>NC_081302.1:76440000-76740000 GCF_030435805.1 Mustela lutreola
CCTGATTTCCAAATCATGCTTTTGCTGTAATTCCAGAATTTGCTGCTCAAACTCCCACACAGAGCTGATGTCCCCTGGCCTTCTCCCCGATGCCCTCCCTCCCCAAGAGCCCTGATCTACTGCTTCCCTGGGACTTTTGGTACTTTCTCCTTTATTCCATGCTGTCCATGCATCTTTGCTGCCTCCTTCTTCTCCTCTTCCTCGTCCTCCTCCTCCTTCTGCTTTTTTTAAGGTTTTGTTTATTTATTTCAGAGAGAGAAAGAGAGCAAGCATGAGTAGGGGGAGGGGCAGAGAGAGAAGCAGATGCCCTGCTGAGCAGAGAGCCTGATGTGGTACTTGATCCCAGGACCCTGGGATCGTGACCTGAGCCGAAGGCAGACACTGAGCCACCCAGGCACCCCATATGCGCCTTCTTCCAGCCCTTTTATAACAGACATGGCACCTGCTAGTTAGCATCCCTTTCTCTTCTTCAAGTGATATCTGATCATATTTCATTTTTCCTTTGAGGACCTATCTCTCCCCACTTTCAGTCTCCTGGATCCTGAGATGGGAATGGGCCCCAGGGCTGGCTAGTGAGAGTGCTGCCTCTCCCACCACACTGACCAGCTGGGAGGGCACAGATGGCAAAATGGAGCCCACAAAATGCCTCCTAGGATTTTTGCTGGAGGTAATTTTCTCCCCCTTTTGGGGTTGCTAAGCTAGTAAGGTATCAGCCCAGAAAGCCTGGTTCCAGTTCTATGAGCCTTTCTTTACTATCAGTTGTAGACAGCCTGCCCACTTATAAGGTCCATGAGGGAAACACATTTGGTTTGCCGTGTTCACCGTATCGCCAGGGTTTAGAACAGGGCCCCATTTACCGTATCTCAGGGCTCAAGGACAAAACGAAGTCAGAGAAGAATGAGCTAAGAGAGACAAGTGTCTAACGTCATCATTTGAACACCTGGATGCAGCTGTGCCTGAAGACGTTTGCTTCTCTTTCGTGCTCAAGTTTGTACTGGGCTTCTGCCACTGGTAACCAAGAATCTTGACCAGTACAAGTAAGGCAACTTAACTCAAATTTCTGGGCAAATCTTTCCACAAGAGCAGTCATACAGAAATAGTGACCTTGAGGGGCACCTGGGTGGCTCAGTGGGTTAAGAATCTGCCTTCAGCTCAAGTCGTGATCTCAGGGTTCTGCGATCGAGCCCCACATCGGGCTCTCTGTTCAGAGGGGATCCTGCTTCACCTCCTCTCTCTGCCTGTCTCTGCCTACTTGTGATCTCTGTCTGTGTCGAATAAACAAACAAACAAATAAATAAATAAATAAAATAATAATAAAAGAAAAAGAAAAGAAACAGTGACCTTGGAAGCAACAGTGGCCTTCCGGGACCTCACAGGTCTCCCTTCTTTTCTGAAGTTCCTTTGCTTCCTTAGATTGCAGACTCCTTGAAGGCAGCAATTAGATTTTCTCTGCATTGTATCAGTTTTCCCCGGCCTTCCAGCAGGACTCTCTCCACAGTGGAGGCCTCAGTCAATATTGGGATGGTAGCAGGACCAAGAGGCCAGGGTGCTGGGCCGCTCTGGCTTTTTGTAAACTGAGAACCGTCCCCACCAGTACCTGGCATGTGAGTGCCACTGGCATGGTTTCTGGCATATGTTACGTGCTCAAGAAATATTTTTCGAGTGAGTCAATAGCAGGATATGTTCAGATGCCTTCTAGATTTGGTGAGAAGAGCATCCCTGGAAAAGTAAATGTCCAGATCCCCGTATGCATCTCCACTTCCTCTACTCTCCTCCCATCCAGCACGGTTTGTCCCAATGCTCTTTGTTCACCTTCCTCAGGGGTGCCGAGTGCATTGGGGTGCTGTGGCCGAGGTGTGAACCCCTTCACCCTCAGTCGTCACGTTGGGAGCATTGGTGTGTCTGCTCCAGGCTGGAAGTCTCCTGAAGGCCCCCTCTCAGCGTCTTAATCATTCTGGACTCTCCAGTGTCTTGGGGAGTGGTCTCCTTATAGAAAGCACTAGACAGATGTTTACTGAATGAACGAATGATGGCTCCGTAGTCCAGCCTCCTGCTGTCCAGTCCCAATCCCAGCCTTCTGTGTCAGGGTCCCGGCTCTGGAAAGACCACCTCTCTGATCCACTGTCTGCCCAGCTGCCTGCTTATCCCCTCAGTGGTATCCACTTGGCCTTTCAAAGCTTGCCTCCCCCTCGCTTACGGCCAGTACAGCGGAGCGCTGGAGTCTGGGCTGCCCTGTGCAGTCGCAGCTGGGAAACTCCCCTCCCGTGGGAATGGATGCCCTGTTGGGGCAGGGAGCCATCTCTGGCCCAGCTGGTTGGAATCTTTGCTCCAGTTCTATGAACCGTCCTGGGGCAGAGGAGGATGCTTTGGCTGTGGACAAAGCTGTCTTTAAGAGGAGGCAATGTGGCGCAGGGATTGCAGGTCAAGACGTGAGATTTCATCCGCAGTCTTCCATGCATGGCTGGGTGACCTTGGCAAGATCAAGTCTCCTCTCTGGGTTTCTGCTTCCCCAGCAGACAGGCCCGGGAGCCTGGAAGTGGACCTGAATGGGCCCAAAGGTGTTTTCCAGAAACTGAGTCTTGCCCTGAAAAAGGGATGCGTTTGGTGGGCACAGAGGCCAGGAAGGAGACAGGAGGTGGGTGACAGGAGCTGGATCACATGGGAATGCCCCCAGGTAGGCCCAGACTGCTCCCACTGTCCTACTGATAATTTCTCAGAGGGGTTCTTGGGGTGCATCTACACAAGCACCAGGTCCTCATGGTTTTTCCTCCAAAACTCGTTTGTGCCTCCACAGACCAGATACCACACTCTGTAACTGGAAGGCTGCAGTTGCTGCCTCCCAGTTCACTCACTGCCTTCCGTGTGAAGTCTCTGTGCTCCTACTCACCGCAGGCACTGGCCTGGCCAGTGCAGACACGTGTACAGGACAGACCCGCTGCCTTCTCCGACCCGCGGGTGAGCGGAGGTGAAGGACATGAACACGTTATCTAACTAACCTAGTGCAAAGGACAAGAAAGAACATAACGTAATGCCAAGGAAGAGGGAGAAGGAGCTGTTTCGGCAGGAGGTGACATTTCAGCTGAGATTTGAAGATGCTGGGTGAAAATCCAGGAAGGGTGTCACAGGCAGAAGGAACAGCATGTGCGCAGGGTGGGAAAGAGCAGTCTGGGTCTGAGAAAGAGAAAGGAGGCCAGGACAGGGAGGGAGGGAGGAAATGGGAAGCCATGGGGATGGGCTTCTTTCAAGGGGATGGGTGAGGCAGTCCTCGGAAGCCACAGGAAGGAGCCCGGAGTTCCAGGCCCATCAGATTGCAGGAAAGGTTTTGCAGAAGGCATCATCTGAATTATGTACGTGTTCTAGATCCCACTGCTTCCGACGGGGGGGTGGAAACTGGCAGCCTGGTGAGGAGACTTCAGAGGATTCTAGAAAGCGGGCAGTGGCAGTGGGGAAGAATGAAGGAGGGGGTCAGTATACATTTAGGAAGCAGAAGTGGTGGGCTTGGTGACAGATTGGATGGGAGCCCGAGACACAAGGTGGACTTGGGCAGCTGGCGAACAGGTGGTGGTGCAGTTTCTTGATCTGGGAAGCTCGGCCGTGGTTCTGGGGCTGGAGGAGGGGCGAGGCCCCACGGGAGCCCCAGATTCTCTTCTGTCACTTCGTGGCTTCTAGGTTTCTCCTGACGTGCCAGGCCCAGTCCTACCAGAGGGCTTTTGCACTGACTACTTCTCCCTCTGCCCAGGACGCTGCTTCCCAGAGATCCACGTGACCTCATTTCCTTTGGGTCCTTTTTCAGACCCCACGTCCTTAGTGAGGCTTTCCTTGACCACCATGTTTAAAACTGCATCCCTCATGTCAGTAGCTCTTCCTTTTCTCCTTAGCAGGCTATGATTTTGCTCTATGACCTCCACCACCATTGATAATCAATACATAAATAACACATGATTTATCTGTCATGTTTATATTCTAGACCTGTCTTCCCCACCCTACCCACCCCCACTAGAACGGGAGCTCTGGGAGCTGTCTGTCTTGTTCACTGTTATCACCCGAGCACTGAGAATAATTCCTGGCACATGATTAGCCTCAGAGATTTGTAGGATGAATGAATGACTAACTTTGGAAGTCCTTAGCCCATGGTGGCTTTTAAAGCCAGGGGACTGAACAGAGTGTAAAGGAAGGAGAAAAGTCCAGGGAGAAGAGGTAAGTAGGGGAGGGACAGCAAAGGACATGGGCAGGGATAGCCCCGCCGCTAAGGGGGGCAGCAGGAGCGTATGTCCTTATGGAGGCTCAGGAATGAGAGGTCATCAGTCTTATATAACACCCAGTACCCATTACATCACATGCCCTCCTTAATGTCCACCACCCAGTTACCCCATCCCCTCACCCACTTCCCCTCTGGCCACCCTCAGTTTGTTTCCGATGATTGAGAATCTCTCATGGTTTGTCCCCCTCTCTGATTTCATCTTGTTTTAAAACTGGAGGTGGTTTCGTACCCTCTGGGACATTTGGCAATGTCTCCAGACATTTTCAAGGGTCCCAGCTCTGGGCTGGGGTGCTACTGGCATCTGGTGGACACAGGCCCCAGAATGCTACTAAACATCGCCCAATGCACAGGACGATCCCCACAACAGAGAGTCAGCCCCAAATGTCCATGGTGCCGAGGCTGAGAAAGGCTGCTCCACCCAGACTGCCGACCCTGCAAGCTGGCTTTCTTCCTTGCCTCATGGAGTCTCCTCCTCCTTCCCCAAGTGCTCTGAAGCCCGACATTCCAGTGCAGTCCTGGGTCCTCTTCTCTATCTCATTCAGCCCAGGGCTTCCACACTAGTCTTTCTGAGGATTCTCAGGGGCATAGCTCACATTCCCTACAGCCCATCAGTGCAGCAGCTCTGCCTCCAAAATAACCTCCAAGCCCATTGCTTCTTGTTACCAGGGCAGCTGCTGCTGCCCCAGCCTAGGCATCTCACTCCCAGATCAATGTTCCCTCTCCCTGCTGCCGTCCATTCTCTACCTGCAGTCAGAGCAATCTGCCTGCAGTGTAATCCCTAATCCTGAAGTGGGGATGCCCTGCTTGAAAGGCTCCAGGAGCTTCCCTTCCCACAGCATGAGCTCCAGCACCTTCAGGGGCCCCACATTGTCCTGCACCGTGACATCTGCTTCACCTCTCCCTGGGGTACTGGTCTCCATTCTGACCCTTCAAGACCCCATGTTCTTCGTGCTTGCTCCTCCTCCCTGTGGCCTGGCCCTTCTCATCATTCAGTTCTTAGCTCAAACATCCCCTCAGACCCTGGCTTTCAGTCCACCCCAAGACTGTCACCCAAGATAAGCTCCCAGCCTCATATCCCCTCCATTGGCAAGTATGGACTTCCTCTTCAGAGCAAATCCTGATTGCTACTTTTCACCAGCTTCCCAGCTGTTACCCTCACCCAGGCTACCATGAGCCCTTCCCTGGACTGTCATCCCTCCCCTAACTGTCTTCGCAGCTTCTAATCTCACTGCCCTACACTCTGTTCTCAGAGCACCCTTTTAGAAGCAAGTAAGATGTTTTTGTCCTGTTAACAACTATCCAGTGACGGGGAGCCTGGGTGGCTCAGTGGGTTAAAGCCTCTGTCTTTAAAGGCTCAGGTCATGATCCCAGGGTCCTGGATTGAGCCCCACATCAGGCTCTCTGCTCAGCAGGGAGCCTACTTCCTCCTCACTCTCTGCCTGTCTCTTTGCATACTTGTGATCTCTCTCCATCAAGTAAAATCTTTAAGAAAAAAAACCCAAACTATCCAATGATAAATTATTCTAGTGGTTTTATCCTCAGAATAAAATTTAAGTTCATTACCTTGTCCTGAAGACTACTTATAATATGATGCTCCATCCCCACCTGCAGCTCCTCTTTGCCCCTTGCCTCCACCCAGATTGGCCTTCCTTCTCCATCTTGCACTACTAAACTCTCCCTGCCCCAGGGCCTTTGCACATGCTGAGCTCTCTGTGTGGAATGGCCTCTCTTCCAGTTCCTGCCACCTCCATCTTCTTGTTATTTAGATTTCTTGCAGACATTCATTTTCAGGGAAAGCTTCTCTGACCACTCTCCTTCCACAAGTCCAAAACTCTTTTTATAACACACCATTTCCTTTGGCGGTCCGTAACTATCTTGCTTATTTATATGTTTTTGGGATTCCTTTCGCCCACTGGTATGAAAACGTGACCTTGTCTGTCCTGGTGGTCACTGCTGTATCCTTGGAACCACTGGTCTGATGCATTGAAAGAATGGAATAAATGAGGCGCCTGGTGGCTTAGTTGGTTGAGCATTGGACTCTTGGTTTCATTTTAGGTCATGGCCTTAGGGTCGTGGGATCAAGCCCCACAGTGAGGCTCAGGGCACAGTGCAGAGTCTGCTTGGGTTTCTCTTTCCCTCTCCCTCTCCCTCCACCCCTAACCCCTATGCGCAAGCGCTCTCTCTCTCTCTCTCATAAATAAATGCGTCTTTAAAAAAAAAAAAAGAAGAATGAACTAAGCCATGTTTAGTGAATGAATGTGAGTTCAGAAGGCTTTGGGGCTGAGTTACAGCTCCCGACAATAGTGTTGGCCTTTCAGTGGGGACACTTGAACTTTTCATTATGGAGACTGAAGCTGTTAAAACTCCCCGGAATATTCAGGGCTTTACTGTTTACAAAGCACTTGCACATGGTTTCCGTGTGAGGATGAGTCATTCATTTAATAAATATTCACTGTGCTTCTACCGTGTGCCAGTCACTTGCTGGTGGGATGGCCTATGGGGCGGGGCCTCACAGCTCACCCGTGGGGCTGTTGCTCGGCTTCTTCAGGGTGGTTCCAGGCCTGTGGCTGAGGTGGGATAAAGCAACAGGTTCAGAACTGGGGGATCCGTTTTTGTCTTGACTCTGCTTCTTGGGGGGTGTGGCTTGACACAGGTGGCTTAGGTTCTCTGCACTGTGGCTCATGGGTAAGATAGAGATAATGATAATAAAGAACTTGAAGGATTAGGGCTCTCCTTCAGCATCTACTGCCTGTGCTCCAGCTGTCCTGAGTCTTCCTGACCCCTCTGGAGGAACACAGACACTCTGTCTCCCCACAGCCTAGCCCGATCTACAAACCCCCTCCCTCAGCAAAACTTTTCCTGGGGGACTTTCCGTCCCAAGAGACCGCCTTCCTGCTGGCACGTGCTTATCCCATGAGCTGATTACTGGTAACTTGTCAATACCCGCTGCTCAGCTCGGGTGTTATCCTCTAGAAACATTAGCCTTTCTGGGCAGGGTCAGACCTTTAAATCAGAAGGGTAGCTCTTTCATGGAGGATCCTAGTTCTGCAGGAAACAAATGAGAGAGAGCTTTCTTGGCAGAGTGACAGGGGCCCTTTGGTGTGACCCTTGGATCACACCAGGAAGGAGTTGGTTCTCAGTCCAGGTTTGTACCTAGACAATAAGCGTGAGAGGGTTGTGTGGTACTGGTTGCAGGGAGGCCATCAGATAGCTGGTCACCTCTGACCACTCTTACCTCCCTCACATCAGTTTTCCATGCTGCATCCATAGTGAGGCCTTCAAAACACACATCTGATTGAGTCAGCCCTCTGCTTCAAACTCTTCAGTGGGTTCCCTTGTTCTTAAAATAAGAACCCAACTGCTTAATCCAGCCAATAGGGTTCATCACTAGGTGGCTGCCTACCTCCCTACCTTCCCTGCTCTTTGCACTCTCATCATCCCTGGGTCTTCTCTCATTTCCTAGAGAGGACCTTGTTCCTTCCTACCACAGTCTCTTTGCACAGGTTGCTCTTTTTTTTACTTCCTTCCATGCCTTGATCTTTGCCTAGTTAACTTCCTCATCCTTAAGATCTCAGGTTCCTCATGGTCCTAGTTGGGTTTTTCTCTTCTGTTTTCCTCATCTAATCGTGGCTTTTCTTCCAGTTCGTGATGATTTGCTTAAAACCTCTCTCCCTTCTCAGAGGTAAACTTCAGAAATCAGGGTTGTTGTTCTCACCATTACCTGATACATAGACTAGTTGGTGCTCCACGAAGAGTTGTTGGATGAGCTGACGCACATATGAACAGGGAGGGAATGGTCAGAAGCAGCTGCAAGTTCAGGAGAGGCACCAGGGAGACTCGGTGGCCACCCTGTCCATCCACCTTGCCTCTCTATGACTGTGCCTGGGCATGCGTGGAGCAGGGAGCACCTGGCCATGGCCACAGTCGCAGGGAGGCAGTCTAGGGCTGGCCTTGAGGCCAAGGCAGCCCTCTCCAAATGCCCACGTCTGACAGGGGAGTGGATTCCATGCACAGGAGATTGCTCTGCTTGAAGAGAAGTTCTGAAGCCGTAATGAATGTCATCATCAGCTACGGCTGCAGAGCCCTGACACCACAGGTTGGGTGGCTGCAACAACAGTTTATTTTCTCACAGCTCTGGAGGCTAGAGGTCTAAGAGCCTACCATCAGTAGGTTTGGTTTCTCCTGAGGCCTTTTTCCTGGCCTTGCAGATGGCTGCCTTCTTGCTGTGACCTTACATGGTCTTTTCCTCTGTGAGCATGCTTGTCTGTGAGGATGCCAGTCAGATGGGATTAGGACCTGCCCAGTAGCCTCACTTTAATTTTGTTGCCTTTTTAAAGACCCTATCACCAGGGGCACCTGGGTGGCTCAGGTCATGATTCCGGGGTCCTGGGATGGAGCTCGCATCAGGCTCCCTGCTCAGCAGGAAGCTTGCTTCTCCCTGTCCCACTCCCCCTGCTTGTGTTCCCTCTCTTCTTGTCTCTCTCTCTCTGTCAGATAAATAAATAAATAAAATCTTTAAAGACTCCTATCTCCAAATATAGCCGCATCCTGAGGTACTGGGGGTTAGGACTTAAACATACATATCTGGGTGGGGGGGAATGGGAAGACACTTCAGCCCCTAACAATGGGTGATGGAAATGGTTCAGGATCTGATCCCAAACTGTATCAGGAGACATTCAGAATAGAAAGCCACCCCAGACATGGACCTAAATTATTTTTGAATAGGACCAACTCCATGACCAAACTTGTCCCCCCAAAAACACACCACTACAGCCAGGGACCCTGCTATCTATTCCCCCCATCAATTCAGATCACATTGCCGCAGTCAGTAGGTAGTTGGCTGGGAAGCCATTGTGCACGCTGCCCTGACTCCTTCAGAAACGAACAGGTAGGCAGACCAGGACTCCTTTGCATTCCATTCATGTAGCTCACAGCCAGCCTGCTCTGGGGTAACAGACAAGTGGCCATTGGGAAGCTGATTTCCTTTTCTGGGGTTGGCTTCTCTGGTAGCGGGGTATTCAGAGAAGTGGTTTTGAGGAGGGAAGATGAAAGGTGGGCAGACAAGCTGTGGAGAGGTACCTTGGGGTACCCAGGGAAGCTGGGGGAGGAAGAAGACCCCTGTGCCCAGCAGGGTCAGCAGAGCTGGGCAGGCAGGACCTGCTCACAGGATGAAGAGGGTAGATGGAACACGCGTTAAGAAAAAGAATTCCAGGATTCTGTACTTTTATTATATTTTATTTTATTCATCTTCCTCTAGGCAAGGAGAAGGTGAATCTGTGCACACCCACCATGCTCACTGAGCACCTGCCTCTGGGGGCACAGAATAGAGGTAAGGCTCAGTCTCTTGCCCCGGGGGAGCACCTCCTAGCTGGGAGAGGCCTGCGCGCAGGGAGTGCGACTCACTGTGGTCAGAGCCCAGCCTAGCACCCAGCATGGAACGATCCAGATAGTGCTGCAGAGAGGCAAGGACAGAGGGGCCCTCGCCCCCTGAGAAGGACAGGGCTGAGCCCACCTGCGGTGGTGTGGAGGGCTTCTCAGAGGAGGCTGAGTAGGATTTTGCCAGGTTGGGACTGGGAGGGACAGAACATTGCAGGCAAACAAAAGAGCACTGGCAAAGGCAGGGGGCTGCCAGTGGTGTGGGGTCTGGACCCACAGGCTCTTAGAGTGTGGGGTTGTGGGCACATCTGCACTCTGGCCACTTTCCGATCGCGGCCGACGTCTTACTTCAGCCTTCTACTGGTGCTTCAGGCCTCCTGCATTCCAAACTTAATTGGGCATGCCTGCTTGTCCGGTCCTTTTATGGTGTGCGCAACCCTGTCAGGCATCCAAAGATGGTGACTGGGAATTTGGTATTAAGCTGTATTATTGAGTTCCCAACCTCAACTTTCAGCAATCTAACCCAACAAGGGATTTGCAGAACAATTTCAAACAGAGCAGAGCCGACTACATTTCCCATGACAATCAGCTTGTTTACCCCTAGAAGGTACACTCTAACGGCTGTTGACATGCTCATTTGCATGCCAATACCCAGAATGCTTTTCTAGCCCCACTGAGCTTGGATTCTGCCAGGGAGCTGAAAGGTTTATTTACACATACAATACATGACAACTTCATTTTCCGAAGCATCTTTCATACAAACCGTATCCCCAAAATGCCCTAAGTTGGTGAAAGCATTTCAAAACCCTTTTAGAGTTTACACCCTTCTTTCTGGGCTGAAGTGGAGTTGAGATAACTGGTGCAGGCTCAGATTCACATTTTAATTAAGATACTGGGAGGAAATGGGATTTCAGTTGTTCAGCAATGTGTCATACATAATGTGCTTGCTAGATGCGGCCAAGGTTACGGAGAGAAATCAGGGGGCCAAAGATAGATTAGTGGTTGTCAGAGCAGTACGGAGGGCTCCTCTGCAGACCAAACTAGGGATCACAGAGGGGTTTTCAACTGACTCCCTTATGGCCAGGACCCCTTTGCACTGTGGCCTGCAAGATGGCATGAATGCAGGGGCTTTGGCCATAATGGCGCAGGCAACAGAGACACACATAGCTGCATGCGATTGTCCTACTTCAAGAGTGTAACAGAAAAGAAAATGATGTGAATTAGTAAACTTGCAAACTTTCAGGAGCAGGTAGGCTGGTTTTTGATAGCTGTTCCATAGTGAAAAGGGGAGACTTTCCTGCCTTTTTCTCCCCAGAGGAAGAGGAAGTAGAAGAGGAAGGCAGTAGAAGAGTCTTTTAGGGAAGCCACATTGGAAGGTACCGCACAGGAAATTGGCAGATTTTGTGTCAAATGCGACTTTTTAAAGAGTCTGGTGTCTTATTTTTTCTATCACTTCTATAAACAGTAGGCTTGGATATTGAGTAGGAAAAGAGGAAATGATGAGAGAGATCTCGTTATTTGAGCTGGTTATGGGTACCTGGACAGTTGCCTTGGATGGATAGCAAATTAATAGCTTCCAAAGCTAGCTCACAGAGCTCATAGAGCTTAACCTTTTTGAAAAGGTTAAGAACAGGGACCCTGAAGTCAGACTTCCAGATCTGGATTCCAGCTTTTCTGTGGGCTAGCAGTATGATCTTGGGGAGCCACTGAATCTCTCTGTGCCTCAGTTTTTCCTACTATGGAATGCAGATCATGGTAATTGCTACCTTATGGAGTTGGTGTGAAGATTAAGAGGGCCAATGCATGTCTGTCAGTTGGTGAACATTCAGTAATACTAACTTACCCAGTAAGTCCTGGCTGCTATTATTTTTTTTAAGATTTTATTTATTTATTTGACAGAGAGGGACACAGTGAGAGAAGGAACACACGCAGGGGGAGTGGGAGAGGGAGAAGCAGGCTTCCCACCAAGCAGGGAGCCTGTGCAGGGAGCCCGATGTGGGGCTCGATCCCAGGACCCTGGGATCATGACCCAAGCCAAAGGCAGATGCTCAACTACTGAGCCACCAGGCGCTTGGGCTGCTATTATTTTTAATACCCTACAAGAGTCCTTCTTAAATGCTTTGGTCTTGGGATCCCTTAACATTCTCAAAAAGCATTGAGGACTCCAAAGAGCTTGGTTTATGTGGGATATAACTCTTAAGATTTACTGTATTAGCTATTAAACCAGAAAATTTAAAAATATTTATTAATTTATTTTAAACAATAAACCCATTCATAAATATTTTAATAAGACACAGTCCTGAAATGTTTTATGTAACATTTATGTGAAAATAACTATAATTTCCAAAACAAAATATTGAGTTGGAAGAAAGACATTGTTTTGTATCTTTGCAAATCTCTTTAATGTCTGGCTTCATAGGAGACAGCTGAATTCTCATATCTCCTTCTGCATTCAGTCTTTTGTGATACGTTGTTTTCCTTGACGTAGATCAGGAAAAGCAGCCTCAGACAGATAATGTAGTTGAAAATGGAGGGGTATTTTGATAATCTTTTCATTTAATTACAGGCAGTTTTCTTGACACTGTACCAAAACATGAAAAGGGGTAATTTGTTGAATGCTAGTTAAAATGTGGAGTCTGAAATTATATCAGTAAAATTTATGTGCTGTTACATTTCAGCCTGCTGGTCTGCCTTATACTTTGAATGGCTCTTATACACATGCCTGATTTGTAGCCCCCACACACATGGATCATCTGAAAAATATTGGTTCACTGAATTAATGCATCATGCAATGCTGATACATTTCATTATATAATATTAAAAAATTTGTTTGTTAATGTCATCATCTCATTAGAAAAATCCAAGTGTTGAGAAGATGTTAAGTTTGCAGTGATGGGTACATGTATGTATTCCAACATTCCAGTTTTTTGTAAAACCTCAATTTTATCACCAGCAGCAAATATTGTCAGTTCTATTTCTTTTTTTTTTTTTTTAATATTTTATTTGTTTATTTGACAGAGTTAGAGAGAGAGCACAAGTAAGCAGAGCGTCAGGGAGAGGGGGAGAGAAGCAGGCTCTCTGCTGAGCAGGGAGCCTGATGTGGGGCTCGATCCCAGGACCCTGGAATCATGACCAGAGCTGAAGGCAGCCGCTTAACCAACTGAGCCACCTGGGCGCCCCTCGTCAGTTCTATTTCTTAAGGTATTATAAGATATTTCAAGAAAATGTCTATCAAATACCTAAGTCTGTCATTTCTTCTTTCATGTAAAATGGTTTTCCATGAAGAAAACCCAGCTAGGGGCGCCTGGGTGGCTCAGTGGGTTAAGCCACTGCCTTTGGCTCGGGTCATGATCCCAGGGTCTGGGATCAGGCCCTGCATCGGGCTCTCTGCTCAGCGGGGAGCCTGCTTCCCTTCCTCTCTCTCTGCCTGCCTCATGATCTCAGGGTGCTGGAATCGAGTCCCACTTCGGGCTCTCTGCTCAGCAGGGAGCCTGCTTCCCTTACTCCCTCTCTGCCTGCCTGTCTGCCTACTTGTGATCACTCTCTGTCAAATAAATAAATAAAATCTTAAAAAAAAAAAAAAACGCAAAAACCAGCTAGTTCAGCTTTCTACTCAACCAATCACTTGAGTGTGTTTTGTTGACCACTGTTTTTCATACCTTTGTTTGCAGTAGGTAGAAATTTACCATTTCATCTCAGAGAATATTAAAAAATACATAGCTTCAGAATTGAAAGTCATGTCTTCAAAGTTGAGCTTTAATCAAATTATCATTTCAACCACTTTATCAAGAATGTTCTTAGGGGGGCACCTGGGTGGTTCAGTGGATTAAAGCCTCTGCCTTCGGCTCAGGTCATGATCCCAGGGTCCTGGGATCAGCCCTGCATTGGACTCTCTGCTCAGCGGGGATCCTGCTTCCCTTCCTCTCTCTCTGCCTGCCTCTCTGCCTACTTGTGATCTCTGTCTGTCAAAAAAATAAATAAAATCTTTAAACAAACAAACAAAAAAAGCACATTCTTAGGTGCAACTAGTTACTGTTTGTTGTTGTCCTGGGTATGGAGGGCTTAAGAATACCGTGATCACTGCCCTGATTTGTCTAAGGTGCAGGCAGTTTTGCCCACCTATGCTTCGGTACCACCAATGTAGATGCCCCCCACAGTGAAAAAGACAAACTGAGATCTCAGTATTGTGATGGAAATAGTTTTGGCTTATTGGAACCCCTGCCGGGGTCTCAGAGAAGCCATACTCTGAGTGGTTCATGCTCTGTGATCCACTGCCTATACCATGGGGTCATAATTGGTATCCGGTGGACATCTGGAGTTTTATCTGCTCCATATCCCTTCTTTCCTTCCAGAAACCCTACTCCCATTTATTGTGTTCAACTGGAGCCTCCAATCACAGGACCTACCCGAGTGCCACCACTGCCTGCAGTTATAGGATTGGCATGTGACCCAGGCAGAGTTGATCCGTGGCTCGAATGGCCACCACTGTGGACAACCTCTGGCACCCTTCTAGGACTGCCACCAACCACCACTTTCCATCACTGTGGGGCTCTGGGCAAGAGAGAGATAATCTTGCTCTTTTGTCAGGCATTGAGCTGGGATGAAGTAAGCCAGAAGCTGATGGTTGCCATGTCCCCTTTTGCCTGCCTCCTAGCCCCACACTACTCCCACCCCGCAAGGAGAAAGCCTGTCCACAGCAGAAAGAATAAGGCCAGCACACAGAGAGGAGGAAAGTCAAAGGATAGGGAGGGAGGGCGAGGCATCCCACCACATTGTTCCGTCCCTGGACCTCCTGAGGACAAGTCCATTGGGATCTTAATGGGTTCCTTGAGCTGATGGACACCTTTTAGCCTGTAGTAGTTTGAATTCAGTGTCTAATCCTCAATAGAGAGCTGCGATTAGTAGAGTTAGCAAGCACCGTGAGGACATTCTTAACTACTTGGAGAGTCTTCAGGGGTGAAGGAGAATTTCGGAGAATATTTCCTTCCTGGTGGGTCAGAGGGAAGTATTGCAGACTGCACAGTTCTGTGAGAGTGTGTAGGACCACTTCAAAGAGGCATGGCGAAGCAGTCAGTGGGGACAGAGAGGCTGTACCCTGAGTCTCCATACAGGCTTCCTAGCATGAGCACCTTCCCGGCAGGTGTGGAAACACCATTCCTGCTGTCCCCGGAAGCCCAGTGCTGCGCCAGCATGAGCCAGCTCGTGCTCCAGTTGTAACTCACACTGTCGCAATGCGTTATGAATTAAGAAACATCCACCTGTGTGTAAATGCTCCAGTGTGGCCAGAAGGAATGCATGGGCAACAACAGTAGTCCAGAAGAGCAGTGGTCCAGGGAATCTTATTTAAGTGGTGCCGGTCACCTGGTCAGAACCGATACTCGGTTTCAGGGACAGACAATCATACCTGTCTCAGGTCTGTTCACAATCCCATGCAGGTTCTGAATGCTCCTGTAGGGCATAGGTTACTGCACCACTCCAGGTCATTTGTTGCAGCCAACCAAAATGAATTCTAGCTACTCAAGCAGAATAGGCGTTGAACGGAAAGTCAGCTGATCGTTCCCAGAATCAAGGGGAAGTCGTGGTGAAATGGATGGAAACCAGACAGGAAAGAAGAGGAGATATAGCTAGGATTTCTTTATTTTATTTTATTTTATTTTATTTTATTTTATTTTATTTTATTTTATTTTTAAAAGATATTTATTTATTTATTTGACAGACAGACATCACAAGTAGTCAGAGAGGCAGGCAGAGAGATTGGGGGAAGCAGGCTCCCTGCTGAGCAGAGATCCCAATGCGGGTCTCAATCCCAGGACCCTGAGATCATGACCTGAGCTGAAGGCAGAGGCCTTAACCCACTGAGCCACTCAGGCACCCCTGTAGCTAAGATTTCACCACTGGGCAGTCTAGTTAGATGCCGCCTATGGCTCCCATACTGACTGGCCCGCCCACCATAGATCATAGGTCATCTGACATCATACAGGAGCTCTTAACTTTATGGACTTAGGCAGTAATGTCTGGCATGCATCTCTGTGTCACTCCCCTCTAGCGTCAGACCTCTGAGAGAAGTGTTGGGCCCAGGTCCTATGCACCTGCCTGATCTGCTAGGGAAGGGGGCAGAAGTAAATATCTATTCCCTGCTAGATCTGCTAATAATCTCCCTGCCTGGGAGGGCTCCCACAATATTCAAACATCTACCTCAGTGGAACCCTGCTTTCTTCCAGAGCTGACTTATATTTGACAAAATATGATATAGATGATGATCAGAAAGAGGGGGTATGCTGGTCAGAAAGAGGGAAAAAAAAACCAAAACCCAAACAAACACTGATGGCAGTTACATCCCCTGACTTTAGAGTAGAGGAAACCAAGATCCAGGAATATCATGATTTTCCAGAGTTACAGAATTAGTTAGGGGCGTCATTGGGTCTGGATATCCAGTTCTTGACTCCTACTCCAGTGCTCTATCCTGTGCAATCTTATATTCTTACATAAGCATGGAAGGGCCCAGAGGACTTTCATCCAAGTCAGAATTTATATTCATTTGCTAAGGTTGCCATACAAAATACCACTTACAGGGTGGTTTAAATAACAGAAATTCATTTTCTCTGTTGTGAGGGCCAAAGGTCCCAGATCAATGTATTGGCAGGCTTAGTTTCTTCTGAGACCTCTCTCCTTGGCTTGCAGGTGGCCCTCTTCTCCCTGTGTCTTCACAAGGTTGTCCCTTTGTATGTGCATACATCTGAAGTCTCCCTTACAGACACCAGTCATACTGGATGAGGGCTCACCAACAGGACCTCATTCAATTCCCTCTTCAAAGACCCTATTTCCAAATATAGTTACAGTATAAGATACTAGGTGTTTAGGCTTCATCATGTAAATTTGGGGGCAGGGAGACGCAATTTGGTCTGTAACAGAGCCACTCCAGAAATTCACAACATCATGGAATCAAGGAGACAGACAACTACTTCTTTTGGTGAGTGATGAGCCAGTGCAGGTAGCCTTTGCCTCCCAGGGTCCCAACAGCCTTAAGCTCAGTGGGACCAGCAAAGGAATCTCCTCACTGCAGGACTGCCTGAATGACTCCTAATCGCCCAACTCATACTCAGTCTCATCAGTTGCCCCCTGAATGTGGTGGCATAGGACAAGACTCCTGAGTGAGCACCTTCCGTACCCACTGCTGCCTCGGTGAATGACAAGTCAAATGGCTCCCTAACATACTTCCGTGGGCATTTCCTCCCTTAAGTGGGGAGGTTCTGCCCACAGACAACAGCTTGGATGCCAGGCCAGGAGGCATCAGAGTTAACACCTTGGATTTCTTTGGTGGTTTCAAAGAAGCCTCCTAGAACCAGGGCTTGGATTCATAGCGATGGGATAATCTAAAGCAGAGCATTAGACTTTAGGATAATCTGTCTCTTCTTCTTGAATCACTAACTTTTTTTAAAAAAAGATTTTATTTATTTATTTATTTGACAGAGAGAGAGATCACAAGTAGGCAGAGAGGCAGGCAGAGAGAGAGAGAGGAGGAAGCAGGCTCCCTGCTGAGCAGAGAGCCCGATGCAGGACCCTGGGATCATGACCTGAACTGAAGGCAGAGGCTTTAACCCACTGAGCCATCCAGGCGCCTCCTAACTTTTTTTTTTTTTTTTTTTTAATCTTCCTTTTGTTTCAGCGTTTCCAACACACACACATTTCTGTTAATATATTAGTATTAGAAACTCATCTATGGATTGCCATAAGGCTGGATTCAGGAGGTTCTTGCCTCACTGGAATCAGCTCAGTGGGTGAGCTCCTTTCTGAAGTAGTCTGGTAAGGTACTCACCCTCCTAGTTCTGAGTTAGGGACAGATGACCCCAGGCAACGCTGGTCCATGCTGATGGGACTTTCAGTACCCTGTACCCTCTGCCTTACTTATGCCGCTTTTCTTGCTATTGTACCTCTTCCTTATCCCTTAGTTTTCAGGGGCCTTCTGCTCCTTTGCACTTCCAGAGTCTTCTCTCAGAAAAAAATCAATGATGTATTCAACGGCTACTACTCTCGGGGGTAATTGTGTTGAACCAAATATGAGGGAATTTCACAAAGAAGAATTGATTTCTAGTATCAGACTTACAGGTATTGTCAAAACAGATAAGGAGTATGCTTCAGGAAGAACCATAGTAGTGGCGAAGAGTGTGTGTGTGTGTGTGTATGTGTGTGTGTGTGTGTGAGATTGGGAGGATGCCACCTCGGGCTCCCATTGGGCAACCATGGACATGACCCAAGAGGGATCCCAATTGTCTACAGGTCATGCGACAAATGGATAGAATATTCTTGCAAAGGTTTCAGTGGCTTTGTAAACTCTGCTCACCCAATAAGAGTGTGACAGATTCACCCTTTAAGTCCACATGCCCCATGCTGTATAGACTAGCTGCCATGTTCCCACTCTGCAGGCATTTTTGGTATCTCCCTTGGGTGCACATGTTCATGAAGAAGGACTGAAAGAAAAGTAGAAAGGTGTGCTGAGAGCTAGGCTACCAAATCCTGGCCCCTGTGCACTGGCAGAAAAGATTCAGCGGAAAACACATAGGGCTCCATCAGTGGTTCTTACTTCAGTGCTTTTGCCCCCAGAGGACATTTGACAATATCTGAAAGCATCATTAGTTGTCACCCTAGGGGATCAGGGGCCCCTTGGCCTCTAGTGTATGAAGGCCAGGGGTGCTCCAGAACCTCCTGAAGGCACGGAATAGGCTTCCACAAGGAAGACATACTTGGCTCAAAAATGTCAATAGTGTAGAGATCGAGGAGACTCCCAGCACGGAGACAGTGCTTGCAGAGGGAAGCTGCTCCTTACCCTCTGAACGACTAACTCCTGGGAGTCCTGGAAATGTTCGCACTTGGGTGCGCCATCCAGCCCCTCCATGAGGTTCAGGTCTGAGCCCATTTATAAGCGGTCACTTGCATCATGCAGGACCAGCTGTGTCCCAGGTACAGCAGTAGGCACAACAGTTAACAACACCTACAACAACATTAGTTACCCTTTATTGACACTTGGCAGACTTAGTGCTTAGCATTTTATGTGATTTCTGTCCTTTAATATTGCACAACAACCCTGTAAAGGAACTGTTAACGTAATCCCCAGTTACAGAAGAAATTGCAGTTGAGGAAGAACCAGGGGCTTACCCAAGATGGTAAGGAAGTGTTGGAAATGCGCTGCTAAGTCATGCACTTGGATTCTAGGGTCCAAACTCCTAGCCACTCAACTGCACAGAGGAAAGAAAGAGGCTGCCCCTCAAATAGAATCAGGCATCTGCATCTGGGTTAGCCATACTAAATGGTAATTTCCAGGAAATACTCTAAGTTTGTTTTTAATTTCATAATTTGACTGGAAGCCCCAAATTCCACCTCAAAAGAGTTTGGTTTCAAAGACTGGATTCTCTGTCCCTAGATGAGATGCTCTGGTGTCCGGTAGCTCCTGGACCATAGATGAGCCCTGCCCTCTTTCCAGACCAAACAGCGGCGGAAGGACTTCAGTCCCAACGGAGGCAGGGTGAGAAGTGTCTGAACAGAAGCCCGTCTCTCTCCAAAGCCTGTGGGCCCTCCTCCGGGCAGCAGCCTGATGCTTCCACACTCCCAGGCACTGCGCTCTCCCACTGCCTTGGTAACCACTGCGGCTGCCACAAGGAGGCTGCATTTCCGCCAATGCTCTCCAGGACAGCCCATGAGAAAGCACCAAGGATGCTCTTCTGGGAGCAGGACAAGGAAATAAAGCCTTGGGTAGGGAAAGCTGAGAGGAAGAAAGGCATGCTCCTACTCCTACGAGAACTGGACCCACTTGGACCCGGCCAGCAGCAGTGGCTTTGCAAGCTTTTACGAGCAGCTGGGAACTGGAGGGACTTCTGCATAGGGTGACAAATCAGAAGCATTTGGGCTGAGGAGCATGCCTGAGGTTGGGCAGAAGGGCAGTGTCCATCCTCATCACATTCCTCCAAGCTCCATTCCCTTCTTCCTCTATGGCCCCCACCCGTCCCCAAGCCAGGGTCCTAGCAGGCCCATCTCCAAAAAGGCCTTCTGGTGGAGAGGTCCGTCACTGAAAGCTGGAGAAAGCCTGTCCTGGGGCACCTGACTACTCCCTTCTGTATCTGGGGAAGGAGCTGGTTCAAAGTGAGCCCTCTGCACTTCGCATTCACCGTGGACCTGTTTCCTGAGGGCAGTGCTAGGGGCCGTGGTGGGGAGAGGGGGGGGACACGACGACACAAACCTCAAAGGTGGTTTGCCTTAGCTAAAGGACACAAGACTTCACTCACCCAAGTGTTCTTAGAGTAGCAGGTCAGCCGAAAAACTGAGGAAGCATCAGAATCACTGATAATAAAACATTAGTTGGGATTTGATTCACAGTACTCCTCAAAGCACCCTAGCTTCCTTTATATTGGTACAATGCCCCTCTCCTGGAGTCGGAGGTGAAAATGGGGACCCAGCAAGGGTGCAGAGAGGCAGGTTAGATCGACTCTCCTCTGTCTCCCGCACAAGCCAGGAGTCTTGCTTCAGGAAGAACCAGAAACAGCCCATGATGGGAAGTCAGATCACACCCGCCTTTCTTCTAGGAGAGCTGGAGAGAGCATTTACGGCTCAGCCTGACTGAAGGAAAAGACCATTTTAGAAATAAACCCGTCTGTTCAGAGCAGCCCCACTGGAGCGCCTTTCATGAAAGAGGCATACGTTTGCTTTGCCTGGACACTGGAAGTCTGGGGTTACTCTGGCTGTGTGTGTGTGTGTGAGGGGGAGGCGGTTGGCAGAGAGGTCTGGCAGGAAAAGAAGTGGCCCAGGTTCCCAGGAGGAGTAAAGGGAGGTTTCTGGAGGCCCTGAGAACCCAGATCCTCTGTCTCTCGGATCCAGTTTCCTGAGCAGCAGAAATACCCCACTTTCCCGGTTGTGCGCTCTCCACCTGGACGGAGGCCCCAGTACTCCCTTCACCTCGTCCACAGAACGAGTGAAAACCCCGCATGTCTCCCCCAAGGAGAATTGGGGTGTGTATTCTCAGTCGTAGTGGGCTGTGGGGGGTGTTACCAGAATGAGTGAGAACACAGGTCCCGGAGGCATGGGCGCCTGTAACACAGGGCCCCTGGTGGGGACCGTGGCGCCGGATGGCTCCGGGTCCTCAGAATCCCTGCATCAGCCATAGAATTTGCCTCCAAGCTAGCCGAGGGGGCCGGTCCATAGAAGGCCTCACACTCTTGCTGGGAAGTTATCCCTAGCAAATACGGTAGATTTAAACAAACATACACACAAAGTCAGAGCGCAGCAAAGGACTTAGCAGTCTGGCTCTCTCGAGGGAGTTAGCCGCTGCCCTTAGGGGTGGCGGTGGGACAACCAAACTCGGCCGCCGGGCTGCTGGTGAGGCGAGATCCCGGGCGGGAAGAGGGCGCAGCGGGGGCCTGGACCAGTGCCACCGCGTGAGGAGCTTTCCTTCCTTTCCTTCCGACTCGGCTCTCTGTACCTGGCCGGAGCTCGGCCGGAAACTAGGGAGCGCACGGGGCCAGTCGGGCACTGAAGGCAGAGTCCTCGCGGGGCGGAGGGTGCAGACAGGGGCTGGCGGAGCAGCAAGTTGGGGAGCGGAGTGTGGAGGAGCGCAGACTTGCCATCCCATCCCCGCCCTGCCCCAGCAGGAAGCCGAAACCCAGGTGGGCGCCTGCCCAGTCCTGAGCCGACGCTGGGGTCCAGAGCCACGTGGATTTCTAAGAAACAAAAAAAGTTTATTTAAAATTTTGTACATAAATAAATAAATAAATATCTTCTGGTATTACAGAGACCGTACAATGACAAGCTAGACCAGGGCGGGGTCGGGGTCTGGGGTCTGGGGAAGAGAGGGATCGCCAGGGGCCGAGAGCCGGGGTCTTATTTTAGGGAAATGCAAAGTGTCTCCGAAACAAAGTGAGTCGGTTTCCCCGACACGGATATCTCGGGCGACGATTTCTCTCGTGGGAGAGGAGTTGCAGGGGCAGCAAGGCCTGACTGAAGGACAAATGGGCTCAGTGGACCTCGAGGAGGGGACGGAAAGGAAAAGAAAATAACGAGACTTCGTAAATGTGTGTGTATGTGGTGGGGGGAGGAGGATAAACGAACGCAGTGAAGAAGTAGGGGAAAAGAAGAGAAAGAAGCTTAAAAAAAAAGAAAAAAAAAAAGGTAGCGAGCGGGCGTCCGAGGGGTTAGAGCCCAGCTTGACCCAGGGTGGAGGGGAGTAGAGGACGCGAGAAAGCCTGAGCCAGTCCAGAGAGGTCGGGCGAGGAGGCGCCAGCTGCCATCAAGGCGCGGGGTTGGCCGGCGTGCCCTCCAGGGCCGCTGTGCTGCATGGCTGAGAAGGACTCCAGCGCTTGCAGGATTCACAGCTTGGAGTTCGCTTTGGACGGCTGCGGGCCCCGGAGTGGGAATACTAGCATCAGGTCTCTGCCAAGCCCTTGGCGCTGCCCAGGGCCGGGGACCTCCGCAAACCCTTGCCAAGCCCGTGCGTGGCCGCGGTTTTGGCAGCGGGTGCCTGGGAACCGGTGCTTCCTCCCGAGACCAGTCTTTGAGACGGCAGGAAGGGTCTGGGATGGGCGACCTGGGGAGGTGTGCGCCTAAGGAGTGACCGTGAGATCCCGGTCATCTTTCCCCGAAGAAGACGGAGACATGGGCAATTCGTCGTCATCCTCGGAGCACTTGGCTGAGGAGAGCGACGCGCATTTGCAGCTTTGCGGTGCACCACTGCCGGCGCCCGCGCTCCCGCCGCCCCGGTGGTTGCTGCCTTTGCCCTCCTTCTTGTGCTTCACCCGGCGGTTCTGGAACCAGATCTTCACCTGCTTCTCGGACAGATTCAGGTAGGTG
Source organism: Mustela lutreola (assembly GCF_030435805.1). Classification (NCBI taxonomy): domain Eukaryota; kingdom Metazoa; phylum Chordata; class Mammalia; order Carnivora; family Mustelidae; genus Mustela; species Mustela lutreola. The sequence continues at coordinate 76,462,469 of NC_081302.1, forward strand.
GCGATCTCAATGCGGCGTAGGCGGGACAGGTACATGTTAGAGGCGAACTCGCGCTCCAGCTCTAGCAGCTGCGTGCTGGTGAACGCGGTGCGCATCCTCTTGCTGCTGGGCAGCTGGTTGGAGCTGCTGTCTGGAGGGGGTGGGGTGCAGAGAGGGAAGCGATCAGACTCCTGCGCTGTGGGCCCTATCCTCTGGTACGTGGCGAGTAGAACCCCGGGACTTCGGTATTTCACGCACCTTTTTGCCCCAAACGAGACGCACAGCAGCTTTACCGCGGGCTCCTCCTTGCTAAGGCGCGGGACCCAGATACTCCCAGAGCCACGCAACCCTGGCACTACTTTATGGAGTGTCCTGAACCTCAGCCCTCGGTCGCGTCTGCGCGTCCCCTCCGAGACCTGGACACCCTCCTCTCACCCTTCCTCCGGCGTCCTGTTCCTAGCCCTCCCTGGCCACACCACCCTGCTCCCTTCAGGGTCCCAGCATGACTTTCATCGTCCCCAGGACGGCCAAGGACCCTCACCCCCCACCCCATACCCGGCTCGAGAACTCTCATCTCATTACCCCGTCCCACTGCGCAGCGATTCGTCTTACCCACGGAGATGCAGTGGAACTGCCTGGGGTCGGGCAGCGGATAGGAAGTCTGGTAGAGCGCGGCGGCGGCAGCGGCGGCAGCGGGGCCGTGAGCGACCCCGGGCGACACGGCCGAGTGCTGGCGGCCTAGGGGCGCGTGGCAGTACTGCGAGCCGAAGGGCGGGAAGGATGCCTTGAGCAGAGGCAGCGCGGGCGGCCCGGGGGGCCCGTGCAGCTGCGAGGCGGTGACGCAAAGTGGGCACACGCACAGCAGCCCGGCCTTGCGCGCGTGGCAGGCGCCGGGCGAGAGGCCGTGCAGTGCGTGCGGCGGGGGCACGGCGTAGGGAAAGAGCGGCGGCGGGCTACCCTCCGGGGCCTTCTTCTCGCCTGCCTCGCGCAGCACCAGCGAGTCCACCAGGAAGGAGCGCGGCATGGCCCCGGTGCGCGGTCGCCCCGCCGCCAGCCGTCTCCCTGCGCCCCGCGAACTTCGGGGCTCTCCACGCCCTTCACCCGGCCGCGGCCGCGCGCTGTTGCCTGTTTGCGGGAGGCTAAAGGCGCCGCAGAGGTTGAGGCTGCCGCTGCTGTCGCTGCTGCCGCGGGAGCCGCGGGAGGAGCTCGGGGTGCTGGCCAGCGCTAGTGGTGCTGAAAGGCGCCGGCGGCGCCGCTTAAATAGGACTATTGCCATGTGATGGGCTACGCCAGGAGCGGCCGGGGCCTCTCAATAGGGTTTTTGTGCCTTTTCTCTTGGCATTCACTCTGCACGCTTCCTCATTATTTCACTTGTTAACTAAATGAACTGCATAATGTACTCTATTCTTGTCAACCCCACCCACGCCGTAACAGGCGCCCTCGCCCCCTCCTCTCCCTTTTGCGGGTTTATTTTCTCATTCTCCTGCGATTTAATATTCTTTTCTTTCTCTTTATTCCTTACTCCCCTTTGGCTTTGCATTGGCGATCGGCTGGTTTATCTTATTGATTTTGTACCCCCGCTGCCTCGCTTGCTCGGATTCCCATGGGCGCACACCTCGTCTCTGTGTGCACTCGGTCCCCGGCCCCTTCCTTCTCTCATCTACCCCTGCTCCCCAAGATCATTCTTCCTCGACTCAGTTTGCTCAGTTCTGCGTGGGGCACCCCGTAGGTGTCCCTACAGCGGGTCTCGGATTTCCACCTGTGGAATCCCTTCCCCTCTTTCTGTATGGGAGGACCCGGGCTCCTGCAGCGGGGCAGCGCTGCTAGGGAGAGGGGAAAAGAGTTCAGTATTTCTTATGCACCACTAGCCCCAACGCGGTCTTTCTGTTTTAAGTTTCTCCAAAAGTCTTAACTTTGATGCTGCCCTGAGCGCCCAGTCTTTGTTCGGTACATGTTAGTCAGCCAGACTTTTCCTTTAAACGACAGAGCTGTGGATGTTAAGTGGAGACCAGCCTCTGAGAGTCGTGGGCAGAGACAAGGAATGGGGAATGAAAGTCTACACAGCGAAGAGAGCACCTCACTAGAAGAGGCGAGTGTAGGTGCTCTGCGGGGCACAGATCTTTCCGGTGGGACTCGCCGCTGCGTTTGAAAATCACTGCCTTCCAGAAGTCTGCACCACGGGAGGACGGCGAAGGGCAGTTCTATTCCCAGCTTCTGGTGCCTTCTCCCAACCCGGCCGACCTCCCCTGTCCCCAAGACCTTTTCCTGCCGCGTCGCTCTCTTCTTTCTGGTCACACAATGGTTAAACAACTTCAAACGCCTGGCTCAGTGTACACAGCTTCGGCCTTTTAAAAGGTCCCCGGGCTCAAAGCTGCTTCGGCCAGGAACTTTTTCCGTACAATGGGAAATTAGCATAAATATTTCGAATTTACAGCCCCCGACTTTTCACCGAAGACGTTTACTTTCGATTTTATTGGAACCGGATCGCTGCAGTCACCTGCTCTGAGCGCTGAATGGAATTGTGAGAATGAAGGGGGAAGCTTTTCGGAGTGTGTGTGTGTGTGGGGGGGGGACTCTGAAACTCTTACTCCGGAGCTCCCGAGAAAGACTGCCCCAAATTGAAGCATTTACATGGTTTTTCATCATGGGGGACATCTTTACAATAACAATAGCAACAAATTATAACTGATTAAAAAGGAAGGAGAATTTGTTGGAGAGAAAACAACTGATTCCGTAAGGAGGGGCAGTGGAGAAAATAACCTAGATGAAGGGCATGTCATTTAGCAGGAGGAGTAGGGCTTAATGCTTCCTTAATTGTTTGGCATGGGGAGGGGCGTGGTGGCAGGAGAACGATGCTGTCCCCAGGCCAGAGTCTCCTCTCCAAGGCTCCCTGCCTAAGGGTGATGCTTGCAAACTAGCCGAGTGCAGCAGTGCAGCCTAAAGCCCGTTCTAATTGCTCTCTGGGTAGTTTGGGCTGGCCAGGACCGCTGAGAGTGAGCCGAGAGCCGAGACCAGGGCCGTAGAGGCACCACGCCACCTCCGGAGGAGTGGCGGGTGGGAGAGGAGTGCGGGCGGGACTCTGCGGGGGTGAAACTGCACCCCGGAGCCTGGAGCCAGCGAAGGGTGGGTGCGGAACTCTCTTGGGAACCGTAGCCCGCACCCGGGGAGGAAGGAGTTAAGAGCCCCTGAATGCGAGCAAGGCCAAAGCTACTGGGAAAGAATATCTAGGGGGAAAAAATAACCAGTTTTTTTTTTTTTTTTTTCTTTCCCCTCCAGCCTCTGGACCTTATTGAATGTCATTGAAGAAAGTTTTGAATGCCAGATAAAGAGAGGCGAATTAAAGTGTGTGACAGCGGAGGATAAGCAAACACAAAGAGAACTCTGTCACACTTTGGGGCAAAATCCGTGGGCTTTTTACCAAGTCTCTTCGCTATGATTGAATTAAGTAATAGGAAAACATTTTCTTTCAGTTTAGAGCCATTAGACAAAAACTTCAAAGCGAATAACACTTTTTAATGTGCGGCCCACAATGGATCGGGTTTTGTGCTGAAATGTTTAAATGGTTTGTTGTGCAACTCGGCGCGGGAGAGACCCGGGCCCAAGCAAAATAGCATCCCTGAGAGGGTTTTCGGGAGGCCTGGAAAGGACGCACACTTAATCCGCCGTCGCTAAACCCGGAGGGCGGCGGGCGGCAGGCGGAACGGGGGCTCCTGCTTGGCGGTCCCGGGCAGCGCGGCGCGCCCCCAGGAGTTGGGGGATTTCGGGAAAGTACTGTGCCCACGGAGAATGCCGGGCCGCAGCGGAGGCGCACCGGGCGGCCGGGAAAACGTGCGGCCCCGCTAGGGGAGCGAGCTCGGCTAGGTGCTCAGTGCCTCTCAGCTCCGCCGCCCAGCCCGTCGGCCTCGGCTGGCCGCTTGGCTTCCGGCCTCTGCCCTCGCATCCCGGGGGACCGGTTCCCGGGGACGCCCTGGCTGCCGCGCTGCTGTCCCGGTCGAAGCCCCTTCCGGGTCTGGCTTCAGCTGGGTTTGAACTTTACTCACAGAGTTAACGGCCCCCTTGGGCTGGCAGGGTGGGAGGAGGCGGCTGGATTAGCCTGACAACCCGAGAGAGGGGCCCCGGGGAGCCCCTCGGCCTGGTGGGCCTTGCTCTGCCCCCGGAGCTGGTTTTCAAGTGTCCATCAGGGACAGTTCAACATGGAATGATTTCTGTTGTCCCGCTCTTTTCTCTTTCACACTGCCTCCTTTCCTGTTGGTAGAGAGAGCACGCCATTTTTCTCCTGGAAATGTATCTCTAAAATATTTGCAGCGAATAGATCTCTGCAAAAACTGCAGAAATTGGGAGGAGGGTGGGGAATCCTTGTTCCTTTACATCTTCAAATGTCACTTTTCTTCTCATGGAGGTCAACCACCCTATTAAAAAATATGACTCCTTTTTCACCGCGTCCCCCACTCCAGTTCCTTGCTTTACAAATACCTTCTATCTTTCTGTGTCTTTTACTTGTTTTTCTGTCCCTGCCTCCCTCTCACCCCACTGAAACATATGCTCCATCGAGGATCACCCTATTTGTCTATCTTGTGCATGACTGTATCCACCTCAGAAAAGTTCCTGGCACATAGTAGGTGCTCAGTGTATATTTGCTGAATAAATAAATGAATCCCATGCATGACTCCGGAAGTAGCATGGGTAAGAGGACTTTCTCGTTTGCCTGCTTAATACACTAGGCACTTAGGGGCAAGGTGTGGGGTAACTTAACCTGCAGGAATTGTCTGCCTCTCTTGTAGCCTCCACACCTTCCCCAGTGCCTGAATCATCACAGGAGCTCAGTGTGTTGAAGTGAATGGCAGATCTGGAGGTACCCAGCCTTCCTCAGGAGTTTCTCACGTTTCTTCATAGGGTCTAGATGGTCCCATTCAAGACAGTTGCAGTGTCCTGTTCTACAGGACTTGGATGAACCTCTTGGTAGCTCAAGGCTAGGGTTTATCATCCAGGGCTTTTCACGGTATACAGGAGATGGGGTTGATTAGAAAAAGAAACAATGTCGTACCTGCCCCGGAATTATCAATGACCACTTCTGCTTTTTCTGGGTTGAGCCAATGGAGTGGAAATTCTTATTTTAAGAGAGGGACTGCTCACGTAACCAGGCCTGTAGTGGCTCAGACAACTCCCCCCAGGAGAGAGCAGCCTGTTCACTTGATCAGAGGGGCAGGAGAACACCTGGTCTGATCATGGTGAGGGCTCCTGGGAGCCAGAGTGGAGTGTGCCTGGTGGGGTGGGGGATGGGAAGAAGTGCCTAAACACGGGTGTGAGCGGAAGTGGAGGCTAAGCCACCAAGGGCCATGCTAAAGGTTTATACTTGATCCTATCCAGAGATTTTTAAGCAAGGGGGCTTAGGAAATATAACTGGGAGCAGTAGGAGGGTCTATAGATGGGAACAGAGAGAGGCTAGAGCAGGATCCAGCAGAGGTGGCTTGCAAATGAACAATTTATTAAATTCTTGAATGAACAAGACTAGGGAAACAAGCAAAGAAAAGATTAGTTCAACTGATGGATAGTGACCACCTGAGATCTGGAGAGGAGACAGGAGGATCGGAAAGTGGAAATATTTGAGAGAATTTGAAAGAGGCAATGAGTAAGACCAATTGGGGGAGGGGTGTGTGTGCCCAGGCGTGCTGCAGGGGAAGGGCATGAAAGAGAGGGAGGACATCAAACACATGGATGACTGCATGGTTGCTTGTTTGAGGGAAGGAGTGGTAGTCATAACAAAGCAGAGTCAGGGAACTGAAAAGCAGGACCAACTTTTGCTTGCAGAGGTGCAGTTTATGTCATATTTGGATGTGTTGCATTTTATTTTCATTATTTATTTATTTATATTTTTAAAAGTAGTAAGTAATGTGGAGCTTGTACTCACGACCCAGAGACCAAGGCCTGATATGGCACCAAGAGTCAGACTCTTAACTGACTAAGTCACCCAGGTGTCCCACGTTTATTTATTTATTTATTTTAAGTAAACTCTATCCCCAATGTGGACTTGAACTCAGGACCCTGAAATCAAGAGTCATGTGCTCTACCAGTGGAGCCAGCCAGACAACCTTGATGTACTGTATTTTAATCCTTAACCTCAAAGGATTCTGCTGATGTCCTGTGATGAAAATGTGATTCTAAAGTTGAGTAGACAGGTGAGAAGTGAAGGGAGAAATTTGGAACTTATGCAACATGGTAGCATTAGTCTTAGGATGGATAAGCTTGGGGCTGTGGAGTGTAGAGAAAAAACAGGATTATAGATATATCCCTGGAATCACATATATTTAAAGTAGCAAGTGGAGGGAAGGCTCCTCAAGAAAGAGAGGCATTTTCAGCATCTTGGACCATTAGAGCATATTTCAGATAGAAGCTTCATGCTGGACATAGTGGAGCAGAAAGATGGGAGGAGCCAGAAGGTCAAGGAGCTCACTATCTAATATATGTGAGTAGAAGATAAATATTTATCATTTTTGTTATCAAAATTTTCTATCATGCAGCCATATGTCATTACGACTAGCATGGTCCCCACTGCTGATTCATCCAGATAACAGTAATCAAGTCAAATGAAAGACTCAACGGTAATCATGTCATAGCCTCTGGGACATCCTCTTGTTCTTTCCCAACTAGATTATAAGCCCTGAAGGGCAAGGTAAAGACTTCTTTATATTAGTGTCACCAACCTCTCTTGGAGCTTTGGGCACAATTGTGTATGTTTAATGTCAGTACTAATGGCAACAAATGCGCTGTCTTCTTTGTATCATAGCTGCGTCTTGATGAGTATCACAGGATTTCATAAGCACTCAGCATTTTAGCTTTCTATAGTAAGAGTGGAATAATCACTCAGCTCCCTTGAAAAAAGTAAAGATGATGTTGTACATGTAATCTAAATGTTACAGTTTTCTGGTCAGTGGGTGCGGTGAAGGCAAGTAATATCAGTGACCTAGAGCTTCTATTTGAACCTTGCAACACCTCTAACCTCACTTTTAAGATGCTCCCTGTCTCTCTCTGGTTTTCTGGAAGTGGTTTCATAGGCCAGTCTGTTAGTTGGAACCTACCTTGACACCCATCATGTGCTTCCTCTCCAGAGAGTTTACCCCTTGCTCCACAGGCTCTCTCAGTCTGGGATAGATCCACTGCCTCCTTCTACATCTTGTTCCAGGGACCATTGTTTATTGCTTATGTACTCGTAAATCCCTAAGCATGCTGTTTAAGGCAGAGCGTGCCCTTAGTAAACGTGAGCTGTGTGTATTCTCTCCTGGGTGATGGGATGCAGGAATGTTGGTGAGACCTTCTTATAGCATGGCTTGTCTAGCTTAAGTCACTTACCACAAACCTTTTCCTTTTTTCTTTGACCTTGACATCCTTGGAAGCAAAGGTGATTTTTGCAGACATGAAGGGATTCTCTTACTCAGGGACCATGAAGGTGAATATGGAACATCTTACTGAGGATTCCAGTAGAAAGTGTTCATAGACCTAAAAAAGAAAACGTGGTGGGTTTGAAACAGAACCAGTCTTAACTATATACAGTTTTCCACTGATGAGTGAACACCTGACCTTTAAGCCTAGCCTTCAGAATTAGTATCTGTTTCCCCCCTTATGGATGACAGCAACTCTTGAGACACGAGGCTGGACTGGATTGTCCGTGGCCTTGGGCAAGGTTCCTAACAGGAAATTTGGTTTGAAGACCTTCCAGTGTAAATGTTCGGTCTTGTCTTTCTTTCTCTGCAGGAGGAGCCTGCGGCTCAGTGATCAGCCAGGTGGCAGCACAAAGCAATAAAATCTGAAGACAGGGGAGCCTTCTGTGGCTGCTCAGGTCTCCCTGCACTCACTCCTCTTTCCCCATTGTTACCAGAACAAACCCAGGACACATCTCTGCTCCCAGGGTCCCATTCTCTGAAAGCCTTTGGGTTGAAAACATACCTCCCCCCGACCCTGTCTCAAAAAAAGCAAAAACAAGCCACTAGAAGAGAAAGAGCAGAGAATTTGTTTAGGGCTGAAAATCTGTGGTATGTCATAGAGCTCAGAGCAGATTGGTTTAAAAAACCCTATGGATTCCTGTGACCGTCACTGCCAGTTCCACCTCCCCTAACATGGCCCCAGTTTTACTCCATACTTGGGGTAGCAATTTCACAGAGACACGGTGAGCAGGTGACTGATGATGGCTGTGTCCTCGTTATACTTGGAATGGTAGGAAGGAGCAAGAGGAAGAGCCGGTTTCTCAGAGAAAGGCTACCATCAAGACCCCTCAGTTCTTGCAGGAACTGCTCTGGGATTGTTTTAGTGGTGCCCTGAACCCTGGAGGGGACTGAGTATTTCTACCTTGGCATTGAGAAGGGTAGAGGCACAGAGAAGCCAAGGGACCACCATGTCTTGAGGTCATATATGATTCCAAAGGTTAGTGTCCTCACCATTTGGCTAGTGCTCCTCATCCTCAAGAACCCTGGTTCTTCTTCTTCTTTTTTTTTTTTTCCTTTTTTTGAAGATTTTATTTATTTGACACAGAGAGGAGTGAGCAAGAGAGAGACAGAAAGCAAGCACAAGCAGAGGAGAAGCAAGCTCCTCAATGAGCAAGGAGCCTAAAGTGGGGCTTGATCCGAGGACCCTGAGATCATGACCTGAGCTGAAGGCAGGTGGTTAACTGACTGAGCCACCCAGTCACCCAAGAACCCTGGTTCTTAATTCCCACAAAGAACATTGCATATGTCATCAATTACTTGAGTAATTATAACTGTACAGATCTCTGTGTAAAGTACCAGGTGAATGTCTCCAGTATAGCAGGCCCTGTAAAAAGGAAAGAAAATTGAACAGTTAGCATCCACAGGGAACTGTTTACTTTTTAAATTTCTTAAAGGAAATTTTATTTATTTATTTGAGAGAGAGGGAGAGAGCACGGAGCAGGGGGCCGGGGAGGAGCAGAGGGAGAAGCAGACTCCCCACGGAGCAGGGACCCTGATGCAGGGCTCGGATCTCAGGACCCTGGATGGGATCATGACCTGAGCGGAAGGCAGTCGCTTAACCAACTGAGCCCTGCAGGTATCCCTTCACAGGGAATTGTTTAATGGTGGATTTTCCCTGAGTAGACCTTATGTCTCAGAGAGAAATCCTATTTCCATCTAATAATGCAGAATTAGTGAATAAGCTTAATCCCTAAGAAAAGTCACTTTCTTTTGCTTCTCCAGCTATTAAGTAAAGGCTAATACCATGCGGCAGTTCATATCAGCTAACGTCTTGGAGTGAATCTTAGCTGGCTCTAATCGAGGACAGCAAGAAGACATCACTTCTGTCTTGTCTAGTTTGTATCCCAGACACAAGTACCTCCCTCTGCTTTTGTTACTGATTAAAGATCAAAGCACAAATTGGGAACAGCCTGAGAATCTCTCCAACTTATCATCTTGTCTTTGGACCTCTTGATAAGACTCCTGACCCTGCAGAAACTTCACTCCTTGTGACAAACTTCTGGCAGGGCCTCCCATTCGTTTGCAAGTGGCCCCCCGTGCAGGGTGCTAACACTGCCTTACTCATTCCCACCTCATCCTAAGACATCATTAAAGGGGTAGGTTCTAAGATTATCCATCTAAACTTCCTGGTTTCTTTTTCTCTATTTCCTGATCCTGTGATGGGTTCAAAATATGTGTACTACCCTTAGCACTGAGAGGACTGAGTTCTGTAGAAACGCAGAAGGTTCATCAAGCTGGCCTGCTGATTGGTTCCACACAGCACTTTAGGAAGACAATGGTGGAAATAGATATTTCCCCTATGAGTATACCTTTAGGGGTCAATTGGAGAGAGATCACAAATAGGCAGAGAGAGGAGGGAAGCAGGCTCCCTGCTGAGCAGAGAGCCCAACTTGGGCCTTGATCTCAGGACCCTGATATCATGACCTGAACCAAAGGGAGAGGCTTAACCTACTGACCCACCCAGGCACCCCTCTAAAATATTTTAAAATATTTTAATTAATTAATTAATCAATATTTTAATATTTAAAAATATTTTTAAAATATAAATATTTTAAAAACCAAGTTAAGTACATTACTAACCAGAATTGTCTCAAACTACAATATGTGACTAAGAAAATACGGATTTTATATTCCTAACAAGTGGCTCATTTTATTGTTAAAATAGATTATAATTCTTTTTTATGACAGTCTAAAGGGTTGAGACTTTTCTGGAGTTCCTTAATTCTTTGTTGGGACAGGCTCACCAAATGGTATTCAGTTTAATGAAATTGATGGACCAGAATTTAATGCTTACATGCTAAGGATAGGTACTAACTTATTTAAGTCTCAGTCATTAAAATGAATTATAAGTTAGAAATTTAAAATATGTATTTTACTGGTCAGATATGATAGTTGGGGACAGTTTCTGGTTAGTAATCTACATGACTGAGAGATCATATACTTGACATAGGTAACTATTATTATTTCTAATTCACAGATGTGGAAACTGAGGCATGGAGAAGTAACCAAGTAGGCAGGGGCTCAGCTAAAAGCTTGGATGGTAGTGGCGGTAATTTCTAAGATAAAAGGAAGAGTGGGGGGGTGCCTGGGTGGCTCAGTGGGTTAAGCCGCTGCCTTCGGCTCAGGTCATGATCTCGGGGTCCTGGGATCGAGCCCCACATCGGGTTCTCTGCTCAGCAGGGAGCCTGCTTCCCTCTCTCTCTCTCTCTCTCTGCCTGCCTCTCTGCCTCTCTGTCTACTTGTGATCTACTTGTGATCTCTCTCTGTGAAATAAATAAATAAAATCTTTAAAAAAAAAAAAAAAAAAAAAAAAAAAAGGAAGAGTGGGTAATGGGGGAAAATCAGCAATTTCTGCCATTCTTGTTCTAATCTGTTGAACAAATGTTCACTGAGTTCCTACATTGAGCAGGGTAACAGAGTTGTTAGGAGAGGACCTCGGAAGACATCCGGCTATGATCTGGCGGTGCATGTTGCTTTATTTTTGTAGTTCTTAATTTTCTGAGTCCCAGTTGCCATATCGGTGAATCAGGGCTCATAACAGTGCCTGCTTTGTAGAACTGTTGGGGGGACTGAAGTGAATTAACCCCTCCCCCCCATCAGGTGGTACTGTGCCTGTCACCTAGTAAGTACCCAATAAATGTTAGCAGCTATTGACATACACATGTATCATACAGGCGATTTCTGGAAATCCCAGAGCTCAGCTCCTGTATGGTGTAGGAAAGGCAAACGCCTGTGCCAGACCCTGAGTAGAGCTCTGGGATGGCAGAGGGCAGCCCAGAGGGTGGACAAGTCAGAAGGCAGTTCTGAGAGATGTCCTTCCAGAAGTAACTTCACAGGACCAGGGATGAGCATTCTGGGCCACAGTTAGGGGGCAGACCACAGTGGAGGGCCCCAGACACTGAACAAAACCTTGTTGGGTGTGAGTCAGTCAGCCAGAACTCCCATTCCAGGAAGAGTCCCTATACCATGATTTAGGCCCCAAACACAGGCTTTTCCTTCCTTTTCCATCCCCTGTGAGATGCTGGGGCAGGTATGAGAATAGCTTGGTGACTGAGGAATGTTCTGCTGAGATCTGGCTTCTCTCTGATCCAACCGAGGATATGAGCGGCCCCTGTGAGAGCAGCTGAGAAAGTCCCATGTGTCACAGAACAATAAGAGGAAGATGTACATTTATTTTTAAATTTTATTTATTTTTTAAAAAATTTAAAAATATTTATTTATTTGACAGTGAGAGACACAGCGAGAGAGGGAACATAAGCATGGGGAGCAGCAGGCAAAGGGAGAGAGAGAAGCAGGCTCCCCGCTAAGCTGGGAACCTGATGCAGGCTCAATCCCAACACCCTGGGATGATGACTTGAGCCAAAGGCAGACACTTAACGACTGAGCCACCCAGGTGCCCTACATTTATTTTTCTAAAGATTTTATTTACTTATTAGAGAGAGAGAGAGAGAGATAGTGAGAGAGAACATGGGCAGGGGGCAGAGGGAGAAGCAGACTCCCCACTGAGCAGGGAGCCTGATGTGGGCCTTGATTCCGGGACCCCAAGACCATGACCTGAGCCCAGAGGCTTAACTGATTAACAGCCAGGCGCCCCAATGATGTACATTTAAAAACCACACCAGGGGCGCCTGGGTGGCTCAGTGGGTTAAAGTCTCTGCCTTCAGCTCGGGTCATGATCCCAGGGTCCTGGGATCCAGCCCTGCATCAGGCTCTCTGCTCAGCAGGGAGCCTGCTACCTCCTCTGTCTCTCTGCCTGCCTCTCTGCCTACCTGTAATCTCTGTCAAATAAAATAAATAAAATCTTTAAAAATAAATAAATAAAAACCACACCAAACAAGAGCTCTAATTGGTGACAGCAGGGTTGCAGTAATGAGTATGTATGCTTCTTTTAATATTTTTAGTAGATAGAGACTCAAAGAGCTTGCTTTTCTTTTTGGACAATGTGTGTATTTTGGTGGGGAAAGAGGGAGAAACATAATGAAGATTATTCCCCCCCTTAATTCTCTTTTTTCCTGCTTTATTCCTCTTTTCCTCAACCTCCTCCTTCTCCATTCCCTTCTAATTGTCGTCATCATCCCAACACCATGATCACCACCATCTTCACCATCCTCAGAAGTTTCTAGTGGAAGGCATTGAAGCTTTGGAGAACAACGAGGTTTAGTCCAGGCTTATGTTAGTCAGTGCAGGAAGCAGAACCCACTCCAGCTATTTTATGCAGTCAGGGAAGAATTTAGCACATGTTTACAGGAGGGATGGGAAGTAAACTCTGGGCTAGGCCTTCAAGAGACTCAAAATTGCCTTACTAGCCTGCCACAATCAAGAAGAGAGCCAGGATGCTGCAACAGGAACAGTGGGAAACTAAAGTATGTCACAGTCATAGCTATGGTCTGGTGTTAGGGACTTGCTGTTTCTATCATTTCCTCTGACACTACAAAGCTAGTGATCAGACACTGGAAAGCTATGTAGGGACCCCCCCCCCCCCCCCGATCTCCATGACCATTCTTGCTAGAGCAGCAGCTGGCAGCAGGAAGATAGGCTTGTAGGGAGACAATTTTCCATGGGTCTCTTGTGTCTGCACACTATGGAGATGTACTCGACTGTCTTTTCAAGGCTGCTTGCATAAAAAATAGCTTTGGGGATAGAGGTAGCATTCTCTTCCAGTCCCTGGGGGAGCTGGGGCTTGAGGAACCAGCACAAGAAAATGCTGACATTCCGGCTACTGCTGTGCTGTTGGTAATAAGTCCTTGTCTCAGACCCAGGGGTCTCGTGTCTCCTCCCAGCATCTCTGTACTGCGGTGGACTAACTTGTTAGCTTGCATGCAGAGTAAAACCTCAAACCCTTCATAGTTCTTGACCAGACTCCCCTCACTTCTGGCTTCCAAATATTGAAAAACCTTTTATATAACCTGAACCTTGGCTGCAAGGGAGCCTGAATTAGGTGGGTTTAACTTTCGATACTCTGCAGTGCAGAAAAGCACCATGTGGACCACACTTCCTTCTAGGGGCTTGTCATCTAGTTGGGATTTATAGTCACAGCTCCCACTTAACTGGGCTGCCCCGCCAGCTGGGAACTGTGATAGGTGGGTTACCTAAGTTGCTATGAATCCTCACAACAGCTCTCTAAGATAGCTTATATTTCACCCTTTTTCTTTATGGAAATACTTGCACAGGGATTCAGAGATGTACAGGGCCATACAGCTCTTTGCCTGAGTCAGATTCAGATGTGGGTCTGCCTGACTCCACTTCCCCAGCTAGCATCTTGGTAAAAGTTCTATTCCAGAAACATCCAGAGAAGAGCTCTCACTACCCTGGGGCAGGAAAAGGGAGGGGAGGCTCACGGGGGGTCTTAGAGGAAGAGTAGGACTTAAGTTAACAGGGTGCAAATGGGTGGATGAGATGGGGAAGAGAGAGAAGCTGGGAAGGGTGGCATGATAGAATGCACAAAAGTATGTGTTGGGGAGATACTGAATCTCGTGGGCATAGAGGTATAGTGTAAAGGTCTAGTAGAAAGGCTGGTGAATTTCAGAATAAGACTGGATCCTACAGATAGTGGTGGGAGTAGGAAATTGCCACTACCTATCTCCCACTACCTTCTTTTTGCCACCATCTTGTCTGTCTTGTCTTTCGATCCAGATGATTCCTGGGAATGAGAGTTCATCATTTCTCTAAACCAGGCAATTCCGGGAGGGGAAAATGGCTGCCAGTTCAGCCAGCACCACAGCCTGTCTGTGAAGGCCAGGGAGGCAGCCTCTTCCCCAAATTCTCCAGTGCAGGACCGGCAGAAGGAAGGCGTTAGCATAAAATGGAGAGAGAGCATGGAATATAGCTCACATTAGCAGACAATATTGCTTTGATTGCAGACAACACACATGAATTGAATTGATAAAGGAATCTTCCCATCAAAGCCAGAAATGAGTGGAAATTAACTTTAACAAAGTAAGCAACCGTGCTCAAGAGACAGATAGAAGAAACCTACCGCATACTTTGTACATGTCAGAGACGTAGAGGAACAAAGTGTTCAGGCCCATCAGCGAGCGCAAGAGTGATTAATAAACACTTACACGGACATTCATCTGACAGGCGACTGACAAAGCCCCACAATGATGGGGAGAAGGGGCATTTCTTCTTGATAGATGTATCTGAAATGCTCATTTACTCCTTTTTGATGGATTTAAATGTCCAGGTATTCTCTCTCCATAGAAATTGATTCTGAAATGGTGCTGGGTTAAAAATAAGGGCTAGAAATTTAACTACATCGGTGTGGCAGAAAATGTATTCGTCCTCGTCATCAATGCATAGATTGAAATGTGCTCTAGTTTAATGGAGGTTTGCGGGGGTGAGATGGGGGGAGGGCTACTTCTCCTTGTTCTTTTTTAAAGTCTCAAGTGAGAGACAGGTATGAAATCACTTTGCCTGAAATTCTGTGAACAGCGTTAGAGAAGAAATACTAACCTTTTTCTCGCCGGTCTGAAACAGTTCAAAAATCATCTATTGGAAACCAGTTCTCAAAGAATAGGCTTAAATTTGGACTTAACTGAGATTTGCATTGGGTCTAAATTTTCCAATGGATGAGGCATGAATGTGACCACAGAGGACTGATTAACATGGTCCCCAGAAGGCAGAGAAGCTCGTGTATTCAGGCCCCCATCCACTTTTCTCTTCCCAGAATCAAGGCAGGGCTGGGTCTGTCAGATTGCATTATTCACCATTGGTCCCCACGTCCCTTTCTCTTGCCTGTGACACCCAACCCCAAGCAGCCTCCTGGCATTTCACTTGGAATTCTCCTTTGCCTGCTCAGGCAGACCTTACGGAAGTGTGTGTCTGAGAAAGGAGTCCCGTTTGTGTAGAGATTATGTAGCTTCTCCCTATACCAATGGTGTGATGACTCAAAAGGTACTCTCAGGTACAAGTCTCCCTGGAAGACAGTGTGTGTCTCCATCAGTCTCTCCAGACTCCCTAGGACAAGAGAAGTCTGGCTTTGGGGGCTCTATATAGGGCAACTGTAGTTGATTTCTTCATTCCCATTCCCAATGACTCAGACACCATAAGTGGTATCATGAATCTTAAAGTAAAATAGAGGAAGCATTCTTAGAGTTCCTAAGACTCTTTTTTGGGGGAAATAATTACCTGGACACCAAAGCACAATTCATGGTCCACTGGCCATGGCCAACCCCATGCTGTCCCTAGAGGGGTTAAACAGACTATAGTGAGCAAGACTGTCTTCCTTTGGGCTTTCATCCCTGAAAGACTCAAAAGAATTTGATAAATTAAAGAATGTCGTCCAGTGCTCTAGAGGGTGGCACTCTATCTGTTAGAAATTCTTCTAGCTGCAAATGACAGAATATCTGACTTACAGTCCTTTCAACACACAGCACATGATTTTTTCCCCCCAAAACACCAAAAAAACCCCAACAAAACCTACAAACAAAAAACCCAGCTATGCTTCTCTTATCTTTCCTTTCTGGCATCCCTGGTCTGTTGTCTTTTGTATTTGTCTTTTTGTTTGTCCTTGCAAATTTCCCATGTTCCAGGCAGGGAGTAGTAGAAGAAGATGGACAAAGGGTGGGCCACTGCCTTTTCATCAGGAACCACAGCTTCCTGGGAGCAACAATCCTATCAATTTCTGCTACATGCCACCCTTACTGGAAGGGAACCAGGGGAAAAGGGAGTGGGGTGAAGATTAGGTCAGCCAACCAATGGAACTAATGGTGTCTACAAGTACCAATAGCCATGACCACACAAAAGAGAACGAGGGGGCCCCTCTGGGATGGAAACTGTGATCAGATATGTCTTGATCAGCTTGGGCTGCTGTAACAAACACCACAGGCTGGGGGGCTTAAACAACACAAATTTATTTTCTCATAGTTCTGGAGGCTAGAAGCCCAGGATCAGGGTGCCAGCATGGTTGGGTTCTTAGTAAATGTTCCCTTCCTGGACATCTCAGGTTCTCACATGGTGTGTCTCTCCCTTGAACAGAGAACAAAGTGCTCTCCAGTCTTTTCTTATAAGGGCACTGATCCGACCATGAGGATTCCACCCTCTTGACTTAACTACCTCTCAAAGCCCCACCTTCTATTACCATCACCTTAGAGGTTAGGATTCCAACATATGAATTTGGGAGGTGGTGACAAAAACATCCAGTCCAGAGAGGGACCATAGGAATTGCAGGGTAGGTTTTTGTTGTTGTTGTTGTTTTTAAGGATTTATTTTTTTGTTTTGGGGGGTCAGGGAAGTGGGAAAGGGAGAGAGAGAATCTCAAGCAGACTCCCTCCTGAGCAGGGAGCCGGACACAGGACTCAATCTCACAAACCTGAGAGCGTGACCTGAGCTGAAACCAAGAGTCAGGCGCTTAACTGAGTAAGCCACCCAGGTGTTCCATGTACGTAGGATTTTAAGTGAGGTCGACTCAAGATTTGCAACCTCAGAGTCCTGGCACTATACAGCCTGCCAGGCTTACATTTTCTTTCCATGTTTGATTGTAATAGCTTATCTGCCTGCCCCATCCCAGGAACTATGGGAAGTCCAGTACCTCCCAAAGTCTCTGGGGATCCCTGCATCCTGCTTCCACTGAAGCCCTCCCCTTCTCCCTGCAGAATGACCTTTCATGCTGACTCCATCCTTCCTCTGTTATTCTCCGATGGCACCGATAACACAGGGGTCTTGCATGTTCTATTTTCAACTCATCAAAAACCAGGGGTGTGCGAATATCTTTCATTAATTTCAGTTGGCTGGTGTTTACTTTAATCAACTTCTTGCCTAAAGAATTAAACAAAATTAAAATTTTGTCCTAAATACAAAATTCTTTCTCAGAATGGTGAGTCTGCATTTTAGAAGAATGTTTTCAGAGGATTATTTACCTTTTTTTTCATTTTTAATATGATTTTCAGAACAGTATTCTTTTCCACCTTGCGATAAAATTTTCTTTTCTTTTCTTTTTTCTTTCCTCTTCTTTTCTTTTCTTTTTCAAAGAAGGGGGGTTTGCAGAGGGAGAGAAAGAATCTTAAGTCAGCTCCCGACACCCAGCACGAAGTCCCACAGGAGGCTTGATCTCATGACCCTGAGAATATGACCTTGAGCCGAAATCAAGAGTTGGACACTTAGGGGTGCCTGGGTGGCTTAGTGGGTTAAGCCTCTACCTTTGGCTAAGGTCATGATCCCAGAGTCCTGGGATCAAGCCCTGCATCCTCTCTGCTCAGCAGGGAGCCTGCTTCCTCCTTTCTCTCTCTGCCTTGCCTCTCTGCCTACTTGTGATCTCTCCCTCTCTGTCAAATAAATAAATAAAATCTTAAAAAAAAAAAAAAAAAAGAGTTGGACACTTAGCCACCGACCAAGCCCAAGTGCCCCCGATTTTCCTTTTTTTTTTTCCCAAGGTTTTTTGGGCTGCTTTTAAATTTTTTTAAATTTTTAAATTAACATATAATGTTAATTTATTAACAGGGGGGCTGTTGTTTTTTTATTGTGAACTAAATACATAACTGAGCACTTGTCTCACCTATTTTAATGGACTTTATGGTCATTCATTTCCTAAGACCCAACAGTCATATTTTTTTAAAAGAGAGTGAGGAGGGGAAAAAAGCTGAAGCTGTTTTTTGTGTTTTTTTGTTTGTTTGTTTTGTTTTGTTTTTTAGTTTTTGCTACCCATCACAAATATGAAAATGAATCTTTTCTATTTTCTTTGGTAATAGCTAAGGGCAAAGACTACAAATTAACCTCTCTCTATTAGGTACAATCAATGAAGATCGAGTTTTTCCCCCCTAGTCTAGACTCCTATTTGAGAATGAATGTTAGAATGAGGCACATTTCCTGCAAAGGCCTAAGGACAAAGGTACCTGCTGATCATCATCCATGAGACTCCAGGAAGTGCCAGTCCTGGAGCTCAGGTTTGGGGCTTTCTCACGGCAGGAGGCAGTGATGGATGGAGTTCTAGTTTGAAGGTCTGAGCTGCTGTGAATGAGCCACTCCTGCTGTGCCCGCTGGGGGACTGAGTTTTCTCAACAGTCATGTTGGCTCTCAAACCCTGTGCTGTTTCTATGATAGGCCGAACTGGGAGCTGCTTTTGACACTGCGTTGGAGGAGCACGGACCCCACATCTGAGTACGCTGAATTGGGGGAGAGCCATTCAGAATCAGGCCATTAGGGATTTAGTCGAGCTCTGGAATGAAGAGGGGACATAAAGCTGCTTCCTTTGGGGGCTTCCCTCAAGACAGCTGGGAGCTCATCTAGGGGAGTTGAAAGTACAACCCGGAATGTTGCGTCCATGTCCTGCAGGACAGCCCCTGCTTCAGCTGAGCCCTTCCAAAGAGGTAACTTGAAGTTGAAAGCATAAGACTGCCCTTGGAAGAGGACTCACATCTAGGCTAAATCACCTATACCCACATCATCCAAGACTATAGTCATTTGGAGAGGGGCCAAGGGGGAGATGCCCTTCAGCCCCAGGAGCCATAACGAGGCAGGGGCCTCTTCCAAAGGATGTAGGTGCAGGTGCTTGAGAACTATTGGAAGGAGGGGGAACTCTGGAGTTTGGGGAACCAGGATGGCAGCTGGGGCTGGAGGCTGAGATCCAAACGCCTTTGTATTGGTCATTCATTCACCCACTTAAGAGCCAGTCACTGGCACTCTGCTAGAAGCTGAGGTCACATAGACATGTTTCAGACACCGTCTGGGCTGCCATGGACACTTTACCCATGTAAGAAAGAAGGGTGGGATATCTCCACCCAGAACTGCAGGGGCCAGGGGAGGAATGGGGCGTTTGTCAGGGTGGGCAATTCTTGAGATGAGATTTGAGCAACGGGAAGGTGTTGTTCGGGTAGACTGTCGGGAAAGGTGTCTCGAGCAGAGAAATCACGTGAGCGAAGGCCCGGAGCAGAAACAGCCTAGCCTCTGGGGGAGATGAAGGCAGTTCTATAGGACTGGAGAACGGGGCTGAGGCTGGGGGAAAGGCGAGGCCAGAGAGATAAATGGGGTTTAGAAGAGTTCTGCTCAATTAAAATAGTATGTGGGCCACACATGTGATTTTAATTTTCATAGTAGCCATATTTAGAAAAATAAAGAAAAAATAAGTGAAATCATTTTAATAATATACATTTGACAATCTAAAATATTATCATTTCAACATATGATCAGTAAAAAATTATCAGTGAGATGTTTTATATTATTTTTCAAGACATCAGAATCTGCTGGGTATTTTGCACTTATCTGCATTGGAAGTGTTTTGTAGCCATGCGGGGGTGGTACCGGGCAGTGGGTGTATGTATGTACGAAGGGACTATTGGGCGGGCTGGGGAGTTGATGTTGTCCTGGGAACAAAGAGGGTTACTTTGGGGTTCAAAGAAAAATCTCGGGCTAGAGTGGGAAGAAGAACCAATTGGGGCAGAATAGCGTTAGACCAGGCGAAAGGAAATGCCCAGAAATAGAATACTGTGCAGAAGTATGTGTATGTGAGTGTGTGAGAAAGAAAGAAGGAGAGAGAGAGTGGAAAAGATGCACATGCACATATTTCTTGGGAAATGCACCTCATAGCAGAATCAGCAAAATGTCTCATAACAAATGTGGCTGATTTAACCACGTGTGTTTTTTGGTGTTCCATGCAGACAACCTTCTAGTGTTGTGGTGGCAGGGTCCCCCCTGTCCAGGCAGAGGCTCTCTGGGATCTAGCCCCTGGGGCTGCTGGGGTGGTGCTCTGAGATGGGAGCCAGTGTGGGCAGGCAGGAGGTTGGCATGTACCCCCGCCTCTCCTGAGGGCACGGGAAGATCCCAGAACCTCGGGACAGGTGGAACTGTGTCTTCCCAGCCACTTAAGCTTTGCTCTGGGCACCTTCTCTGAGCCTTGGCTTCCTTATCTCCAAGATGGACATCATAGCTCACCTGACAGGGTTATTTAGAGAAACACAAGGGACAATATAAGAAAATGGCCTGGAGCAGAGCCACCGATGGCTGCCACCCAGGGAGCACTTGGGGCTGTCTAGGTCTCATTCTGTCACAGGCTCCGATGCTGTGTCCAGCAATCTTGCTGCCCCTTCTCCTTTTAGTTAGTGAATAGTACTTGGAGGTACTAAATGGACCAGGGGCAGCCATCGTGCACTTACTTGCAGGAACTTCAGAAGTGGGAGTACCCTCCCCTCCCCTCCCCCTCACTCCTCTCTCTTCCCCTCCCCTCCCCTTCCCCTTCTTTTCCTTCCCTTCCTTTCCCAGGAGTCTGACTCTCTGCCCTATCTCCCTATTTCCAGAATCCAGATTCTGCTGCTTCTCAGCATATGCTGGCCTCAGTCTTCTCTGCAGGTGAGCATAATTATAGCCACCTCCTCTAGGGCTATTATGACACAAAATCAGGCCTGTGAAAGCTCTTCATTGAGCTGACACAGACCTGACATTTCACCAGAGAAAATTACTCCAGGCCTGTCCTGTCCTGCAGGGACATCCAGGGGATGATGTCTTGTCTCGGGAGGTCTGAGAGTGCTGCAGGGTGGGGGAGATTCAGAAGAGGGTAGAGAGGCTGCAGATCTCAGGGACAGAGCAAGGCGTTGGAATGGTAAGTGCACTTGCGTGTTCGTGGGTGTTGGTATGCTTTGGATGATCAGAAAGCTGCTTTGGCGCATGCGTGGCCATCTTCCTCTGTTATCTCCTTGGGTTGGGCGGAGCCAGTGATCATTACAGTGCTTGTCGGAAGCATTGTTCTAATCAGGTCTTGTTGCCACAGGGGTGCCCCAGACACTCAAGGTAAATACGGGCCCAAGGAAGCCCTGTCTGAATACAAAATTCTGTCCAGAGAAGTCTTGGAGAAGGTCTATTTACATATGTGCCTGTGAGTGTAGGCAGGAAGCAAGTTGTAAATCTGCATCAGCTGGGGCCGTAACATGGAGCCCTGGGCTGAGCGGGGTCCTCGTTGCATCCCCAGCGGGCACGTGCATCTGTGGTCTGTTCTCAGGGTTGGCGCACGACCCAGGCTGACCTACTGATATGTAGACACTGTCCTGAGAGCCCGTCTGGCTGAGCAGCAGTTCTCTGTGTGGGGAAGCCTGGGGCTTGCTGTCCTTTGGGTCAAGGTCAGGTGCAGATTTCAGTACTATGAACAAGGTGACCTTGAGCAAGTCATTGACTTTCCCTAAGCCCAAGTGTTCTCAACTGCAAAGCAAAGCTAAAAATACTTGTTTTTCTACACAGGAAAGGTATAAATCACAAATGAAAGGATTTGTTAAGTGCTTAGTACACAAAATCTCTAGGCCAGTGTGTGGTACTGTTATTATTATCTCTCCCGTGAGGGACTGTTCAAAATGCACTGCAGGACCCCCGAGGAGGAAGTCTGCGTTGATTGTGAGAGTGCACATGAGGGCTGTGCCCTGGTAGGGACTCCCCATGGTGCACCAGGGCCCAGAACACCATTTCTGCGTCACACTGGCACACCTGGCCCTAGTTGATGACCCATGCATCAATCTCAAGCCTCTTGAGACCCCAGGCAAATCCAGGTCACTAAGGCCAAGGAGCCTGGACAACTTGGACTTCCTCCGGCTGCCAGTGGTCTCCAGAGGGCTCCAAGCTGGTGAGTGCAGGTGGTTCGAGATCAAAATGGGAAAGATCACCGATTCTCACGAGGTGAACATCACCCAGGGCAAGCCTACCAATGACCAGGGGCTGGTTGTCTGTCTTGCAGGACTTATATTTTCCTTCAGATTTAATCACACTTGGGAGTTCTGATGCACCTTCCCAAGCTCACAATAGGCTAATGCATGAGGCTAGAATAACTGCTTACAGATTTTCAGTGAAAAACCTTATGGTCCACCTGACCAGGACAACACATGGTTTCCTATTATTAGATGGGCTATGCAAAAAGCAGAATTGTATTCTGACTGTATTGGTACTGTATTATTACCAAAAGGTTATTTAGTGAGCTTAGAGTTGGAGCAAAGGGAATTGTTTAGATGAATTCAATAATAATGTTAGGACAGATACACTCTTTTCCCTAGAAGATAACCCAGCCAAGGGAATAAGGCAGGGTCAGGTTCTTTCTTGGTCAAACTGCCCTATTTCCAGAGATCAGATTGACACTGCCAACACAGGTCTTGGGAGCATACCTATTCCTAACCTTCCATTATTGACCCATCTGTCTTCTCATTGGCATTTTGTTTTTTTAGCTCTGGATCACATCCAGTCAGAGTGGGATCCCACAGGCCCAGCATCCATTGATTTTTGCAATCAACGGTTGTGTTTGCTCAGTTTACCTCCACAGAGGTAAACTTTATTCCTTATTTCCAAATGCTTTGGAAAGAAAGGCAGGTGGAGACTAGGCTAGGCATTTGTGGGTGGAGTGTAATGATTCCAGGAGGTCTGTCTGACTTGGAGTGAGATGCCCACCACCTGGGCATGTGGGCGGGAGGCAGCTGAGGGACACTGGGCTCGGGCCTTAGCTCCTGACCAGAGCTGAGTGGTGGTGGGACTGGTGGTCAGACAGGTAGATGAGTCAGGTCTGCAGGACAGCAGAGCCACATGACTCATCCAGGAAAGCAAGGCAGAAACCTGGTCCTGAAGCCTGAGCAGGCCAGGCAGGTGGTGAAAGGAGAAAGCAGCAACAGGGTCTTGGCTCTCCTGTCAGCCCCCAGGGCTCACCAGTTACAGAGAGAGCCACAAAGCTAACACCAGGCGCCCTGTGCTATTGGGGACTGGGTCG
Organism: Mustela lutreola; assembly: GCF_030435805.1. Classification (NCBI taxonomy): domain Eukaryota; kingdom Metazoa; phylum Chordata; class Mammalia; order Carnivora; family Mustelidae; genus Mustela; species Mustela lutreola. The sequence continues at coordinate 76,485,587 of NC_081302.1, forward strand.
GGTTGTTCAGGGACTGTGAGGGGTGGACTCTGCCTGCGGGTGGGTCTGTGGCCTACAAGGCCCTGGTATACTCAGCTACATGGTACCAAGGCTAGTAGAAAAGGTTTGGAGAGAGGGCGATGTTGGCAAATGTAGGGAGAACCAATGTGAATCTTGTGGGCCAAGTAAATATTCTCTGATGTGTTTTGGACAGCTATTTGCCAGGTCAAAGTGAGTTGGAGTCCTCCTGCCCTAGGCTCCCTTCAGCAGCTTGCTTTAGGGACAGGCCTGTAGCATCTTTCTCAGACTGTGAACCACCACTTGCCACTGTTATCCACAGCACCGTGTCTAAGATTCTGTGCCAGGGCAAGTGGTGACAAGCATTGGCTTTAGAGAGAGATGTGGCTTGAATCCCAGCTCTGCCACCTGCTGGCTATGGAACATTGTGCAAATCAGTTAACCTCTATACCTCCTCAAGTCCTTCTGGGTAAAATAGGAGTATTCATTTTTACCTTATAAGGGCCAGTTCCTGGCCTGAGTCATCTCTCAACCAATCTTTGTTGACTGATAAGTTGAGGTGATGCTTTTAAGGTTCTTAGACAGTGAGTGACAGAGAGTGAATGTTCCATGCTAGGAAATAGTATTAACATTGTCACGTGTAGGACTGCAGAACTCAGGGCCCAGCCACATGGGTCATGGGTGACCCAAGCCCCCAGACACAACGATTGAGAGGACAGTGCACATCTCCCAGTCCCGGGCCATGTGGCCATGGTGTCAGACCTCAGTCTGCACAAACAGAAGGGAATTTAATGTTGTGATGGTTTGTTTCAAGTGCTTCTGTGCAGTAAACCACAGCCACCTGGGACAGTGCCTTCTTTCACACCACCCCTTGGATGAACATGAGCATCCATGGAAGGGGGTGTGCCTTGACTCATTTTTCCCATGCAGCATCTGAATTTGCTCCTGCACAGAAGAGGCCAGAAAGCATTCCTTTTCCTTGTGGCTAACAGGATAGAAGCATATGTTCTTCTCTTAATGCAGCACAGACAGCCTTAGGAGCATCTGTGACCAGCCATTTCATGTCCTGATGAGGCTTCATCTCTTCTAGGCATGGACATGCATGGACTCCACACAGAACAGTTCCCAAGATAAAATAAATGACTGCTGCTTGCCTCTTAAAATATTTTATTTACTTATTTGACAGAGAGAGACACAGTGAGAGAGAGAACACAAGCAGGGGGAGTAGGAGGGGGCAAGCAGGCTTCCCCCTGAGCAGGCAGCCTGATGCAGGGCTTGATCCCAGGACCCTGGGCAGACACTTAATGACTGAGCCATCCAGGTGCCCCTAAAAATAAGTTTATTTATTTAAATAATCTTTAGACCCAATGTAGGGCTCAAACTCACAACCCCGAGATCAAGAGACGCAAAGTCTACTGACAGAGTCAGCCAGGTGCTCCAAGCTTTCAGTATTCCTACTGATCTTGTGTCTACTCAGTCTATCAATGATCAACACAAACATAATTTTAGATTTTTCTATTTCTCCTTGCATTCTATTTTTGTTTTGTATTTTTTTCTTTTTTTTTCTCCATGTAGTTTCAAGGTCTACTATCAGGTTCATACATTTTTAGGTTTGTTATATCCTAACAATGAATCAATTCCTATATCATTACATGGTTACTCTATCCTAGTAATATTCTTTGTTATGAAGTATACTTTGATATTAACATAACTACTTCAGTTTTCTTTTGATGGGTATTAGCAAGGTATATCTTTTCTCATTATTTTACTTTTGATCTAGTTGGATTTTTATATCTACAATGGGCTTTCTGTATGTAAAAATTGACAATTAGATAAAAATCTCTGCCTTTCATTTGGGGTGTTAGGCCATTTACATGTAACGTGCTTTGAAATGTATTACATTTAATGTGTATTAATATGATTTTGCTATTGTTTGTTTTCTGTTTTTCCCACCTGTTCTTTGTCGTCTTTTTCAATTTTTCTACTTCATACATATATAATATTTTCAAAGATTTAATTTATTTTTTTGGCAAAGACACAGTGAGAGATGGAACACCAACAGGGGGAGTGGGAGAAGGAGAACTGGATTCCTGCAGAGCAGGGAGCCCAGTGTAGGGATTGATCCCAGGACCCTGGGTTCATGACCTGAGCTGAAGGCAGATGCTTAAAGACTGAGCCACCCAGGTGCCCCCTTACTTAACTTTTTGAATTATGGAATACAGTTATAATAATTGTCTTAATATTCTTTTTGTCTAATATTAATGTTTGTGTCAATTCTAGGTGGGTTTTGATTAATTGATTTTCCTTCTCACTGTTGATCATATTTTTCTGCTTTGCTGCATGCCTGGTAATCTCTGACCAGATGTCAGACATTGTAAATTTTTCCTTGTTGTGTGCTGGATATGTTTGTATTACTGTAAGTATTCTCAAGCATTGTTTTGGAATGTAGTTAAGTTACTGGTAAACAGTTTGGTCCTTTTGAATCTTGCTTTTAAGATCCGTTAGGCAAGGCCATAGCCATGCCAAGTCAAAGGCCACCATTTTCTCCTACTGAGCAAGACCCTTCAGAATAGTTCACCCAACACCCTGAGAATTGTGGGGTCTTCCAGCTCTGCTGGTGGGAGCAAGTACTACTCCCAGCCTTGTGTAGGTACTGAAAACTATAGTGCAATGAGATTAGTGCTGCTCTCTCTCTTCCTTTTGGACAGTTCTTTCCCCAGCTTCATGTAGTTTCCTTACATGTATATGTTGATCAATATTCTGAATAGTCAAGGGAATCCTCTGCAGATTTCTGGGTCTTTTCTCTATGCAATTTTCTTCTCTGTGAACTCCTGCAACTTTGGTTTCCCCAGACTTTTAGGTCTGTCTGCTCAACTCAGGAGTCCATAGGGCTCCACTTGGCTTCCTTTCCCTGGGCTATGGCCTCAATACCCTCTCATGGTAGTAATTTGGGGCAGTCATAGAGTTCACCTCATTGTTTTGTTTTGTTTTTTCTGTCTTTTGACGGTTACTGTCCTTTATTGCCCAATATCTGGTATCTTGAAAATCACTGTTTGAAACATTTTATCTTTTAATTTGGGGTAGTGGAAGCAGAAGAGTGGTTTTAGTTGAGAGGGTAGATCTGGTTCTATTCTTCCATCTTGGCTGGAAGCAGAAGTCCCAAATCTATATTTTGATAAAATAAGTCCAACAAATAGAGATGCACAATAATGCAAGTGTTTTTTTTTTCTTATAGCCATTGTAATAGTCCTTTACCAATTACAAGTTTATTCAGATTTTATACTTCTCATAAAATCAAAACTGAGTTTATTTCTGTGCTTGTGTGAATTACTAGAATTTATTTCTGTGCTATCTATTGAAAAAGGATTAACTAGAATATACTATATTCTAGTTAATCCTTTTTCAATAGATAGCACAGAAATAAACTATATTCTAGTAATATACTATATTCTAGTAATTCACACAAGAATTTATAATATAAGTTATATCAGTCTTGGTTCATTTACTTTTTTTCATTCACTTTTTTAATGAATATTGAAACACTTACTAGGTAACTATGGTGTGTCAGATGCTGTGTAAGTCAAAGGAGATAACAAAACTGGCATGTTCATGGAACATGCTTTGAGGAAGACAGTCCTGAGAGAAAAATATATATGATACAGTGAGATTGGTGCTGTGGTGGGCAGGTGAAGAGTGGTTTTGAAGCACATAGAAGGGGGTACAACACTCGGACTGTGTGTGTGTGCCCATGCATGTGTCTGTTGGGGGTGGGTGGAAAGGAGCTGGTCCTAAAGGCTACCTGGAGCAAGGGATGCTTGAACTGAGACCAGATCTAATAGTTTATAACCAGAATGATGATGCCCCAACCAGAGTTAGGGGTATGTGTGAAAATCAGGTGATGAGAAAGAATACATAGATTTTCTGGAGACTGCAGCACATCAGTTTGGCTGGAACACAGGGGCCCAAAGGGCTGGGGAGCTTGTGGGGAGATGTGAGACACTCCACATCATTTACAAAGGAATAAACTTCATGGTGCTTCCTCAGAGAGCAAAAATGGGCTGTGAGAGCTATTGGGCTCATCTGTTTTATAATCTCAGTGTGTCAAATCAGGGAACTTTTTAAAAAAATAAAACAGGGGCACCTGGGTGGCTCAGTGGGGTAAGCCTCTGCCTTCGGCTCAGGTCCGGGGATCAAGCTTTGCATCGGGCTCCCCTGCTCAGGGAGACCGCTCCCCTCCCCCGCACGCCCTGCCTGCCTCTCTGCCTACTTGTGATCTCTCTCTCTGTCAAATAAATAAATAAAATCTTAAAAAAAAAAAAAAAAAACTACAACAGAAACCACTCAGAGTATGTCCTCTCCCTCTTACTGCCCCAAAGGAGAAGAACCATTACAAAGGCAGAAGGCAGTGCCAAAAACAACACCTAGAGCCAGTTTCATGCTCAGAAGAGAACACTGCACTTCCGCCTTATGGTTTTGGGTTTTTGACATGATTAGAGAACCTTCTCTAGTAGCAAATTATAGAAACGATCCCTAATAGTATAGTCTTAAACCAGGGGCTATTTTAACTGAGTCGTAGCTAGTTTCTTTCTGGTCTAGCAGTATCCAGTTGTCTTCTTAGCAAACCCTTGATCATGCTTCAGTGTCCATCCTAATACTAGAAGAAAACCTACGGGTGAATAATTCTGTGATCTTGCTGATGGGGAAAGTCTGTGGAACAAAAAGGTAAAAATATTCAATGACAGGAGTGGCAGCCGATTTCACAAATATTCAATACTTCTATATATGAAAAGTGCTTAAACTAAAATGAAAAGGTAGAAAACCTGATAACTTTTGGGAAGAAATCTTGGTGTTTTCTTTTCTTTTCTTTTCTTTTTTTTTTTTTAAAGATTTTATTTATTATTTTTTTGAGAGAGAGAAAGAGAGAGCCTGCAAGCTAGAGGAGGGGCAGAGGAAGAGGGAATCCCAAGCAGATCCTGCACTGAGCACAGAGTTTGAAGGACTTGATCCCATGACCTTGAGATCATGACCAGGAGATCACCACCCATGCTGAAAGAGAAGAACACTTAACCGACTAAGCCACTCAGGTGCCCCAATCTTGGTGTTTTCTATTATAATTTAAAATGTGTGACTCAGCAGTTGAACTTGTATTAAATTACTCTTCAGAAATACACAAACCAGTGCACCCAGATACGCGTATGAGGATATTAGCAATAGGGCTGTTTGTGGTAGTGGTAGTTGTGGTGGTAGAGAGAACTGAAAACAACCTAAAAATTCCTCTGGAGAGAACTAGCTGAATAAGGTATGCTCCACTTAGACAATAGGATACCACACTGTTTAATTTAAAAAGGTAAATTTATATGCACAGACATAGGTGTCAAAGATATAGACAGATATAGATACATATACAGCTATAGATATATAAACTTACACATAAATAGACTATACCCAAGATACACACATAGACATACTCATATTTAGTAAGATACATGGCAAAAAAAAATGTCTGCTGGAATAAATGTCAACCATTCTATTAGTTTCCTTTTATTGCTATAACAAATTACTACAAACTTAGTGGCTTATAACGACACAGATTTACTCTCTTTTGGTTCTGGAGGTCAGAAGTCTGACTTCAGTCTCCCTGGGGCTGAATCAAGGTGTTGGCAAGGCTGGTTACCTCTGGAGGTTCTAGGGAAGAACACATTTCCTTACCTAACATTTACATTTTCTCCCAAATTCTCCCCCAAATCTATAGCTTCAATTCAATCCAATCCCAATCAAAATTGAAGCAGGAATTTTTAGCAGAATGTGACAAGATTATTCTAAAATTTATGCTGACATGGAAACAACCATGGACACCCAAAACAATGTTGGAAAACAAAAATAAAATCAGAAGACTAACACTTTGTGATTTCAAGACTTACAAGGGTATGGAATCAACACGTCAACAGATAAAGAGATCAGTGACACAGAATGTAGAGTCAGCATTAGATCCACGCAAATATGGACAATTGATTTTTGTCAAAAGTGCAGTGTCAAATTTGTGGAGAAAGGACAGTCTTTTCAATAAGTGTTGCTGGATCAATTAGATAGCCATATGCAAAATATGAACTTCCAACATACTTCTGTTGTATGTAAAATTGACACAAGATGGATCACAGATGTAAAAGCAAAACCTAAAATCTTAAAACTTCTTGGATAAATGAAGAAAATATTTATCCCTTGGATTAGGCAAATATTTCTTAGATATGACACTGAAGACATGATTCATAAAAGAAATCATTGAAAAATTGGGCTTTCCCAAAATGAAAAATGTCTGGTTTTTGGAAGATACTGTTAAGAGAGTGAGAAGACAAACCACTGACTGAGAGAAAATATTTTTAAAGTATATATGAAAATAGAAAATCTGTATCCAGACTATATAAAGAACCCTCAAAGTTCAATAATAAGAAAGCCATGCAATTTTTTAAAGGAACAATTTGAAGAGACACATCACCCAATAAGACATCAGGTCAAATAAACCCATGAAAAGAAGCTCAATTTTATTTAGTCAGGAGGGAAACACAAGTTAAAACCACAATTAGGTACCACTATGCATTTATTAAGAGGGTTAAAATTTAAAAAATACAGAATGTCAGGTTTGGAAGGGCCTTTGGGATCCTGGAACTGTATGTGGCAGATCCTTGTGATACATTTTCTCATGGACCCTCATAGCAAAAAGAAGGGGCTATTAATATTCTTATTTGCAGATGCCAAAATCTAAGCACAGAGCAAATATCAATGGTGTTTCCAAGCTAGTTACCATCATGTCTTCACATTTCTGCTCTTCTACTTTGAGAACCTCATGCCCATAAAAACTAAAGACTGTTCTACAAGTGTCCCCACCTTGACATTTTAAATGATTTTACTTGTTTCAGCCTTGTTCCCACACGCCCTAGTTCTTTAAATTTTTATTTTCCATCTTGCAGATCTTCTGTATTTCCCCACTATTTATTTGAACAAAGATAATCACTGCTCTTATAAAGGCCTGATGAGATTTAGAAGGTGACACCTTTGTTTACACATCTGAGTGACTTGTATCACAGTTTTGAGTTATCATTCAGATGCTCTGGAAAAGAAGATTGATCCAACAACAGATTCCAGTTCAGCCAAAAATCCCTCTAAAAATACAACAAAGAAAAAAGTAAAAGTACAAGGATCTGTTGATTTATAGAGATCTAAGGATGGGGAGTGTAGAAGGGGGAGGTGAAGCGATCGCATTTTAAGAACTAGAAAGCACAAGAATGAATGGTAAGTGATTTCGCAAGTGGAAGACATTTAAATCTGTTGCAGTTAATTGGGGGAGCCAAGAAACAGCCCACACTACATTGCTGAGTCCCCAAATCTCAGGAACCAGTGGCACCTGCAAATGGGGATGAGGAGGGAACCAAATCAATAAGGATTTGCTGAAAGCTGTTTGCAGAGCACTTGAGGGGTCTGTCACTTGATGAGCCAGAGGACTTCCCTGCCCCAGTCTTGGTGGAGACAGGAGGCTTATTATCTGACACATGTGTTCACTGGAGGCCATGGGTCAGCCCATAGTCATGAGACGAGATGCCAGAGTACTTGTAGCCAAGATGTGACCCACTAGTAGACTATTTGAAAAATCTTTTCTAGAGACTCCAACATACACACAGACATAAAGTTATTGATATTAGTGGCCCCACAAATAGAACAGCCCAATGTAGAAGACTTAGACTGTACAACCCTCAACCTTATGTTGAAAGGTTCTAATTGCTTTTCATCCTCTATTCATAAATATAAGCAAATTTCAATGTACAACTCTGGATAGATCTTTCATGTTATAATTTTTTTTTTTTTTTAAAGCTTCTTAGATGGGTGGTTTCGTGTTTTTCTTCAGTTAGGAAATTTTTAGCCATCCTTTCTTCAAAAGCATTTCCCCATTTCCTTCTGGAATTCTATTAATTAATTAATGAATTATTTGAAAGAGAGAATGAGCAGGGGGAAGGGCAAAGGGAGAGGGCAAGAGAAATCCAAGTAGACTCATGACCTGAGCCAAAATTAAGAGTTGGATGCTTAACTGATTGAGCCACCCAGACGCCCCTCCTTCTGGAATTCTATGCAAGTGTTGTGATGCTTGATGGTTTCCCACAGGTCTCTGAGACGCTGATCATTTTTTTTTTTTTTTTTATTCTTTCTGTTTTCCAGATTGGATAATTTCTGTCATCTTATCTTCAAGTTTACTGATTCCTTCTTCTGCCCCTCATATTTTCTGTTGAGGCTTTCATCTTCCAGTTTCAGTTATTTCAGTTCTCAAGTCCAGATTTTCCACTTGTTTGTTTGTTTCTTTTTTTGAGTCTGACTCTTATGTTGGTATTCTATCTTTGATGAATCATTGTAATTATACTTTATTCAGTTCTTTAAATATGATTTTCTTTGTTTGAATGTATTTATAGTAACTACTTTGAGGTCTTTGTGAAGTTCAACATCTGAACCCCCTCAGAGAAAGTGTCTATGGACTGCTTTCATCCCACGGACCCAAATCTTGTAACTGGCTTACCAGATTTACTCTGCCATTCTGCCTTGTCATAACAATGCACACACTAAGTTTTATAGCCAAAGTATTTAAAACATTGTATTGGGAGGGTAGAAGAAAAGAGGTTGAAATCTATATTCTCAAGGGGGAGTTCAGATGGTAATACCTAAGACTGAAAAATTAAAAAGGAGCCACATGAATATGTTTTTTTAGTGATACAAATATACATATAATTCAGCTAAAAGAATTTAAAATTGTTACAGGAAAGAGGAAGTGGAGCAGGGGGGCATAGGGTATGTCTTCAGCCTTGAAGAAATATATTGATTCAATGAATGGTGTCTCTATCAACTTTGATAAAAATTTTAAAAGGTTTTAAAACTAATATGAAAAAAATTAAACACAATTGAGCCTTTAAGGTCAGTCATACCTGAGTTTGAATTTGGCTCCACAGCTCGTTAGCTGTGTGACTTTTGTCAAAAACTTAGTATTATTCAGCCTCAATTTCATCTTTTATCACATGTAGATGAGAGGTCACCTCTGAGCAAGGCTTTCTTTGACTTCCATGGGCCCTGGGAACTTTTGCTTTTGTGGGCAAAAAAATTTGGTATAAAGGTGAATATATTAACATATATTAACACATAGTAAAATATATTTTTTTCAACCTAGAAGTTCATTTATTTTTCCTGATGTTAAAAACAATGAAAACATTTTTATGAGTTCCTAAAACTACTGTGGGTCCCAGATACTGTACCTGCTGTGCTTAATGGAGAAGTTGGCCCTGCCTAGGAAGGGACTCTAAGACACCATATCCCTTTTAGTATATACACTACAGGTAGCAGCTAAGACCTGGGACTTGGGAGTTAGATGTAGATTTGCAATATGGCTCTGTGCTATACTGGCTGTAGGGGCTTGGCTAAGATGTTTGACCTTTCCAAGTCTCACTTCTGCCATCTTAAAATGGAAGAAATGATACTTTCTCTGTAGTTTTGATGTAAGGATTAAGCACTTAACATAGTGCTTATCAACTGGGAAATGCTCTGTAAATGGATGAAAGCAACAATAAAACACTCCAAATGAGCATTGCTCTTCAAAGTGTAACTCATCAGGGGCTCCTTCTATTCCCTAAAGAAGTGGAAGTGGAACTGAGCCCACAGTTCAGAGGGTTATGGGACCATAGCAGAATATACAAGGAGTGGGAGGGCAGAGAGCAGGAAGACTATTAGAAAAATCAAGAGTTCATCTCATTCCCCATCTTGCTAAATGCCACCAAAGAAGTGGCCTCAGGTAGCCCCACTAGTTATTTGGGGGGACTTTCTGTCTGATTCAGGCAAGGATGGAGCGAGGCAGGATGGACCTAGAACTCCCTGTCTAGTTCTAGATTTGCCAGGGTCTCAACAGGTTGCTCTGCGCAAATCAGGGCTCAGCGTAGCATTAGGCATATGACTGTGAGAATAATACTGCAGGCCTATTGTATTAACTAATCCAACAAAGTGATTATTATAAATAAGACCTAACATTTTATAGGACAGGTTCCAAGTTGATCCCATGGTAAAACAAAACAAAGTAAACAAAATCTTCTTCCCTAGCTTGAAATTCATGTAAATAAAGATTCAGTTGGGTGCCTATGATCCTTTAAAATGCAAATAACTATAGGAGGTTTAGGGGCTATCAATGATCAATTCACCTTAAAGGGAATTAATTTAGTGAGCTTGATTTTTCTTCAGCACTTAACTGAGAAATTTGCATTGATACTGAACAGGAGTTTAGCTGGGATGAGGAGAAAGAGGGAGAGCATATTTTGTTCCCTTAGCTGCTTAGTGGAAGGAAGACTGGAGGTTTTCCGGATCAGGATCTTCCTGAGACCAGGAAACACCAGGTAGTACTGGGAACTGGAGAGGATGTCGGGGTAAATAGTAGGACACAGGGAGAAAGAAATATAGAGAAAGAGAGATGGGGAAACTTTCTAACTTATAATTTAAGCAAAATGGTGGAATCAGGGTCCTTACATGGTTTTATGAAAGAGTAAATTGTCCTTTCCTTGGACGTAATGTACATTGTAGCTTGGATATTCTTTTCATATGCCGTGGCAAATGTCAGGAAGCAGTCTTTTCTCATCTCTCCATCAAATTATATTTTAATAAGTTAGTTTGAAAATACTATACTTCTTAATTGCGTGGTAGAATTTCCATGAGACAGTGTTAAAGGTAGAAAGACACAGATGGCTTGGAATGTTTTTATGTGGCCTTAAAACATTTTCTTTCCAGATAAAAGCATAGTTACATATATGATTTGGACCCCTTTTAAGTTTAGTTTGCTGTGCTTGGCAGCTGAGTCAGCCTCATACAGAGTGGGAAGGTGTGGACTTTGATGTTAGGGAGATATGGGTTTGAGTCTCAGATCTGCTACTCTTAGCGAGTGCCTTTGAGTCTAGTTTTTTTTCAATACTAGGTTTTTGGGTTTTTTTGAACTTGTAACAGAGAAATGGCAACAAAAATACCCATGTCATAGGACTGTTATGGAGGTGTCTTGAGATAAATCCTACAGTGCACATTTGAAGTCACTCAAAAAATAATAGCTTCCCACTCTTGCTCAAATGTAGTTGGGTAAAAGCTTTGTTGTACTCATCCAGGCCTGAAAGGGATAAAGAACTTTAAAGAAGTTTTGGAAAACCTTTTTACCAGGCACAAAGGAATCATAAATTCAAGAAGCTCCAAGTTTGGGGCACCTAGGTGGCTCAGTCAATTAAGTGTCTAACTCTTGATTTCGGCTCAGGTCATGATCTCAGGGTCCTGGGATTGAGCCCTGGGCTAGGCTCCCCCTCAGTGGGGAGTCTGCTTGAGAGTCTCTCTCTCCCTTTTCCTCCACTCCCCACCCCTGCCCTGCTCGTGGGTGCTCTCTCTCTCTCTCTCTCAAATAAAAATAAATAAATCTTTAAAAAAAAGAAGCTCCAAGTTTGCTCAGAACTCATATGTGTATAGTATCATTTGAGTTAAAACTCTTGAGAAAAATTCTTCCTTTATCCTCTTATTACAGCACTTCTTAAACTTTAAGGTGTATAGGAGTCACTTGGGAAATACAGATTGAGATTTCGTCGGACTGGGGTTCTAGAAAAGATTCTACTTTTCTAGCAAGCTTCTCGATGATCAGACCAGCTGTTTCTAGACCCAGTGCCTATATCCTCTACTTTTTGGTTCCACAAGACCATTGTACAGTGTTGAGAAGAGTACCTGGCATGTGGTCAATCTGTCGTTATTAGATAAATGGGAAAACATATCCTCGATATAGTATTGCTTCGTATCATCCAAAATGGGACAACCACCAATTCTCACCATCGAGGATATGACGAGTGATAGCTCTCACAGATCCATGATGGGGAGACAGGTCTCCTCAGAGTCGGCCGTGGTCATCTTCCACAGGCTTCCTGGTGAGAGGCGATCAGGTATGTGAGAGTAACAGAGCTGTGGCCTGGCCAGCTGGGTTTCTGGCATGACCTGGCTTGCCGAGAAGAGCAGAGAAGCTGATCTATAGTTCTGAAGTCTTGGACCAGGCTACGTGACCCTACTGGGGGCACAGCAATCCTCGGCGGAAGTGGAGAAGACATCAAGGGGCCTTTATTCCTTCTTCTAGTGAACTACCGTCTGCTCTCTGCCTGGGTGGATGTCAAGTTAGGCAGCACAGCCTGGGGCAGACAGCATCAAAGAGATATGCCCATGAGTTTGCTAAATGTGCAGCTCCCACCATCCATGGTCTTACCTCTCTGAGGGGACACAGTTGCCCCACATTTCCACATTTGAACCAGAAAGGGGAAGAGTGTGGCATATGTGTTATGGAGAAGACAGGAAAGTGCATCAGAAAGATGATGGACTCTGGGGTCAGTGAGAAGCTGCTTCCAGCCTCAGCTTTGTGGCTTTGAATCCTTGCGTGGCTGTAGGCAGCACAGGGGCTATCTGAGCTTCAGTCTTCTGATCTGTGAAATGGGGCAGCCCACACATAGCCAGCAGGGTCGTTGTGAGAAATAAAGGAGAGGATGTGTTGTCAGATGGCACCTGAATAAAATGGTACCTTTAAACTACTTTTTAAAATTTATTTATTTTTTAAAAAGGATTTTATTTGTTTATTTGACAGACAGAGATCACAAGTAGGCAGAGAGGGAGGCAGAGAGAGAGAGAGAGAGCAGGCTCCCCGCCGAGCAGAGAGCCCGATGTGGCGCCCGATCCCAGGACCCCGGGACCATGACCCGAGCCGAAGGCAGAGGCTCAACCCACTGAGCCACCCAGGTGCCCCCAAACTATTTTTTAAAAGATATATTTATCTGAGAGAGAGAGAGAGTCTTAAGCAGACTCTGAATTGAGCACAGAGCCCTATGAGGGGCTCGATTCCACGACCCTGAGACCGTGACCTGAGCTGAAACTAAATCAGACGCTTGACCGACTGAGCCACCCAGGCGCCCCTGAAATGGCCCCTTTAATGTTATGGGTTCTGGCTAGTTTCTGGAAGGCAGCATGCACTCAGTCAGGCAAGCCCTCTTGGGTTTTCCAGCCCATTTATAATCTGCAATTGCCCGTCAGACACTGCCTTGACTCTCCCACCTAACCGTCCTCCACTGTGGCCTCAGGAAGGTGGCCTGGGCCAGGCCACCCCTTTCCTTCTATTGAACCTGCTGCTCTCTTTGCTCATGGACAGTTACAAGCATTACAGGATGCGTGAACATCTGTAGCTTAGCAAGCTGAGCCAATTTAACAGCACTTCTCCATGGTCCTTACTGATGGTCCCTCAACCCTTGCTCCGCCCACACCCTCCTGTGGGCCCCCAAGAAGAGGAAACAAAATGTTTTCCTTCACAATCTGAGCCAACCTACCAAGTGACCAACGTGCTGAGTTATTCAACTAGCCCTACAAGAGAACAGTGTAGGAAAAGATTTTAATGGAAATTGTTGAATATGCTAACACTTAGCTTATAGCTTATGAGCACAAGATTAAGACAGTTTTGTAGACTGTAAATCATTGTGGCAAGTCCAATAGTGTTTACAGGTGTAGAAGATGTTTTCTGGATCGCTGGTAGTCTCAGGCACGCGCTGAAGGGCACCAACCCATTTACCCCGTAGAAATCCATGCACACCCAGGGCACTGGTTAAATGCTAACCAGAATCTGGAAAAAAAAAAAAAAGCTTCAGACTTTACCTTCATATAAAAAAAAGTCACGCATCACCCAGGTTATCCATTATGTTCGATTTCAAAGCCCTCTCCCTGGCTACAATCCCAACAGGGTCAGAGATGTAGGGTTTTGACAGTTATTTTTCAGCAGTGGGGACAACCAGAGAATCACAAATAAAAATGACTTCTTCCAGCTCTCTTGAATTTCATCTCCTCTGCCTTCATTATCAGTTTCCAAAGATAAATGTCCCTTATCTCCAGGGAAGCAGGCTAGATCTTCTGCAGACATTCAAATGCAAACGGGAGGACCCCACAGGACATGTAGGCTACTTTCATGATATGTTTTCATATATGCTTAACAGACTCAGGTAGTGGAAGGACCCAGACCTTCAAATGCTTTGAAAAAGAAGGAGATGTGATCGGGAAACCGGGCACCTGGCCAGCGGTCTCTGCGAAGCCAGTGCGCAGAGAAGCGAGCTTTGCACGGACCTTGTGAGCAGTGGCAGGCTCAGGCTCCAAGGTACCTCCAAATCTGGGAATCTTCCAGACCTCTAGCCTTCTCACACACCCTCACTGCCCAGCAGCCACAGAACTTGACTTTAGGAATTCCTCCCACGCTCACCCCCACCTCCACATGCCCCTGAGCATTTGGAGGCTGGGGAAGGAGGACGGAGGGATACACACTTGTGAAATAAACATTTTTGGGAAACCTCCAAATTGTTTCAAAATCCGCAGGACACATGAGCCAGCCACAATAGGTTCACTTTCATGTGGATGCTGGAGCAGGCAAGACTTCCAAGTAAAAACTCTGAATGTGAATTTAGCTAGTTTTGGATAAAGACGCCTTTCAGCGTCAATAAACACCGTGAATGCAGCCGTGGTGCAGTTACAACTTAATGAGATGAGGGGAAGTGCACCGGGTCAGGCCTCATCTCCCAGCTTCTGTCATGCTAATCAGCTGGGCAGCCGGCAGCTGAAAAACTGCTGGAATTTTTATTTGCATTTCATTTACTTGGAAGGAAATTGACCCAGATGGTCCACAAAGGCCCTAGAAGGCTGGCAAGCAGTGTGGGGCTGCACACTTCTCAGAGGGCCTGCACTTGTCTGCCCATCCTTCTTTGAGTCTAGGGCATAAAAGATTAAAACAGCGTAAGGGAATTGATTTCATGATTTTTTGATAATTTCCCCAAGATTTCAGAAAGGACCTCAAAAACTAATTTAATCAGCCAGGAGCTCAATAGTAATTAAGAGGAAGAAAAGCCAAGATAATGAAAGAGGTGGTGAGGATTTTTGCTGTTGCTGGTGGGAACCTTTCTTAATTAGGGAAAGTCTAAAATCTAAATGATGTTAAATGGAGACAAGCCTAGGCGCAGGGAGCCAGTGGCCGGCGCCACGGTCTGCCCATGATGGATGAACCACGGAGTTCATCTTCTGCAAAGAGAGTAAACAATCGGCCCTAGAGGGGTTCCGCTTGGCATTTCAATGGGTATTTGCCTGAATCATGAAGGTTGGGACCTCTGGCGGGGTCCAGGGTTTGTCCCCACCCAGTCCCTTCAGAAGGGGCCTCATTCCGTCCGGTGAGACTCCCACCTCATCACGGCTCTGCGATAATGTGGGGTTTGGGAGGCTGTTGGGTCGGGCTGTCTGTGTCCAAATGCGGGCTTTGTTCGCAGCTAGCCGTGTGACCTTGAGGGAGTTAGCCTTTCATTCTGAACCTCGGTGATCTCGGCTATAAGAAGGAGATAACAGTGGCCTCTCTGTAGGGTCCCTATGCACTGAAACGAGGTCAGGCACTGAAAGTGCTTAGCCCGGGGCCAGGAACAGAAGTACAGATCTTACGATGGTTCCATGGACATTCTCTTTGGGTCTTGCCTCCTGGATCAACGCGAAATGGGTTGATATAAAAAGACGGTGCCCTCTCCGTCTGATTTTGGTGCCTGTAGATAGCTGGTACATAGCCGACAGCCAGCAAGTGTTGGTTGGACAAATGCATGAAACATCCAGTGTCAAGGACTAAGTCCATGCTCTGGATGGCACAACAGAGAAGGGGGAAGGAACCAAGAATTAGTTCCATGGAGCCACGCCCTCAGAACCCACATACAAGTTCTCGCCCCTCCTTGACCCAGTCTGTCTCAGAACTCCCCACAAATCACAGGAATTCTCTCCCGACACCGGCTAGTCCTTCTCTCAGCTCAGGCTTACCCATGTTCTGATTTGATTTTCTGACCTGACAGCAAGTAGAGAAAGGATACATGAAGAAATGAGTCGTGTCTTTGAGGATGTTGTGCACATGGACTGAAGTAGAGCATCTGTCGAGGGCCAGTGCTGACGCTTGCTTCCCTGACTGTATTCTGGATGTTGTCAGTCCAGGGTGCTCATTCCTAGACAGTTACAGCGATGTGCTTAGGAGCTTTCAAGTTCGCCACTTCCCTCCGGTCTCCCGAAGAAGTTAAATCCTGGTTTGCTTGTCAGCTTTATCCCAGAGGTTTTTTTTTTGCTTCTAGCTTCTCATCTGCTTCTACTGAAAAGGGCAAGAAAGAGTACCAGGCATGAGCTCTTATGGAACGCGTCCTGACTTCTGTCTAAATCTTTATGTTTCGTGTAAATATAAGGGTCTCTTTATAGTGGCAGTGAGAAACATTTATTCTACATGAGTGCCAATAAATGGCTCTCCTGGCTAGAAAGAATGTCTGTAGATTGGCTTTCAGTAACAAACATTATCTCATTGTCTTTCAAACATAAACCAACTTAAATGATCTTATGCAAATCATGGGAGTTTGTTGCAAAGATCTGGGAATGGGCCAGTCATCCCCAGGCTTGGATGCATCTTGCCCTTGGGGATGTGCTGGCAGTTGGAACTTGAACTTGAGGCCTCTCTCTGCCACTCACCTCTGCTTTTCTCCATTCTTCTCTTGCTCTCTGCACGCTGGCTTTTTCTGTTGTTTTGAGGTACAGGGTGAAAAATCGCCTCCAGTGGCTGCCAAGTTGATATGTTACATGTCTGGGCACCCAGAAAGAACTGGAATCTCTTGATTCTAATTCCAAATTCAAGGGAAGGGAGTCTTGCATGGCTTATTTGGGGAAAGCACTCACCTCATCCTCTAAGGAATGGGTGAGGTCAAAGTGGCTGCCAGAATTAATGAGTTAATGTTTGCAAGTCACCCTTTAATTAGCACACAAGGAGCGTTATAGCTAATTGAAAATAAAAGTTCAGTTGATTTTATTAATTTTTCAGGATTTTATTTATTTATTTATTTGAGAGAGAGAGCAGAAGCAGCGGGGGTGGGTGGGGTGGGAGGGAGGGGAGGAGGAAAGGGTAGAGGGTGAGGGAAAAGCAGACTCCCCACTGAGCAGGGAGCCGGAAGCCACAGGAGCTTAGTTTCAGGACGGTAAGATCATGACCGGAGCGGAAGGCAGATGCTTAACTGACTGAGCCATGCAGGCACCCTGGAGATACATTCTTTTCCTTGGTGGCCTTCGAGACAAGAAACAGGAGGGTGGTGAGAGGACTTAGTCACTGCCCCCAAAGGACTGAAGGGTTCCAGCTGGGTTGGACATCAAGGCTGGTCAGTGAAGACATCCTTGTGAGATGAGGACTCATTCAGATATCAGTCCAGGAGTAAGAAGGGACCGTTGGTAGCCCTTTACAATCTCCTCTGTATCTGCCTTCTCCCAGGGAAGTTTGAGGTACATTTGTGGAGCTCCCCGGCAGTTTGCCTTGGATTGGCCCCACACTTACCTAGTGATCTGCCTAGATGGCATCTTAAGTGGGGTCAAGAGACTTTCCAGCCAGGCTGCAGGGAATGTGGCTGGAGTACCACCTGGAAGTAGGAATGAAAGTTACAATGGCTTCTAGAACCACTCACAGAACCCATTTCTCAGTCCTAGGTGCGCCAGACACCAAGTGTAGCATGCATGAACAAGTGCGGATTGGGTTTTTCAAGTGGTGAATTGTGGTAAGACCCCAAAAAAGATGTTAGAGGTTTTAAAAGGGACTCCATAGAACTTTGTAAGCATCTTCACGTATCATGTTTCTAAAGAAAGTGGGATTTTTCTTCAAATAAGAGAGGGTCAGGAGGCCTGGTGGCTCAGTCGGTTAAGCATCTGCCTTCAGCTCCGGTCATGATCCCAGGGTCCTGGGACTGAGCCCGCATTGGGCTCTTTGGTCAGTGGGGAGCCTGCTTCTGCAGGCCCTGCAGCTCTGGCAGAGGCCTTTGGAACGAGAGAGCAAAAGGCCAACAACTCAGCAGAGGTCCCCAGCTCTGATGGAAGCTACAATGGATCAAGATGTAAGGTCTTTTTCCAGAAGTACAAGGACATCGCCCAGAGAGGAGGATTTAAGCTGTGGCTAAAACATACCTCTGCATCGGTGAACTTTACAAAGTTCCAAGTCATCTGTGCTTTCAAAGTTGCCAGTGACCAGCAACTCAAAAAGGTCTTGGCCAATGCGGAGAGCTGCAGAGACTTTCGTGGCATAGTTATGAAAGTGCATCTGAACATGGGTATGCATGTTGGGGTTAAGAAGCTGCTAAGGTCAGTGGAGAAAGATGTGTAAGGCAGTGAGTCTGGCAAAATAGATCCAGATGCGGCAAGTAACAGCAGTGTCTTTTACAGTGAAAAGCTCTTGGGGGGGCAGGGTTGGACCACATGAGAAAGCCAGGAGACCTCTCGGACTCTTTCTGTTAATAAAGCTAGTTCTAGGGGAGGAGAACACAAAGGGGGAGGGGCAAAAAGGAGTGGGATTTCTTGTAGAAAATCTTGTAGAAAAATGCAAGGCTTAGCCATTAGATCCCCACCTCTGGCTTTGGTGGCAGAGGCTACTGCACCGACGCAACATCTGCTGACCTTGAGATTGGGAGGGGCCAGGTCCTAACTGCCAAACAGTGTGTCTCTCAGCCAGTGCTGCAGGCAGGGACCAGCAGAGCCTGCCTGTCTGGTATTTTGCTCTGTCCCAGAAGATGGGCTGAGTCTCCAAGGGAGCACAAATTCCCCAAAACCAAGAGTTTGCATAAGGCAAGATGGGGAATGACCTTGGGTTTCAGGATGAGCCACCCTTTTCCTTGTTTCTACAATTGACTCCACTTAGATGGGCAGTTTGACTGTCTTCACGGGGAGCAGTCAGGGCCCCAGACCAATGTGGTGATTGGTGTAGAAGGATGACGTCCTTTGTGGTTGTAAAAGATGAGAACCAGGTCACTAAAGTACAGTCAGGTTTTTCTGTTGTCACCACTGGTTCTTCTAGTAAATTCATGACCTGGAAAGGCCAGCTGCCCAGAGCACAGAGGTCTCACATGTTTCTGCGGTCAGCAGTGTATGCGCAGTTATAGTAGAATTCCTTGGGAAGACTGTATGAGTGATAGATGAAGTATATCCTGATCTACCAGAAAGGGGGGAGATGGTGGCCCTTACAAGGACTGACCCTAGCTTCTTCCAAGTTCTGTCCCTTTATTGCTGATAGGAGGCTGACTAGAGCTAGGTAGTTCACTGGGACCCCCAGTTGATTGGCCTAGAGACAGAGAAGCAAAAAACCTTCAGCCTACACCTCTTTTCCAGTACTTTATTCTAGGCAAACTCCACTGCCTGAGCCCTAATTTTATTTACAGGAGTCTCAGTGACTTGAGAAGCAAAAGAGAGTTTTAGGAGAATTCAATCACTATGGCAACAGTGTTTTCTTTGCACGAGTGGGATGTCCTCTTTGTTGATGGCATCATCCTTGAGTCTCTTTGTCCCCTACGCTTTTCTAGTTATAGTAGAGAGAAAACCCAGCAAGATCCAAATGTGCAGAGATTCCCACACCTAGCTGGAGGAAGACTAAATAGGGTATAGTGTTATCAGAGCCGTTTGTCATGGATTACTTACAAGGGTTTTGTGTTTCAGTGTGTTAAATCCACTAAGTGTTGCCTGGTCACAATATTTGATATGGATAAAGGAGAAAAAAAATCGAGTTTTGTCTGCTTGCTTTATCAGCTAGGAAGGATACCCCAGTTATCCCAGGAGGTGGGTGTATTTTGGTGTCATGGAGATGGTATTCAGAGACCAGATTGCACTATGGGTTCTTGGGTACCTTTGCCCCAAGATACTAGATAAGCAGCAGATGTGGTTAAATTGGGGACTGCCTGTGGATCGAATGTTTATGTCCTCCTCCAAATTCATATGTTGAAGCCTTACATCCCCCCCCCCCACCACAAGTGGGTTGGTATTAGGAGGTGAGGTCTTTGGGACATAATTAGAGTAGGTGGGGTCATAAGGGTGGAGACCTCATGAGTGGGAGTCACTAGAGAGCTTGCTTCCTCTCTGTTCACTGCCATGTGAGAATATAATGAGACATTGGTGGTCTGCAATTGGGAAGAGAACTTTCACCAGATTCCTACCTTGCCAGCACCCTCGTCTTAGACTTCAATCCTCTAGAACAAGGAATAATAAATTTCTATTGTTTATAAGCCACCTGCTCTCTGAGCATTTTTTTTTTTTTTTTATAGCAGCTTGAATGGACTAAGACAGGCCTCTCGAAGGGGTTTTCAGTGGGGGTTATTGGTCTTCTTAATTTATACTGATCAGCTGAAGGCTTAGGCATACCAGTACCCATGGCACCCATCCTAAATATATCTCTTAACTCTTTTGGTCCAGGCCTTCATTTTCTTATGTATAAAATAAGGTTGCATGACTTTATGGAGGTTTGAAGCTTTTACAGAAAAGATAGGGTAAACCAAAAAAAAAAAAAAAGCAGAAAGCACTGGTTTCAGAATCAGACCTGACCCTCAATACATATTAGTTTTCTTCATTCAGTTCTTTTTTCTGCCTGTCTGCTGTATAGCCATCTTTCTTGCCTTCCTTCCTTCCTCTTTTCTCCCCTCTCTTCCTTCCATAAGTATTGAGCTTCATAATATTAACTCTGCTTCCTTCCTCTTCAGATCACTGCTGATTTTCTGCCCTTTCTCCCTTAACTTATTCTATTTTGTCTTGTAGCCAGAAGCCTTTGAAGTTCTCAACATAAAACATAATGGCTCTAACATTCCAGGACCCATTTAGGACAAATACCGAGCCCATGCCAGCTTGTAGAACCTTGTGTGGATTATCTGTAGGACTTTCTGCTTTTTATTGACTGGTGGCAGACTAGAACAAAGACAGGAGACAATAGGGATTCTGTGCCTGGAACGGTCACTATCTATCTATCTATCTATCTATTTATTTATTTATTTAACTTTTCATTTAAAAAGAAGCCACTCCTGCCCAAACGTCTTTATGCTTTAGAAGAAACCCAAGAATCACACTGGATGTGACCATTTTGAAAATAGGGGTGATGTAAATAAGTATTAGGGCTTTTTCAATGCTTCTTCAAAGTCTCATTTGATATGGTGATCAGACCTCTTCTTATTTCTTAACCAGCCCTATCAGATCACCCTTCCTGAGGTGTGTGCCTTTAGAAGGTCCTCTTTTTTTTTTTTTTTTTTTTTAAAGATCTGTTTATTTTAGGGAGAGAAAGAGGATGTGCATGAGCTGGGGGATGGGCAGAAGGAGAGGGAGAGAGGCAAGCCTCAAGCAGACTCCACTTGAGCACAGAGTATGAAATTGAGAGCAGAAATCAAGCATCAGGGGCACTTGGGTGGCTCAGTGGGTTAAGCCTCTGGCTTCGCCTCAGGTCATGATCTCAGGGTCCTGGGATGGAGCCCTGCATTGGGCTCTTTGCTCAGTGGGGAGCCTCCTTCCCCCCTCTCTCTGCCTGCCTCTCTGCCAACTTGTGATCTGTCTCTCTCTGTCAAATAAATAAACAAAATCTTTAAATTAAAAAAAAAAAGGGAAAGAAATCAAGTGTCAGTCACTTAACTAAAGCACCCACGCACCCCTTAGTGGTTCCTTTTTATGCACAAGGTTCAAGGTACTGCCCTTATATATTCCACTGTGGGTAGTGAACCTTGTCAACAGGAGAGGAGCTCTGCATTCTCACCGGCTGACCACCCTCACTTTGTGGGACTAGTATCATTTCCTCTTAGGTATAGCTTTTAAGCTGACCACACGAGGATGCAAGGTATGTAGGTTTCAGCAAAGGTGCTCGTGATGTTCTTAAAGGCAAGATGACTGGTTAATAATTGCACTGTTAGGCAAATTCACAGCTGCATGACCAACTGTACCCAAAGAGCATTATTTACTGGATCTACTCATTCATAATTATTTGTGGAGAATATTGTATTGTTTAGGATTCTGTGCTTGCAAACTAGAGAAACTTACTATGGCTAGCTTAGCAAAAGAGAAATTTATTGGATGGCTAGTGAATTAAAGAAATAATTGGAAAGTTAAACCTCAGGTAAGAAAGGAATCAGGAAAGTGCCAAAGGATCTTGCATCAGGAACTAAAGGGCACTATCTTCAGGACTCAGTCCAGGAAATGAATCTGCTTTAACCATTTTCCATTCTGTGTCTCTGCTCAGGATTCAGAATCCCCAGAAAGAAAGTCTCACTTGCCAAGCTTAGACTAGAAAGCGGGCAGGGACAAGGTGATTAATAGAGAGGACCACAGAGAATGAGGGAGGATAGTTCTCCTAAGAAAATGTGATGCTATTACCAAAACAACAGAGGGTAGAAAGAAGGCTTTCTAGGTAGGTAAAAACAAAGTTTGCATGGAAGGAAGTTTCCACTGACAAGCCATAAGGCTCTGTCCTTGACAATGACCTGTTCAACCCTATTAATCAGGGCCTTGGATGGAGACAGTAATGGTAGATCTAAAAAAAATAGGACATGACCCAAAGCTGAAGGGAGAGCTAATGATACGAATGGCTGTGTTGAATAGTGGAAGATATAGGCAAAGTCCTAGAAGAATGTCAAACAACTATTTCATGCTGTCTCAAATGCCCATCAATGGTATCTTTATAGTCCCATCAAGACCAGGAATAGTAAGCAAAGGTATATTATTATTCAACACTGTTTTGAAATTTCTGACCAATACTGTTGGAAAATTGGATACTGCCAACACATTACATTGTACAGCTCCAAGGAATATGATTTGTATCAGTCTATGTAATGGTGCTCTTGGAAATGTGTAATTGTGTCTATGTGTCTGTTCATGGCTGCCCTGAAAACAAAAATACAACTATCCGAAAGGAGAAGGAAAGTTATCATTATATTAGATAGTGTAATTTCCACTTAGAAAATGCAAGAATTGAGAAAAAAAACTATCAAAATTAATAAAATAATGCACCTAGGTGGCATTATAGGTTATATATAAAAAATGAAGTGGGTGGGGGGAGGGGTGAAATAGATGAAGAGGATTAAAAGCATGCTTTCCATGAGAAGCGCTAAGTAATATATGGAATTGTTGGATCACTATATTGTACACCTGAGGCTTATTTCATTAATTATACTAGACTTAAAAAAATAGACAAGTGAGCTGCTGATAGCTAAGGCACAGCATAGTGACTATAGTCAGCAATACTGTATTATATATTTCGGTGTTGCCAACAGACTAGATCTTGAATGTTCTTCCCACAAAAAAAAAAAAGAGAGAGAGAGAGATAATTGTGTGGTATTATAGAAGTATTAGCTAATGCTATGGTGGGACTCATATTGCAATATATGAATGTATTAAATTAACAACCTGTTAAATATCTTAATGTTATGGAGTGTTATATGTCCATCATATTTCAGTAAAAAATAATAAAAGGATTAAAATTGTTTTAATGAAGAGTATTTTTGTACCAGAAATGATAAGAGCATACAATGAGAACAAATCCATTTGTGTTAGAAACAACTTCCTCCCCAACATACACGCACGCACACCTGTAGGTATAATCTTAACAAGACACGTGTAGGATTAATCTGGCAAATGATTAACTACAAATCTTTCCCATGAGATATAAAGGAGAACATTAGCAAATGATTAGAGGCTGTAGACAATATTTGTCTTCGCCCCCCATTCATTTGTTGAAACTTACCCCTCAGTGTGATGGTTTTTGGAAGTGGGGACTTCAGACTAATTAACAAAATTAATCACTTTAAAGTGAACAATTCAGTGACGACTTGGTACATTTTGTGCAACTATCACTCATAATTCCAAAATATTATTCTCACCCCAAAAGGAAGCCCTGTGTCCCTTAAACATTTGCTCCTCATTCCTCTTTCCCTCTAGCCCACAGAAATCACCAGTCCACTTGCTATCTCTATGGATTTACTTATTTTTTTTTTTAAAGATTTTATTTCTTTATTTGCCAGAGAGAGAGAGAGAGAGAGCAAGCGCACAGGCAGGCAGAGTGGCAGCAGAGGCAGAGGGAGAGGCAGGCTCCCCGCTGAGCAAGGAGCCCGATATGGGTGGGACTCGATCCCAGGACACTGGGATCATGACCTGAGCCGAAGGCAGCCACTTAACCAACTGAGCCATCCAGGCGTCCCTGGATTTACTTATTCTTGATATTTCATATGAATGGAGTCATACAATAGATAGCCTCTTATGGTGGAATCACATCCTGTTGTCTGTGTGTGCCACAATTTGTTGATTGATCATCTGTTGGTGGACATCTAGACAGTTTCTCCCTTTGAGCTAGTGTGAATAGTGCTGCTTTGAACTTGTGTGTACATGCATTTGTTTTGAGTACCTGTTTTCTGTCCTTTGAGGTATATACCTAGGAATAGAATTGCTGGATTAAATGTTAATTATATACTTTTTGAGAAACCACCAAACTGTCTTCCATAGCAGCTGAACCATTTTTTACATTCTCACTAGCAGTGTACAAGCGTTCTAATTTCTCCACATTCTCCCCAACACTTTTGTTATTTTCCACTGTTGTTGTTTTAATTTTAGGCATCCTGGTGGGTGCGAAGTGGTATACCACTGTGAGTTTGATTTGTAGTTTCCTAATTACTAACGATGTTGAGCATTTTTTCAAATGCTGGTTGGCCATTCATGTATCTTTTTTGAAAAATTGTCTATTCAGAGGCTTTGCTCATATTTCAATCAGGTTGTTTATCTCTTTATTGTTGAATTGTAAGTGTTCTTTATATGTTCTGGATACAAGTCCCTTATCAGATATGTAATTTGTAAGTATTTTCTCCCATTATGTAGATTGTCTTTTCATTTTCTTGATAATGTCCTTTGATGTACAAAGTTTTTTTCATTCGATGAAGTTCAATTCATTTTTTCTTTTGTTGCATGGACTTTTGTGTCATATCTAAGAATCCATTCCCAAATCCAAGGCCATGAAAGTCTTCTAAGAGTGATGGTTGTCTTTGACTACAGGACTCCATGACAGCTTTTCCAAACCTTCCTTAGGCTCCAAGGCAGTCTAGGATGCTTCCATTCTGCCCTTCCCTCCTCTCTCCTTCACTCGGGAGCACATTTGCCTCATGATCTGATAGCCCTTCCAGTCTTCCCTAACTAACTCCTCAGTGTCTCTCACTTCTTTTAATAATTTCTTGCACATTTAATCCTGTTTTGGTACTGGCTTCTCAGAGGATCCAGAGTAAAACAACATTGAAAGATTTGCCCACTGAAATACTTGGAAATATTGGAAAGTGTCAAAATTTACCAAGAGTATTATTCATTTAATTTCTAGGAGTCTGTCTTCAGCAAAACTGGTAATCAGAGATGCCAGCAAAATTTAAGCTAGTGTAGAAGACTGTTCCAAATAATCCTAAATTGTGATTTAGAGTCTGGCATTCCACTGAACATCTAGCAGTGGCTGGTGTCCTAATCTCCCCTGACATATATTTTGTACACATTGATATGGTGGGGAGGGGTAGTAACTCTTGATGGATTGAGTGTTTTGGTGCCTGGGCCAGAGGCTGGTGACAGGGAATATGGAAAAAGACATACTCTCCCTCTCTGCATGAATGATAGATTCCCTGGCAT
Source organism: Mustela lutreola (assembly GCF_030435805.1). Taxonomy (NCBI): domain Eukaryota; kingdom Metazoa; phylum Chordata; class Mammalia; order Carnivora; family Mustelidae; genus Mustela; species Mustela lutreola. Next base: position 76,511,105 of record NC_081302.1, read on the forward strand.
TTCACAGTGAAGGCTGGACTGGACCATTGCCGCCTCCCACAATGGACTTGAGAGCAGGGGTCACCAGAAGCCTGTTGCAGGGGACACCAGCAGTGGTGGTCATGCTGACAACCCTCTCTTAAAGGATTTATGAGTAAGCAGACATCCTTCAGGAAAATGAAAAAGGAAAGAATTGGTCCCAAGAGCGTGTACATCACACCTGGATCCCCTGGAAGACTTTAAGATTTTTTAAAAAGTAATCTTTATACCCAACATGGGGCTCAAATGAACAATCCAGGAATTAAGAGTTGCATGCTCCAGCAACTGAGCCAGCCGGGTGTCCCTCCCAGACTTTAAGAGGGGTGTGTGTTTGAGGACCCATTGATAGGGGCTATGGAGACTCCAGAATGAAGTGATGCTATTAGTTAGGATACTTCTGGCTGCAAATAACAGAAAGCCTGTTCTAGCTGGCTTTGACATCAAGGACACCCCTTACCCCCGAACCTCACCCTGATCCTGACCCTGACTTTTTTCTCTCACTTTCTCCCCTTGTCCCTAACTATCTTGTCCCTAACTATCTGAAAGCTCCCAGCAACTTACCCAGTGCACCCACATAAATATAGTGAGGAATGGATCACAGAACTGGATCCTGCATATGGTATCTCATTGACAAACTATAGGAAAATAAGCAAGTGGCTGCTCCTTGGCCCATCCAGATTAATAATATCTGCCTTTTCTTTTTTAAAAAATATTTTATTTATTCACTTGAGAGAGAGAGAGAGAGAGAGAGAGAGAGAAAACACAAGCAGGGAGCAAAGCAGAGAGAGAGGCAGACTCCCCACAGAGCTGGGAGCGTGATATGGGGCTTGATCCCAGGACCTGGAGATCATGACCCGAGCTGAAGACAGATGCTTAACCATCTGAGATACCCAGATGCCCCTAATATCTGCCTTTTCTTAAAATGATTTGAGATTTTGCGAATATCCAGAAGTATTGTTGATAAGCTAACTAATACTATGGATACTACTGTTACACCAAATCTCTAAGTATAAAATGCAGAATTGTAAGAATTGTAGGACAAGTCAAGAAAGGGAATAGGGCAGAGATATTTGGAAAACAATCTGCCTTTGGCCAACAGGCAAGGAATATGCTAAGAATCATTATTGTCTGATCCTTATTAAAATTATTACACAGCTATACCCATATACTCATCGGTAGTTGGGAGGAGTGGATTGCCCCATGAGGTATGATTACAATCTTCAGTACTTTGTGCTGGGGAAAGACACATACAAGTAAAGGATTCCTTGAGGGTGAAGATCTTCATGGGTCTTCATGGTACAACTGAGGGGAAATAGTTGCCTGGTCCCTTTTAGGTTTGGGGGAGGAGATGCATTTGAAGGACCTCTATTCTTTCGCCCAGAGAAGTCCAGGAGTGACACAGCTCCCAGTGTGGTACTTACGGTCTTCATCTTGGCTTCTCTGCCATTCTTATGGCTCTGCCTCTCTCTCTGGGCTATCTCCTCGCTGGCTTGAGACTAAACGCCAGAAGGAGATGGGCCTCCCTTTTCTGGGTGTTGTCATGCCTCAGATAAAAAAAAAGAAGAAAGACACTTTTTTCCCTAAGAGTAAAAAAACTCACTCCAGAAGCCCCAGCTGATGTTCCCCTATATTTTGTTGGCCAGAACCATATCTCAAGGTGCAGTCTTACCCATTGGCTTGCTGAGGGTGGAATTTACTTCCACTTCATTATGTAGGAAAGGGGAGAATTATTGAATAAAAGCAGAGATCTTTTAGGTAAAGTGAAAAATGGATTTAGCATAGGCTATCAATAGAGTTTGATAAATGGCCATTTTTAATGCTACTTCATTTGGGGGTTAGAAATATGGGTTCCATTCATGTCAGTCAGACACCCAAAATAACCTAGATGTATGCTGGGATGATCACAAGCTTCTTTAAAATGGTCTGTTTGCAGGGTGCCTGGGTGGCTCAGTGGGTTAAAGCCTCTGCCCTCAGCTCAGGTCATGATCCTAGGGTCCTGGGATCGAGCCCCGCATTGGGCTCTCTGCTCAGCAGGGAGCCTGCTTCCTCCTCTCTGTCTGCCTGCCTCTCTGTCTACTTGTGATCTCTGTCTGTCAAATAAATAAATAAAACCTTAAAAAAAATGGTCTGTTTATCCTCCACAAAGTAACCAGAGTCACCCTTGCAAAATGTAAATGAGCTCTCATCTCTCCATTGCTCAAAACCTTCTGCTAGCTCTCCATCCATTAGGAATGATATCAATATTAAACATAGTGCTGATGATAATTGCTAACATATTTTGCCCACTGGGCCTGCACCCTCTGGCTCCAGCCTCCTATCTGAGCCCCACTGTCCTCCCTCACTGTTTTTTGCTGTTCCCTGAAAATATCAATCTCATTCCCACCTCGAGATGCGTGCAATGTCTGTTCTTGCTGCTGGGAATGCTACTCCTCGCCAAGTTACTTTGTATTGCTTGATCCTTCATGTTGTTCTGGACCATGTCCAGTTGTCCCTCCCTCAGAGGAGGCTTTCCTGACTACCTTTTCTCAAGCAGCCCTTCTCCATCACTCAAACCCTGAACCCTACTTCACTTCTTTAAGTTTTTTTTTTTTTTTTACTTCCTAAGTATTTTATTATTTTTGATGAAGTTATAAGTGGGATTGTTTTCTATTTAAGTATTTTTAATTGAAAAACACATCACATATACAGAAGTGGATGAATGTATGTCTACAGTGAAAACAATGGTAAGTGGGTGCCCCTGTGCACTTCGCAGAGATTAAGGAGTAGAAAATTGCCCAGTACCTCTCACGTTCTTTCTCAGTCACATGCTACTCTTTCCTTCCCAGAGTTATCCCTATCCTGATTTTCACACTAACCCTGCCCTTGCTTTTCTGATGTTTTAATGCCTGTATGTGCATCCCTAATCGTCCATTGGATTAGTTTTAAAAAACCAAGTAACAGGTACAAAATTATTTATTTAAGGAAAAGGCAATATTGTTGTTGTTGGATGAAGGCCCCAAGGAGAAGAAAGTGGTCTCGGATTCCCCGACTTTTCAAGAGCCCAAGCCTTTCTAGAGGGCCTCTGGAAGGACTGTAGAATGGACCAGGTATTGGGTATCCACGAGGAAAAGGATATTGGGTATCCACAAGGACTGGACTGCTCTGTATTTTCTGCTTCTATGTTCACCATGGCCTACCTCCATCTAACTAGGGTAGATCAAAACAGAATCCTTTCATCTGATGGAACGAATGTCCTCAGCTGATCCAGACAGCAGAGCACGAACAGACAGAAGGAATGATGACTCCCCAATTTTTGTCTCTGGCCTGGACTTCTCCCTGACACTCTAGACATACATATCCACTCACCTAATGACATTTCTGCCTGAATGTGTGATGGGCATGTCAAATTCTATCAGTCCTTGTGTTCCAGTCTTTCTTCTCTTGGAGTCATTCGTAACTCACCATTAATTCCTCTCTTTTATATACTATATCTAATTTTTCAACCAACCCTCTCAGCACTCCCCTAAACTTATAGCCAGAATCCGACCTCCTTTTACCACATTTCCCACCTCCTCACCACCCAACCTGCCACTAAATCCCTCCTGGATTTTCTCAAAGGGCTTTTAACGCGTAAGTTCCATGAAGGCAAGAGTTGGTCAGCTTTGTTTATTATTTTATCCTCAGATAAATTTGCAAAATTCTTCTTGATTCTTGGTCTCTGTTTTATTGCAAATGGCTTTCCTGACCTGGGCAGCTGTCTGGTGTCTGTTAACCCTTGATGTTCTGCTGGTGATTGGAGTTAGGTCCATGAATGTGGGAGCTCTGGCTGTGTGCGTGGACTAGTTGACTTTGAGTCTCGCTCTGTAGAGTACTTGGTGGGTCTGTTGTTGAGGATCCTCCATGGTTAGTATCTTTTTTTTTTCTTTTTTAAGATTTTATTTATTTATTTGACAGACAGCGATCACAAGTAAGCAGAGAGAGAGGAGAGAGGATAATGCAGGCTCCCCGCTGAGCAGAGAGCCCAACCTGGGGCTCAATCCCAGGACCCTGGGATCATGACCTGAGCTGAAGGCAGAGACTTTAACCCACTGAGTCACCCAGGGACCCCATGGTCAATATCTTGAATTTTTCCCCTTGGGCTGAAAGATTTCCCAATCTTCTGCCTGGAGGGTAAGAGTCTGACTGCTCATGTTCTGAGAGCGAGATGGCAGAGAATAATTGGCAAGGGTGAGGTGGGGAGTGGAGCAGGGCAGTCTCGGCATTCAGCAGGCACCGAGCACATGGTTACCCTCCTGTTCTTCTGATGGCACTGTCTCATGTCCTCTTGTGCCAGTACACTCTTTGGGTACAACCCCCACCCTCCCCCATCTTCTTTTATGATCGGGAAGGGAAAATCCCCAGTGGAGTGGGATGATGTGGGAGTCTTGGGACAGCACTGTTTCACACATTGTTTCACCTGGCCTCTTTCTTTTGATTCCTCTTCTTCACTCCCAGTCCCAGAGATCCCTGGTGCTTCCAGTCCCTGTGCCTTTTGAGAGTTTCATGATATAAAATGAGTAGATTTGGGGACGTAGCTGGCTTAGTTTTTCAACATTTGTTTCTTAACTGTCTGTCCAGTTTACAACTTCTGAATTTTGTTTTTGCTCATTTCCTATTCCAGATTCCCAGGGTTATGTTTTAGAAAAATCACTTTACATGGTTTTAGTGGTGCTTCTAGATTCAATTGGATGCATGTGCTTACTCCATTGTATTAAACCTAGAACTCCCTCTTCATCTTTTCCATACAGCTGTCAAAACTTGGCACACTATTGTATATTTAACTGCTCATTTTAAAATTTTCTCCCAAAAAAAAAATAAAATAAAATAAAATAAAATAAAATTTTCTCCCATTGGAGTGGTTACTCTCAAAGACTTGGGCAAAGACTTGGTCCATCATATTTATTACTATATTGCTAATAACCAATATGTATCAGGGGCTCACTGAATATATTTAAATACTCAAAAGGGCAATTATTAATAGATATTATAGTACATATATGGGGTAGAAAATTATGTGGTTGTGAAAGATGATTCTACTGAATTTTTAACAATGTGGAAAAACATAATAAAATGCTGAGTGATGATCACACTTTACAAATCCAAGTTATGGTATAACTCCCAATTTGTTAGGTAGGTAAACAGATAGATGACAGGGCTCAAATAGAGTGAATTTTAACAGTGGTTCAGTCTTCCAGGACTATAGCTAAATTTTATTTTCCCTGAAATATTTTCCCATATTAAAAATATTTTCTACAAAAGATATGTATAACTTTATGATCAGAGGAAAGTAAACAAGCAGTATTTTTAAAAAATTAACTGCATAAATACTGGTTGGGGATATCTTGCCTTTCAGATTATAGTACTGCAATCTAATTCTGATATTAACCACCCAGAGTTAGTGAAGACTCAAGGGTTCATCAACCAGACTGCCCTTATTTTAGATGCCAGCTGCAAGTTTGAGGTCCCCAGGCCACCCACGTTTCTGACCACAACTGGCTGTCAATTTGTGGGTTCCCACAATCCCCTCAAGTTTGTTTGATATTTCTTTAGAAAAGTGCTCAGAACTTGGGAAAGTCCTATGCTTACAATTACAGTTTTATTACAAAGGATACAAATCAGGACCAGTCAAAGGATGGGTGAGGCCTTAGAGGGTCCTGAACACAGAGATTCCATGCCTCTCCCTGTGGAATCATGATACCTCACTTTCCTCGTGCACTGGTTCACAAACCAAGAAGTGGTGTTCACCAACCAAGAAACTCACCCAGGCTTCAGTGCACAGAGATTTTATGATGTTCAAAGTTTTCATTGGGATTTCATTACATGAGGCATGATTAATGGAGACATTGGCTACAAGACTGAATTGAGTCTCCAGGCTCCTCCCCCCAGAGGTCCAGGTGGCTCAAGGTCTCAGTCCTCTAGTCATCTGATTGGTCTTTCTGGCAGGAACAGTCCCATCCTAACTTACCTCATTAGCCTCAACTCACATGCGGTTGAGGGCCCACCATGAACAACAAGACACTTCTGTCACTGAGGAAATTCTAAGATTTAGAGGCTATCTCCTAGGAACCAGAGTTAATGGCCAAGTCCTTTATTCTACAGTATGAACACATTATGTAAAATTTCTTAGGGTTTTCAGGTCCTTAGTAGGAGTCTGCAACGTGTTATGGCCACCAAAACCAATAAAAATAACAAAAACAAACTCATTTTGATCTGCAACATTGGATATGTCATGTGTTAGTTTGTCAAGGCTGCCATAACAAAGTGCCACAAACTTGGATGCTTAAACAACACACATTTATTTTCTCACAGTTGTGGAGGCTGGAAGCCTGAGATCAAGGTTTTGGCAGAGTTGCTGTCTTCTGAGGCCTCTTCCTGACTTGTAGATGGCCATCTTCTCTCTTGTGTCTTCATGTGGATTTCTCTGTGTCTGTGTCCAAACTTACCCTTCTTAAAAGGACACATATAACATTGGATTAAAGCCCACCCTAGTGGCCTCATTGTAACGAAATCATCTTTTAAAAGCTCTTGTATCTGAAATACATGCACATTCGGTGGTACTGGGAGTTAAGACTTCAACACATGGACTGGAGGGGAGGGACGCAGTTCAGCCCATAACACTCCACCTTCTAACACATCAAAACTCCTGTCTTCCTCACATGTAAAATACATTCACCTCATCCCAACAATCCCCAAAGTCAGCCCATTCCAGCATTAACCTGAAGTCCAAAATCTCACTCAAATATCATCTAAATCAGGTGTGGGTGAGACTCAAGAGATGATTCATCCTGAGCTAAAATTCCTCTCTATCTGTGAATCTGTGAAACCAGACAATAAGTTACCTGCTTCCAAAATGCAATGGGGAACAGCCATAAGATAGACATTTCCGTTCAAAGTGGGAAAAGTCAGAAAAAGAATGGGGTCATGGATCCCAAGTAAGTCCAAAACCTAGCAGGGCAAAAACTCAGTTAGATTTTAAGGCCCAAGGGCTACCCTCTCTGGCTCCATGGTCTGTCCTCCAGGCCCATTCGGACCGTCTTGCTTTTGGGTGGACAAGAGAAGGACAGTGGCCTGGCTCCTCTGGAACTGAATGGATAGTCCTTGCCCTGAGTTTTTTGAATTAAAGATTAATAAAAAAGGATGCCAACAAATCCAAAGATTCCCTCTGTGTTTTACTTCAGCTGCAAGAAGAGAAGAAATTGTCTTTTTATTACAAGGTCATATGACTACCTTGGAGAACAATAAACTAAGAGTTCCAGGTCTCTGAGCTCCAGTTGCCCCCGTCTATGAAAAACTCAAAAATGTCCCGGGAAAAACTAGGGAAGGCAGTAACTTTCCAGAGATATCAATACAGATTTTATCCCAAGAGGGGGTAAAGAGATCATAGTTCTCAGGGAAGCAGAGCTTTTAAATATGGGCAGGGGGTTGGAGGCCATGGTCATGCCCCTCCTGGCTCATCCTGAAACCCTTCATCCGGTCATGGGGAGCACACCTGGGAACAGCATGACGAAGGGGGCATGAAGCATGGGTGTGATTTCTGCAAGGGAGAACACAGGGTTAACAGTTCACTTTCTTAGGCTATCTTCCTGACTTCTACTATTTACAGCTTTCCCCAGAGATGTATTTTTATTCTATTTTAAAAGCTAGCCTCAGGAAAATAGCTCTTATCTCACAACAATAACCTGTAATGAGTGTTCACCAATAGCTAATTGAATGTGTTCTCCTGGACCGCATTCTCCGCCACACGCACAGAATCACAAGACGGGTGACAGGAAAGAGTTTCCACCAAGTTCCCGTCAGAGTGTGGGCTCTATGATCCCACAGATCTTGTTCCATTCCACTGTGTGTTGTGTGACCTTAGAAAGCGACTTGACCTTTGAGTCTCAACTTCCCCACTACATAAATTGAGGCTAACAGTTCAACAAAGATGCTGTATTATTACACTGTCCTAGTACCTAGCAACAGTTAGAAATGAGCTTTCCAGGCACTGAGATACTGTTCTCTGACTTTGAGAACTCTGTTCTAGAAGTCTTGACATTTCTACAAGTCAAGTGTAGAACCTCCAAGTGTTCCCTCAGTTCTGCCTTTCTGGGGTCGGGGGCACTTCATTGCCGCTAACGTCAGACTCCTCAAGCACATCTCACTGGTATGTCTAGAATCTTCTGTCCTGGCCCCATTGTGCTGACAGAATTAGTTGGGGGAAAAATCATCAGAACGGTGTTACTTATGAAGTGGTTTTGGCAGTTTGAGTCGTGCTGTCTTCCTAGAAAGAAATGGACGGACGGTTTTCCTACTCTTTTTAATTGGAGACGAGAGGAGGATAACAAGGCTGAAGCGGAGAGAGAGAAAGAGCAGGCTAAGGTAGAGGTAGCTGGAGGCCACTTTTCTGGCTTTTTATTGACAATTCCTCTCTCTTCCTCGCCTCCTCAGCCCTTTAAATGAACATGGTTTGTGTCCATCTTTGCTGTAAAAACCCTCACAAGAGAAAGATAGGGCTTTCAAAAGCTGACATTCCTCAATACACCAAGAAGAAAATCTAAGCTTGTTCCAAGTCCGAAAGTGCATATTGACTAAAAGCAGGACAGTTCACCAGCAGACCTTTGTAAGCAAGAGTAAACACTCAGAGTGCGGAGCGGTGGGCTAGCCTCGGCCGCAGCATGCAAGGCAGCTCTGTAAGGTGGACAAAACCATCTCTTCGGAAGAAAATCGAGTTCAAGGCGGGAGCTTCCCTCAACATTCGTTTCATCCTTGCATAAAGTTAAAAACAAGCCCCGGCTTCTCTCCAAAAAGCTTGTCTAACTGCGAGCCAGACTTCAAACAGCCCTTAAATGTCCTTTGCCTACACGCCAGATAGTTCAAGGAAGCCGAAAAGTGCCCAGGAGAAGATTTTGTATGGGAACGTTAACTTCCCATTCCATTTGACTTTTGGTCTTTAAAATACAGGTCAAATCAATGAATTTAATGAAGGCCGCGTAACACAATGGCTTTGCCTTGCATTTTGACCCACATAAAGGGGAGGCAGTCCAGGTCACAAAGCTTTAGCAGAACTTTAAGTGGTTAGTACACAAATGTGACAGAACGTTTAGAATCTCAGAGACTTGCAAGGCCTATTGACAAGCAGTTAAAAGTATTTGAAATAGCTGCATGAATGAACTTTGATAAGGTAACACTATTGTCTTCCGCGGCCTCTTTCTCTTCATAAGAAAACTCCCCCAAAAGAACAAGAGTCCATGAATGTGAAATGTAGTGTCAGTTTTACCGGACTCTGGACGCCTTTCAGCACTGTGGACTTTTTGTGGTGAGTTCATGCTATTTAAAAGTATTCTTCCCTCGGAGTTTCAACTCTTGCAAATGGTGACTTTTCAGTCAGCTACCCACCCAAGTCTTTTCCAACTGTTTTCACGCCGTGAATAGCTCTCCAAGTCAAAAGAGGTGAAGATTAATTTCGGTATTTTTGCCTCTTCCTGATGCTTGGATTTTTCGAGAAGGGATGCATCATCGCTCACCATTTGGCTCGGTGGAGGGGGTGGCGGGGTTAATAAGCCACGAGGGGGGACGAGCCATGTTCTTCTGAAGCCCAGAGATGATTCCCTCACACCGAGGGCACGGGCTTGAAGCTCTGTTTCGGAAAACGGCCCATCACCTTTATACTGGAGAGAGGAAAGGATGCAAAATCTAAGTGTGAGATACGCAAGAAATGTGTAGGGAAAGGTGGGGATCTTTTCAATGATACCCTAGGAAACTGTGGACCAGTCCTTCCATGCCCTTCCCTAGAGGGTCCTTTCCAAGGATTCTCTAAACTTGTCCTTATATCTATGTATATTTATATTTTTGGAGATACACACACACACACACACACACACATATCCAGAACGGATATATATAGAGGTGTTGTTTTTTTTTTTAATGAGAAAACATCCATTTTTCTGAGCTGTGTCTGAAATGTCAGCCCCCGGGGGGCCCCAGCATTGTGTGAGAGCCTCCTGGGCCCGTCAAGAAGTTGCGCGGAGACAGTGGTGGGATGCGGAAAGTCTACAAAGACCCCGTCTAAAGGGCCATGTGTTGGTTTCACAGGGTTTCATGGTTCTAAGATTGGCTAAATATGCTTTGGGGGGTTTTCTCAGTAAATCTCTATAGATAGATTTTATTGTATTTTACCCTTTTGTCTGTTTTTTTGTGCTTGAAATTTCTCCCTTATTCATTGACCAGTACACTTTCTGTCACCCATCTTTGACTTCTCTCCTTACATCTGCATTTAAGCTGTCATTTACTTCTGCTGTTCCCTCCTCTCAGTATCTGACAGCCAGAGCCTTCATGCGCTTTTATCCCTTTGTGTTTGCATTATGACATAACCTGTGCAAAGTGGCCCGGCTCCCCAATTCTTGTATGTAAAATTTGCAACATTTTTTGAGACGGGTCAGTGCCCATTTTGGGGATCCTTTTCTTTATCTGAGTACCGTGTTAAAACTTTTTGCAGATGTGGCCTATTCAGGAGCAGGCTGTGGCTGCATGCAGAGATGGGGAAAAGAAGAAAAGGCTTTCCTATTTTGCGATTGCCATAGTAACTCAAACATTGCCAGTGTGTTTGCTGGTCCGGTCGGCCGCAGCCTGTGAGCTGGATTTCCTGTGCAATCAAGCCCTCTACTGGAGATCATGGCTCCGGTGACACGGGGCTACACAGAGGACAGTGTGCTTGTTAGGCCTGAAATTAAGCATTTCACTTTAAAATAATACCCATTTGTATCCATTTTGTTCAACATAACAACAGCTGCTGTCCCTGGAATGACAGACTTGCCTTTTTCACCAAAGCTTCATATGACATTTATGAATGAGGCCGGTTCCATTCACTTGCAGTTTGAATTCACAGTAGTTATTTTTTGCTGTTGTTTTTTTTTTTCCTTCCCCAGCATATGGGTGAAATTCAACATGATTCAAGTAATTATATACACAGTTCATGAGGAGGAAAAAGCCTGCTTTGTATCATCTCTTTTAAACTAGTTAGTGGGCTTTAGTCTTTTTTTTTTTTTTAAAGAAGGCAAAATATAGGAGATGAATTGGTGCCAACTTTAAAAAGTGTTGAAAGCCTTGAAATAGTGAACGATAATGAAAGAAGAGGCGATGTTGTCACTGGGTTTTGTTTATTCGTTTTGGGGTAAACAACTAAAAACATCAGTCTGAGTTTCTCAGTGGGAAAGGGGCAGAGAAATCCAGGACAGAGCCCTCCCACTGAAGTCATTAAAAACAACAACAACAACAACAACAACAACAAAAAACAAGAAACAAAACCCGACAGCTCTGAATTCTTGTTTTGCTTGCCAAGTAGAGTCCAGAAAAATCAATAAAACCGCAAGGTGAAAATGTCTGATTTGGCACAAAAGACCAACTGGCCATGCTTTTTCACAATGCTCCCCAGTTCCACAGTATCACTGGTTTTAAGAGAAAGAATCGGCGTGGTCACCGCTGACCAGAAAATGCGGTGCGATGCCGACGCGTGAGCAGCAGCTCTGTCCAGCGCTTCCCCCTCCTTCTCCTTCTCCCCCTTCGTTTCCATTCACCACCGGCAGCCTCAGTTTTACTAAATCTGGCAGAACATGTCGTGTTTCCTGTCATATCACCGAAAGTCTCCCCTTCCCGGCTGAAAAAATTGGTGAAGCCATAGGAAATCAGCCGACTCTCAGTTTGCGAATCATTTGGCGAACAGGAACTTGACCCTCTGGATTGAGCCTCACTCAGCAGTGCTCCCTTACCCTGAAAATGAAAAGAACCAGCAAGGATGACTTTCACAGCTGGGGAGTTTCCATGGCTCTCGACATGTGAAAACATTTAGGGCGTTAAAATATTTGTCTCTGGGCACGGAGCTTGGATGAGTAGGTCTACCCTCCCCTCTTTACCCCAGCTGGCAGAAAGTAAGATTGAAGAGCATTTGTCGGTCTGATTTCAGTGGAAACCATCTTTCTTCAAGCCCCACAGTGTGTGTTCCAGTTCTTTCGAAGTTACCTGTTTCACCGAAAAGTCACCGTACAGCACAAGCTATAGATTTAGGCAGGAAAACTTTCCTTCCTGAACATGATGGTTTTGATTTTTTTCTATCATATTATTAATATATTTGATTGTATATTGATATATACAATTGTATATAATAATTGGTTATATATTAATATATTTTGACAATGATAGATAATCAAGATTCCACTCATCAGAAGGTAGGGGTGTGTGTGTGTGTGTGTGTGTGTGGGCACACATACAATATATCCAGACTATAGTAAGTCAGGTAGAAAGTAGAAAATATTCTGTATCTAAAGTATTTAGAGATGAGTTTGATGCATGGTAAGCACCATCATGCACTAGTTATTTTTATTATCCTAGTAATTTTATCCATTCATATATTCAAAATTCATTTAAAACCAAAATGGATGGTCAGCACTTATAAAAAATAAACTCTCCAATAACTTCTTTACTTAAGAAACAATGGAGTTCTGGAATTAATTTTTTAAAAGATTTTATTTATTTATTTGACAGACACAGTGAGAGAGGGAATACAAGCAGGGAGTGTGGGAGAGGGAGAAGCAGGCTTCCCGCTGAGCAGGGAGCCAGATGCGGGCTCCATCCCAGAACCCCAGGATCATGACCTGAGCTGAAGGCAGGCACTTAATGACTGAGCCACCCAGGCGCTTCCTGAAATTAATTTTTAACTGCACACACACTAACTGATAGCTATTTCTTCAGTCACTCACGCATGTATGCAGAAACTTTATAGACTAATTGTAGCACAGTGCTAGGCAATGAGGCCAAAGATAAAAATAACCCAGAGGCTCCTGAAGCATACACTTCCATGAGGAGACAGTTAAACAAGAAGCCACTTCACAGCAACGTGGCACCAGTGAGTAGAGCGTGTTCAAGGGTAGAAGTAGTGTCTGACCTTGAAGGCAGGAAGAACATCACTCATCTACAACCAGAGCTTAATCACAGCATGGAATTTGGGTCATTGTGGAGGAAGAGAGGACAGCAATGATGGAGAAGAGTATTCTAGGTAGATGAAATCAAACATACGAAAGCATAGCAATCTAGGTCATTCGGAGGTTTTCTAGAAATGAAGTATTCATATAGTAGGAATATTCCTTAGTTTTCCCCGCTAAGTTTTCTGAGTAAGTAAATCATTCATTTAATTTGTGTCACAAAGATTTATCAAATGCCTATTTTAAGCAAGTTACTTTGTTATTAGAATAAAAATATTAATCAAAGTATCTGCTCTCCAAAGACTCCCACTCTGCCCTTTTAAGTCCAGTAAGGAAAACATTACATTCTAAAACTAAATAGAAAATATCTGTGAATTTTGGTAGCCTGGCTTCCCTGCACTCATTTAAATGGCAGACTATGAACTATGGTCGCTCCTAACCACAACTTCTCTTTTGCTATCTGCAGTTTGAAAATGTGTTGAGTCCCCAGGGAACCGTCTACCTCATCTATGTGGTTTGAATATAGGAGTATACTATATACACTGTATATGATGTGTGTGTGTGTGTGTGTGTGTGTGTGTGTATTATACTCTGTGAGTATAAGAGCATCTCTTGGGTAGGGTTTGGGCAAGAGCTTTGGACAGGACCACATTTCTGCAGCTGTGGGGAAGCCTTGGGAACAGTGGTGGGACGGAGCAGTATCAAAGCCAATGGCAGGCTGCTGGCCGGGAGGGGAAGAGCAGCAAGTGATGGGGAGCCTTTCTCGTCCAATTAATTCATCTCTCTGTGTCTGCACTCCTCACATGTCCTGTCCTCCCAGTGTCCCATGCCATCCACTCCCCCACTCACACACACACACACACCCATCATTTCCCTATTCAGAGCCTCCTCAGTACTCATGGGTATAGCATAAGCAGTATTTTTGCCAAGCTATTATTGTGTTGTGCTGTGATAGCTTTTGTTCAGACTTTCTTCTGTTAGCCCACCTGGATCAGTCCTGCTCTGCATGACCCCGGCAGAAGACATCACTTCACACACTTTTAATATCCTATCACCAAAAGCCTTCTCTCCCAACTTGAGTACTGCAGAAGCAATAAGAGATCAAACTATTTGAGTCTAATTCTTACTTGGCAAATTCACTTTAGCTAACAACAAGAATTTGACCTGAATTCAGTGTCATGTAGTGAGTCTTACTCTGTGCTCAGGACGAGTCCAAGCTGTGGGAGGGAGGATTGGACAGGGACTTAGAAAGGTGTAGACACGGTGACACGCTAGCTGACCAGCCTGTGTAGCTCTTACAGAAATTATCATTTATATAATTACTTAATTCCATAATTATCATTTATTTAAACATAAATTATTCTTTATTTTTATTTTATTTTTAAAAGATTTTATTTATTTATTTGACAGAGAGACACAGTGAGAGTGGGAACACAAGCAGGGGGACTAGGAGAGGGAAAGCAGGCTTCCCGGTGAACAGGGAGCCCAATGCGGGACTCGATCCCAGGACTCCGGGATCACGACCCCAGCTGAAGGCAGACGCTTAACAAGTGAGCCACCCAGGTGCCCCTATTATTTCTTTTTGAGACGGAATGGCTGCGCACCTGTGTGGGGTGGGGAGGGGTAGAGGAGGAAGAGAGGGAGAGGGAGGGAGAGAGAGGGAGGGAGAGACTCTTCAGCAGGCTCTATGCCTAGCGCCAGGCTTGATCTCATGACCCTGAGCTCAGGACCTGAACCAAAATCCAGAGTCGGACGCTCAACTGACTGAACCACCTGGACGTCACCAGAAAGGATCATTTAAATAATGATTTGGGTCGTTGCTTGTGTGATCTCTGTATCCCTCCCTAGAATATAAGCCCCCTGAGGGAAGATAGTTCTCTGCTCTATCTCCAGGGCTGAGCAAAGTGCCAGTAAGACCATAATCACTCAGCCAATGTTTGTTAAATGAACGGGTGAAAGGATGCAGCAACACAGCTGCTTCAAACCCTCTGGGATCCTTCCAGCAGCCAGATGGCCGCCTCTTACATGCATTGAGATCATCTCTGGACATAACAGCTACTTGCCTCGGCCTTTCTTGGGCTCCCCGCAGCGCCCACTGTAAGAGAAAGATGACGTCCGTATCCATTTCCTATTTGAAGGAGAAAAAAATATGGTTTTCCCCACTCTGCCTAATTTCTCGATCCCTCTGCAACACTGTTGCCAGCTGTCCTAAATGGTGATGGGCCAGTGGCTGTGACGTCTGAGGTGGAAGCACTTTAAAAGTTTCGACAATTCTGACTCATCTGCATTTTCTTTAGACCAGGGGTTCTCAGTCCTGGCAGCCCATTGCAGTCAACTGGAGGAGCTTTAATAAACTCCTGATACCCCAATTTCTCCCCAGTCTGATTAATCAGAATCTCAGGCTGGACCCAGAACTCAATATTTTTTAAAGTCCTCTAGTTGATTCCGATATGTAACGAAGTTTGAGAACCTGTTCTGGAGGGTTGTCATAAACTCTCCTTACTAGGTTTGAAATTCTAAGACTTCTGTGATCAGAAGAGGAATTTGGGGTGGGGGTTCATTCAGTTTGTACCTTTCCTCCCTGCCATCCCCCAAAAGAACCGTGAATGGGGTGTTGTCTCTCTGACTTGGATTGGCTTTGGGAAGCAAATGATTGTACCTTGTAAAGAGAGAAGCCACTCTTTTGGGATAGAAGCTGGAGGTTTCTGAAACCATGGTGGAAGAAGCAGCCAATGGGGAAGGTAGATGCAAAGGGTAAATTTGGGGGTTGAGGGATATCGCCAGGGAGGCAAGAAGATAAGCAGCCACAAGAGAAAGGCTTTGTGGGAGACCAGGACACAGAGCTCAGACCTGTCTGGTCTCTGTTGACTAGAGGCAGGTACAATTATAGCCCAGAATACCGGGACCCTGCAGGCTGTGGGTACTAATGAGGTCACTGCAAGAGGAAATGGCTCCTTGCTTCCTACTTGGTGGCATGGGTGTCTGGGCATCAAGGGCGGGAGAGTCTCACCTGGGCTTACGAGTGAGCTATTCTTTCTGAATAGAAACCCCGTCAGCTATCTCTCCCCTCAGCCCCCATGCTGCAGACTCTCCATGGCGCCTTCATCAATATGCTGACCCTTGGGGTGCCTGGGTGGCTCAGTCTCTTAAGCGGCTGCCTTCGACTCAGGTCATGCTCCCAGGGTCCTGGGATTGAGTCCCGTATGGAGCTCCTTGCTTGGTGGGGAGCCTGCTTCTTCCTCTGCCTGCTGCTTCCTCTGCTTGTGTTCTCTCTGTCAAATAAATACATAAAAATCTTTTAAAAAAAATATCCTGGCCTTTCCTGTGTCATAAAGGCAGGACGGATACAGCAAATGCCAGTGTGGGGACCTTAGCACAGGTGGTGATTTTCAACCTTGCAGGGGATCTGAGGGTCCACTCGTTTGGGGGAGCCCTTGCTGAGGGAGGGTTGAGTGGGGAGAGTCCCAGCTCCATGATCAGATTCCACATTTACAAGTCTTCCTCTGCCAAGCACAGTGTTGTAATCCCATGGTACCCATTCCACTTAATTGGAGCGAAGTCAAGACACAGACCTTTACTGTGGCTTTCAGGGACACCCCCCCAGTCCCCAAATTCTCCTTTCCATCTCTGCAAATTTTACTCTTCTAGATATCTCATGTAAGTGGAATCATAAGGTCTTTGTCCTTTTATAACTGGCTACGTCACTTACACCACATCCTTAAGGTTTATCCACGGTGTAGCGCGTGTCCGACCTTCTTCCCTTTTTAAGGCAGAATCCTATTTGGTTGTACGGATAGACCACATTTTATTTGTTCCTTCCTCTCCAGACACGGTTGCTTCCACCCTCTGGCCATGGTGAATAGGGCTACTGTGGACATGGGTGCACCTGTCTTTAAAGTACCATCCTGGAGGAAGCCGGGCCTTCCTCTACCCATCTATGCTCGGTGCCCTGCACCCTACCTGTCCCGGGGCCCGGGGTCTGAGCTGTTACCCGCTGTGCACAGCAGCAGGACCTTGAGCCTGCGCAGTCCTCTGCTGGCTGCTCCCGGGCACGTCTCAGCACTGCCTCCTCTCCGGCCTCAACTCCCGGGTCACCAGGTAACCGGGCCACGGTGCAGAAAGATTGCAGCATTTGCTTGAGCCCCGATAGACTCCCCAGGTGGGAGGATCCCATAGCAAATTCACATGTAGAAGCAGAGGGAAAAAAAATTCACCCTAACATGATAACTAGATAAAGATGAGGATTCCTTGTCTTTTTCTTCTTTGCTTCTGCAAAAAGGCACAAAAGGGTTAAACACTTTGCCACGAGGTGGGATCAACTTCTCGAATCTGTGCGGGGCTTGATTGTCCTGCCCGCTGCTGTGTGAGGGATGCCCCTGCTCCTTTGTTGATTATAATGGCACATCTTCATTATTGGTCTAATACTTCTTAAAAAAAAAAAAAAAAAACACACAAAAAACCCTAATCTTTTTCCCGGTGCCAATGACTGCCACAATGCAGGGATGTTTTATTTCTCTCCCCTCTGTCCTTGCCTTCGCCCCTTATTGTTGCCATAGTCACGATGGGGCCAGGGCGCGGGTGCGGGGCCATTTCTGTACTGTACCGCCCCAAGCTTATTGTTTAAATCTGTATTATTCCACTGTTCTGAAGATTTACATTTTTAATGGCTCATTTATGTAATCCCATAAATAAAGTAGCAAAAAAAGCATCCCACACAAATGAGTGAATCAGAGTTTGAAAAAGGCTCCTGAGGCAGGTCAGCGAGGGTCTCAGCTGTGGGGCCTTGATTGGTGTGGCCGGGCTAGCCAGGGTGGCAGTGGGCTTAAGACCACCCAGTCAGCCCCCAAATGGGGCATTACCAAGGAATAGCGGGGTGGTGCTGGAGTTCAATCTCCCCTATTTATCGGAGAACACAGTTCTACCGCAAAATCCATTTTAGTCCGAGACTCATTTACCTTATTGCTTTGACAGCTGCACCTCTCGGCAGAGAAGTTTCTCCGATTAGCTTTTTCCCTCCAAGCAGCTGATGCTGTGTGTTCCCCCCTCCCGCCCCTCCTTCCTTCTTCTGAACCAATATATTCCTGGGGCTGCTAAATTCTCTCTAAAGAGCCTGTGAATTCGAGCACCTGCTTCCAGAATGTATTTGACACACTGAACAGAGATACAGTTTGAACAATTCACTGTTAGGCTTCCCTCCACCGGTTCTTTCTTCCTACTCCCTCCCCTGCCAGTGAAAAGCCTCAGTGGACCTCAGCTCCTTTGGGGAAGTTTGTACTAATTAGGCACAGATGAAGAAAATGGTTCAGATGCACCCGAATGGGCGCACACCCTACCGTCTTCCCAGTCCTCGCCCAGCTTAGACGCAAAACCGTAAATTAGTTGCTGTTCTCCCACTAGGTGGGCATCCGGGCTCTGGAATATGTGTATTAATCGTCACTGTTTTATGCTGTCATGTGAAACGTTTTTGCCCTGGGATGTTATAGCAAAGCAGGACCACGAGTCGGGTCCTCCTGCCTTCCTCTGTCTGTACCTGCAAAGACTTGGAGGTCTACGTGCACGATTGTCAACTGTCCATAGCTGAAGGTTTGTAAGTGTCTGGGACTGAGGCCATATTAGAACAGAGGGCCAGGTCAGTGCTCTAAATGCATGTGAATTGCAATATTGCCAAATTTAGTAAAAATATAATGGATGAAAACAGTACAGCAAGAAAGCATTCGAGTCCCATTCTCTCAATGACTTGTAAACTTTGCAAAATGGGGATCTTAATCTGCAATCCCCGTCTCGTTGTGGGCAAAGGAAAAGCATTTATCTTTCGTATCTTCATAGGGGGAGAAGCACTATGTAAGTCAGAGAAGAATGCTGGGGTTTGCTGTCCATTTTCCCCAACATCGATGGGGAGGTTGGGAGGGAGGAGCCCTGGAACCAGAGCCAGAGGACGTGGCTCGGATCTGCTCTGATCATGTTCTCGCCTGGAGCCTGGGGTGAGTCCTCCCACTCCAGTGTGTCCTGAGAAGGTCCAGAGAAGTTGATGGCACTTCTTTCTGTTCACTACCGAAACCCCGCCATGCAGAATGATGCCTCACGTTTGGCACAACACATGACAGTCATACAGATTGAATGAGTGATGGGTGGCCCTCACCGAGTCTAACCTCATCCATGAATTCTGTCTCTGAGCGCGGTCATGAAAACCTAAGGAACTGAGCCATGTGAACACCCTGTACATATACATATTACAGCACACAGAGGACCACTGAGATGGGAAGTATTATTTTCGGTGATGAATGCTTCTGGTAGAATGGGTGGAAGCCAACCTTTTCACTAGACTTTCTGTCTTTTAGCTCTAGGAAACCTCTAAGCATTACAAATGAGATTACTACCTTTCTTTCAAAGATAGAAGGAAATACCATAATGTTTTGACTTTCATAAATAAAGGTGATACTAATTTTTTTTTTTTTTTTGGTAACTTCTTTATTGGGGATGGGTTTGCCCTGAATCATCCTCAAGTCCTATTGGTCCTCTTTGTGACCAAAAATGAACAGAGGCTACCATATCTAGAAGAGCTCTGGTCCAAGCCTCACAGTTGCGACACTTCTTAAAACCTTATATTTACAGGGATTGAATTTATGCTCACGATCTCTTTCCAGTGAGTTTAGACTAATAGAACTAAAATATCCAACTCATCCATACAAGATTAGCATAAACTCAACCTCGAATATAATAGACTGGAAAAATGAATCAGTGCATTGAGGTTGCTGCCATTCCTGGGTATTTCTCTCTTTAATTAATCATGATGACGTTGAACCAAGCATTTCTCGAGGATTTGGTGTTGTCAAGGCTACAAGATTATTTCACCTTCAGTTCTTGAGATCAGCTTTTCTCCATGAAGATTTCTTGGACTAAGCAAATCTGTACCAGCCTCATTCCGCCTAAACACACCCTCTGGGCCATGGGTATGCCTCATGCTCCCAACACAGCTGCCTGAGCTGCAGAAGAAGCATTCTCCACCCTACAGAACCCACTAGACACCAGGAGCCACTTGATCAGATGCTAAAGCTATCACATAAACTTGGGCCCAGGTGAGGGACAAACCCTGATAAGCCACCAGAGCCTGGGGCTTTAGGACTCAGTTTTACTCACAGATCAATGAAATTAACCCATCATGCCTCACTTCCTCTCTTATTTCCACACCAGCCAGTCATCCATCACCATGAAGAGCCTTATCTCCATAGGGTTCTACAGTCACCTCATGCCGTAGGGCTTTTGAGCTTTTCTTGCCCCAATCTGCATGAAGGAATACATTTTATATATATATATCTAGTACACACACACACACACACACACACACACACACACACACACACAAATGAAACATACACAAATGAAATGAAAGAATTTACAGAACAATGCTTATCTAAAGTTTATGAGCCATGTTCTTATATTTTCCATTCTATTATATATATTCTCTTTCGATTTTGTTAAAGTTTATTCATGCTGCACTAAACTGATTCATAATTGATGAAGTCATCTTCTTGCTGTAACTGAAGCCTGCTTTCTCCTAAGGACACTGCTTTCACTCTATCTCTTGAATGGAAACTTTCTCTTCCCACACTCCTTTTTGACCTTGTCTGGCTCTTTCCCCTGTTTTCCCTCCATCCTCCCCGTGGCTTTGACTTGCATAGGACCAGGCTTTACTTCCCCTTGTACTAGAAGTCCTCTCCCTCTCATGTTTTAAGGTCTCAGCTCTGCAGCTTCCCTCTCTTATCTCATGCATCTCCTTCTGGACAATTCCCTTTAACGTACAAATATGGTGCAGTATCATCGACCTTAAAAAGAAATGATTTGACTCCATGTTTCTTCCAGTTATAACCCAACATTCTGGCTTTCCTTTGCGGCAGTCCTCAAGTGTTCAGTACTCACTGTCCTTACTTATTTTTGACTCATATTTTCTCCTGAAGCAGCCCCACTCAGCCTTTCCCCTTTACCTGTCCACTAACCGCTGCTCTCACCAAGCTTACTGGTGACCGCCACCATGCCCGAGTCCCCGGTCTAGTCTCCAATCTCTGGAGAGCAAACTTGTCACATAATAGGTAATCAAAAATTTGTGTTAGCCGACTGACTGACTGACTGACTGAATGATTATAACTCCCATCCTGTTAGCTTACTGAACTCATGGTTGTGCCTTACAAAAATAGGTGAAATTCAGGCAACTGAACTTGCCTGGAGTCATTCACTTCTTAAAAGGTTTGGTGTATGCTTAATCCATGTCGGCTTTTTACATGGAAATTCTTGGTGCTGTGATTTCCCAGCCTTGCAAAATTTGAAAAGCTTTCTTTTTTTCAACTTTTTAACATAAATGCTCAATTTCTCGGATGAAGAAGAACTGCCTGAACACATAACCATGTGTAATTTTATATTGGGCATCAGATACACAGATTTGTACTAATCATAATCCAGAGTTGAAGATACACTCATTATTATCCACTCACGGCCTCTTTTAATTGATTAATCAATCAAATTTTAATGATATAGCAATCACTCATGGACCTCCCACCCAACGTGGAGGTTATTGCATGCTAATTTGACATATTAATTGTTCCAGTCATGGATTATAAGAGAATAGGAAAAAAGGAAGGAACTAATACTGCCTCTGTTCTTTGTATCACACTCTATGCTGGATACTTTATCTGCATTTTTTAATCCTTGCAGTAACTCTGAGAGGTAAACATTATCCATATTTTCCAGATTAGAAAAGTGGCTCAGCAAGGTCATTTGTCCAAATTATCATGGGAAGTACTAAAGCTGGAATTCAGAACTAGGTTTGTCCAGCTTCGGTGTAGGCTTTTTCTTGTTGGCATAGTGTCCCCTGGTATGGGTTGGTGGGGAGCCATACACAGAAGACCCAGTCTGTTCTATAGCAAAGCTTTGCTGGAGGGACAGAGGGTAAGAGAGGGAGAAGCAGACTCCCTGCAGCAGGGAGTGCAACATGGGGCTCGACACCAGGACCCTGAAATCATGACCTGAGCCCAAACAAGAGTTAGACACTTAACTGACTGAGCCACCCAGGTGGCCACATGGGCCAACTGTTTTGTCGAATGATTCCCCATTTGGATTTTTCTGATATTTCTTCATGATCAGATCCAGGTTGCATACTTACAGTAGGACTATCGCAGAAATGCTGTGTCCTCAGCATGGGAGGTACACTGTATTGCTTTGTTCCCTGATTGGTAATGTTAACTTTACTTAAAAAAAAAAAAAAATATATATATATATATATATATATATATATATTTATTCATTTGAGAGAAAGAGACAAAGCACAAGCAGGGGGAGAAGTGGAGAAAAAGGGAGAAGCAGATTCCCCACTGAGCTGGGATCCTAATGTGGGGCTTGATCCCAGGACCCCGAGTTTATGACCTGAGCCAAAGGCAGATGCTTAACTGACTGAGCCACCCAAGTGCCCAACAATGTTAACTTTGACCTTCACTTCAGGTGGTGAGGCCAGGCTTGTCCCCTAGAAATTTAACTGTTCCCTTTTGTATTTAAGCATCTGATGGGGAGATACTTGGAAAGGTGCAAATACACATCTTCTTCAACTTACAATGGGACTACATCCTGATAAAACCAATGGAAGTTGAAAATATTTAAGTGGAAAATGTATTTAATACGCCCAACCTACCGAACATCACAGCTTAGCCTAGCCCACCTTCAATGTGCTCAGAACGCCTACATCAGACAAAATCATCAAACAAAAGGCTATTTCATAATCAAGTACTGACTATCTCTTGTAATTGATTGAATACTGTACTGAGAGTGGAAAACAGAATGATTGTCTGGGTACAGAGTGGTGGTCAGTGTGTGGGTCACTGATCCTGGTGGTCACATGACTGACTGGGGGCTTGGAGTGCTGCCACCGCCCTCCATCCCAGAGAGGATCGGTGGCCAATCGCTAGCCTGGGAAAGCATCCAAATTCAGAATTCAAAGCATGCTTTTCACAGACTGCATATTGCTTTTGCACCATTAAAGTAAAAAAAAAAAAAAAAAAAAACCAAAAAAACATAATTTGAGCCATTTTAAGTCACGGATAGTTTGTGTCTTTTTTACGCCTGTGACTTTTGCCCACGATTTCAGAATCCACTGATGATTCTTAACCAAACTGCCAATTTGGGATTTTCTAATTCCAGCATTCTTCCTGCGTACTGACATTTTCCGAAGAGCATAGTATACGTATTTTTTAATCCAGTGTTTAAATGACAGAGGTAGTCGATTATTTTAATTCCTCCTGAGTATATCTGAGTACATCCAACTCCCCCAGCCTCTTGTGAGCAGATTCAGCAACTGGAGGCCTCCCTGAGCCCACCGAGTCCCAAGCCCAACTAAGAAGGACCTTCTCACCCAGTCTCCCAGTTGTGTGATATTGTCATTGTTTGGGGAAGGGTTGCTGTTGAACGGGAACTACCAAGTTAAACGAACATTCCAACCTAATTTAGACTAAACTGACTTTTATTCTTTCTGTAGTCCAAATATTATACTCAACCAAAGAATGAAGTCATCACAAGGAATAAACTTCACAGAGTCAAAGAGTTTGTGAAAGGGACAGAACGCTGGGTCCAGAGTTTTTTCCAACTTAAAAAAATGGGGCATTTATATTGTGAAGTCTATGACTTTGTATTGATTAGTAAGCCATTAGGTAGATGTCATTAATATTCTAAAAAGATGTTTTGCTTTCTCATCTTGCCCTGTTCTTTTCCTCTTCCTTGCACGCAAAGAGACAATTACAAATACAATCTTGACAAAAGTTACAAGCAAGGAGTGAAATCTACATTTTCTTGCATAAAAGGGCTTCAGAAAATGCAATTGTATTTTTGACACACTTTCATTCCTATTCCAGACATTTCTCGTTCATTAAACAAATACTTTTTAAGAGGTTTGCACTGAGAAGTGGCTATTTAGATTCCCCTCTTTAAAATCGCCAGCCTCCTAAAGCTATTATTTAGCTGACCATGTAGCTAAGTCATTTGAATGATTACTGTAAAACAGGATTTAAGAGGAAAATAAATGAAAGGGGAAAAGTAATTTCGTGATCATTTCAAAGTTCTAAACACACAGGGCTGGGTGCCACGACACAATTATTCTCTCTTGCCTTTTAGACACAGGAAAAGTGGATGGATTTCCTTTGTAAAAGGAGCTCCTTCTAAATCAACAGTCACTGGTCAAAGTAAACACGCGGTTGAAGATTATGTTTGAGAAACTGCTTACAAGTACTGGGAAGCATTTACAAAGCAAGGAGCAAGGCTGCAGAGGCAGCGGAAGGCATAAAGGAGTGCGGTGACAAATGTCCAATGTCCTGTTCATTGGGCCATCGATGGCTGAATCCAGACTCCATCTGCAAGGATGTCCCATACCTTACCTGTTTTGTGGTTCTCCTGAAAAATAATTATTGGATGGAATCAAATAAGTGCTGTAATCAATAACCAGCTTGCAGACAAACACACACAAAACAACAATTCTATTTGTTGGGAAAAACGCAACCCCCTCCTGCTACATTATTCCATTGATGGAAAAACATTTACATCTCCTTTGTTCTGCACTTTTCTGCAGAAATTTTATAATCACTGGACAACTCTATTTCTCTCCTCTCTCAGAAGTGACTCTGAGTGGCCAGACCCCTGTTTTTATTTCATGGCCAAAAAGAAAAAAATCTTTTTCTGTTTTTTTTTTTTTTTTTTAAACGTTAGTCTATCATACATCAAACCTGTCAAGCTTTTTCATTAAAGTTCATGGTTTTTAAGTTCATTGTAAATAACTCAAATTGATTTTACAAAAGAGAAAAAAAAAAGTCTTGCCCTGATGTTGGGCATTACAAACTGTAATAATATCCCTGTCAAATGGGATTTTTCAAGTGGTTTTCTAAAGAGAGGGTAGAAAAATGGGAGACTGAGCTAAATAAAAATAATTTGAGATTAAAACCAACGTCATACTTTGATTGTGGGTTGACTTATTAGAAGTCTTGAGGTTTTGCAAATTCTGAAAAGAAAATCCAGTAGCTACATTTATCCAGAGGTTAGATTTCACGGTTTGAGGTCCTTAGGGGTTATTTCGTGAGAGAAAATACCAACAAGAGAAAAGAGCCGTTTACTTGCTAATAGCACTGTAAATTTGTAAAGTAAGCAATCTCTTGGATATTTTTTCCCACAAAGTAGTGGAAAAGATATCTTCTTTGTTTGTTTAATGGCAGCAGATGGCAATGCATGGCTTAGGATTCAGTTGGGAAGCAGAACCATGAGTTTCTGTTCTGGCACGTAAAGAGTTGGGAACTCATTACTCTTTATAAAAAGGGAAAAAGCTGAACAAACTGAAAATCAGCAATTAATTCTTCTTAGACCTGTTAGAGAACTGAGGTCATGGAGCAAACCATGGCCTCAAATTTGGAGAGAAGACAAGAAGACACAGAGAGTCTCAGCTTACCACAGCAAAAGGCCAGGAGTAGAAACCTCTGTTAGGACCAGTAGCAGAGTAGAAAAACTTAATGTGTTTTTGAAAAATTGCTAAAGACTCTGTGTGGGCACTTATGTGAGATTTAAAACTCAAGGACCCAGTCTTAGGGAAGTACTCACGTTTTTTAGTGTTTACCATCAGGCTATCACAGTGAAGACTGGAGAAAAATCTCCTTGTGCTTCTGTCAGAAGGAGAGGAAAAGTAGCCCTTCCAAAAAATGCCCAGAGTATTTTGTTCTTCTTAAGAAGACCTGCCTCAAGAGAAACTATTTTATCAGAGTCTAACCCAAGTGAAGTTTTTCCAGAACCTAACCAGACCGGGGAAAGGGAAATACCAACTCTAGCCTCCCTAGCTATCTGGTATAACTTTTGAAAACAGAACAAACAAACAAACAAACAAACAAACAGAACTAAGTAGCCCTTGTGAATGTCACAGCCCAGGGGAACAGGATCACTGAAATTCTGAAACAGAATCATAGAACTATAGAAGCTTCCTCTCCCTTCTTAGCTTATCACCACATTAATAGGGTTCCTGTATAATAACAAGAATACAACAGAAAGAATTACATACCTCAAACCTTATTTAAGGAGTCTCTAGAGATATTCAAAGATAACAGAGGACACAGAAACGACACCAGGAAATTTTAGGAAATATTAGCCTCAGACACCTACAAGTATAACAAACATGAAACACAATCTCACCCCTATATAGATAAACATAAAACCTCACATTAAAAGCCTCAGTTCCTTTTAGCCAGTACATTATGTATGACTTTTCAACAAAAAGTTACAAGGCATATCAAAAGATTAAAAGCATAGTTTGGAGAGACAGAGCAAACATCTGAACAAGACTCAGCTATGGATAGACATGTTGGAATTACGAGACTGGAAATTTAGAACTACTATGATGAATATGCTTGGGGTGCCAATGGAAATAGTGAACAGTATGTAAGAATGGATGGGTAATATAAGCAGAGAGATGGGAACACTAAGAAGGAATAAAAAAGAAATGCTAGAAATAAAAAGAACACCAAACAGAAATGAAGAATGCCTTTGAAAGGCTCTCTTCAGTAGCCTGGACACAGCCATGGAAAGAATCAGTGAGCTTGAAGAAATGTCAGTAGCAACTTTAAAAACTGAAATGCGAAGAGGAAAAAAAAGAATAAAAAACATAAAACAGAATATCCAGGAAGTGTGGGACAATTCCAAAAGGTGTCACATACTCATAATGGGAATACTAGAAGGAGAAGAGAGAAAGGAACAGAAGAAATATTTGAAGCAATAATAACTGAGAATATTCTGAAATTAATAATAGCACAAAATTGCAGATCCAGGAAACTTTAGAGATATTAGGGAGGATGAACACCAAAAAACCTACACCTAGGCATATCAGATTCAAACTTTGGAAAATCAAAGACAAAGAGAAAACCTCAAAAGAAACCAGAGAAAAACAAAACCTTAGTTTTACAGGTGCAAGAATAAGAATTACACTAGACTTCTCTTCAGAAACCATGCAAGCAAGGAGAGAGTAGAGTGAAATATTTGAAGTATTGAAAGAAAGAAAACCTTTACCAACCTAGAATTCTGTATCCAGTAAAATTCTCCTTCAAAAGTGAAGGATGAAAACCTTCTCAAACAAAACTTGAGGGAATTTGTCATCCATAGACCTGCCTTGCAAGATGTTAAAAAGTTCTTCAGAGAGAAGGAAAATGATGTAGGTCAGAAACTTGGATCTACAAAAAGAAAAGAATGTTAGAGAAGGAATAAATGTGGTAAAATAAAATATTTTGTCTTTTTTACTCTTAATTGAACTAATATGTAACAGTATGTTCAAAATACTAATAGCAGGGGCGCCTGGGTGGTTCAGTGGGATAAAGCCTCTGCCTTTGGCTCAGGTCATGATCTCAAGGTCCTGGGATCGAGCCCTGCATCTGGCTCTCTTGCTCAGCAGGGAACCTGCTTCCTTTCCTCTCTCTCTGCCTACTTGTGATCTCTGTCTGTCAAATGAATAAATAAAATCTTAAAAGAAATACTAATAGCAGTAATGTATTCAGTGATTTTGGCTTATGGATTCCAGAAATAAATGACAGCAAAGTTATAAGGGATGAGGAGAAATTGAGAATACTTTGTTATAATATACTTGCACTAACTTTGAAGTGATATGTTATTTGAAAGTGGATTTAGACTAGTTGTAAATGTATCTTGCAAATTCTAGGACAAACACATTAAAAAAGTTAAAAAGAAAAAACAGAGGGAGACAAAGATCTAAAACCACTAATATAAGTTTCCACCTTAGGAAACTAGAAAAAAGTGGAATCCCACCATTGCAGGGTATTATCACTCAACTGGCACCATATGTGAAGCCACAATTCCCATTTATGCCTTAAAAAAGAAAAAAGAAAAGAAGAAGAGAAGGGAAGAGAAGAGAAAAGAAACCCAACCAACCAAACAAAAAAACCTTGTAACCACTTTAGCCAAGAACCAGGGACTCCCCCTAGACTTTAAAGATAGGACAGAGGTTAATGTGTTTGTAGGAGAAGTAACCAGTGAAAAGATAGATAGATGCAAGAGCAACTGGCCTTGAGGAACCTGATGTTAATATAAATCTCAAATTTAACATTTCAAAAACCTAGCTATTAATTGTCAACCCCAAACCCTTTCCATTCTAGTCTTCTGGATCTCAGCAAATGGCACCACCATTCACTCAACTGCTCATGTTATATAATCCTAGAACTAATTCTTGATAGTCCTTTTTCCCTCACCTCATACCTAATACATCAGAAAATTTAGTGCTCCCTCCAAATCACATTCAGTCCATATCCATCGTATCACAGTGTCAAAATCACTTTCCTCTAACCTTCGATAATCTCCTAACTGGTTTCTCTGTTTCCCCTCTTTATCTTATTGTCCATTCTGCACTTGGCAGACAACGTAGACTTTTAATCTGTAAACAACATAATTTCACTCTCTTATTTAAACCCTTCAATGGTTTCTGTACCCCAGTAGTGAAATACAAACTCCTTACAACTCTGACAAGGCTTGGTGTGATCCATTCGCTGTCTCCCCCTCTTACCTTACCTACTTCTCTCTTCCCCTTGCTCACTCCATCCACACTGTCCATCCTTCTGTTCCTCCTCCAGCTTCCAAGCACCGCCCTGGGGTCTTTGCCCTTGCGTTACTTCTGCCTGGAACCTTCTTCCTTTAGATCTTCAGATGCTGGCTCCTTCTGCACAATCACATCTTAACAAAAACACCACCTTTTGGGGCTTCTGGGTGGCTCAGGGTGGCTCCTGGGGCTCAGGGTGGCTCAATCGGTTGAGCATCTGCCTTTGGCTCAAGTCATGAGGGTCATGGTCTTCAGGTTCCCTTGCTCAGCAGGGAGACTGCTTCTCTCCTTCTCCCTCTGCTGCCTTCCCCCTCCCCCGACCCCGGCCGCTTGTGCTCTCTCTCTCTCTCAAATAAATAAATAAAATATATTTTTTAAAATGCCACAAAGGTTTTCCCTGATCCTTCTTTCTAAAAATAGCCCTTATACATCCTGATGCTTTATTACTTGGATTTACTACATTAAAAAAAAAAAAACAAAAACAGAATTATCTGACATAGTTTTGTTTATTTTGTCTACTTATTTACAGACCATCTCTCTTTCCTAGAAAGTACATTTCATGAGGACACAGATTGCATCTGTTTCATTTACCACTCTGTCCCCAGCACCTGGAGTAATGATGACACAGAGCAGTTGCTCTTTATGTTTGTTGAACAAGTGAATAAATGTATGCCATGAATTGATGAATAACCATTACACCTAAAAAATTAATGGAGGCATTGTCTTCAAAGAATATGGATAACTTGCTAGATTGTTTTCAGTTTGACAGTTTGTTCCTTACTTCTGAGTAGAAGTCCATGGTATGGATATAACACACTATGTTTAACCATTCACTCATTGAAGGACATCTGGGTTCTTTCCTGTTGTTGGCTATTATGAATAATGCCACTATAAATATTTTATGAGAATATATAGTCTTTATCTCTGAGAATATGTAGTATTTATCTCTGTGGGACAAATGTCCAGAAGTGCAATCACTGGGTTGTACAGTAGTAGCATGTTTAGTGTTTTAAGAAACTGCTAAATTGGGGGGCCTGGGTGGTTCAATTGATTAAGTGGCTGACTCTTGATTTTTGGCTCAGGTCATGATCTCAGGGTCCTGGGATCAAGCATGTGTCAGCTCTGCACTCAGTGGGGAGTCTGCTGGAGAATTCTCTCCCTGTCCCTCTGCCCCTCCTTCCACTCACACCCTCTCTCTAAAGTAAATAAATAAATCTTAAAAAAACAAAAACAAAAACAAACAGAAATTGCCAAATTGTTTTCCGAAGTGGGATTTACGTTCCCATCAGCAATGTATTGGTTATCCTTCTATTTCATACCTTGACAGCATTTGGGGCTATTTTTAATTTTAACCATTCTGACAGGTGTGCAGTGATACTTCATTGTGACTTTAATTTGCATTTCCTGCATGGAATGATGTTGAACATCTTTTCATGTGCTTACTGGGCATCTGTCTGTCCCTTTCCTTGAAATGTCTGTTCATACCATTTGCCCATTTCCTAATTTGACTGTTTAGGCTTTTTCCACCTTTGAGTTTTGAGAATTCTTTATGTAATACGGAAAACTCCTAGTTTTTAACTTGTGTTTTCAACCTTTTAACACAGTCTTTTGTGCCATAAAAGTTTATTATTTTGATGAAGCCTAACTTACCAATTTTTCATTTAATGGATTTTGCTAACATATAATGTATGTGTATGTTAGGGCTAAAGTTGGGATTTTTCATTTTCCATTTGGTCTGTTTTTCATTTCTCTTTGCTTTTTACTACCTCCCTTTGTGGGTTATTTGAGTATTTTTAAAAATGCCATTTTGGGGCTGCCTGGGTGGCTTAGTTAACTAAGCGCCTGCCTTCGGCTCAGACCATGATCCTAGGGTTCTGGGATCAAGCCCCACATTGGACTCCCTGCTCAGTGAAGAGCCTTTTTCCTCCTCTCCTTTTGCTGTTCCCCCTGCCTTTTTCCTTCTCTCAGTCTCTCTCTCTCCTCTCACTCTCTATCACATAAACAAATCTTAAAAAAATAACAAATGCCATTTTGATTTACATAGTATATCTTTTTTGCATAACCTTTTTAGTAGTTGCTCTGGGTCTTACATTGTATATACATAATTTACCAGTCTTCTGATATCATTATTTTACCAGTTCCAGTGAAATGTCATAACCTTACCTCCTTTACATCCCTTCATTTTTGTCCATTTATAACATAATTATAGTTCTTTTCAGATACGGTGTCCTCTTTCTTTCTTCTGAGTGTATTGGACCCAGTTTGCTTAGGATGAATGTAGGCATTTGCTTAGGATGAATGTAGAATATATTGTCTTCAGTTTTCCCCAAAGGAATGATGGTGGAGGGGGAGAAATAGTTTCCTCTCAATGCACAAATGGTATGCTGCAGGGATAGAATCTGTTTATAATATAATTGTTTTAAATATTTGCTCCACTTGCCTTTAGAACCACATCAGGCAGTATTTAAATTTTTTCTTCAATAAATGAAACAAGATGGCATTGGGAGGGAGACAAACCATAAGTGACTCTTAATCTCACAAAACAAACTGAGGGTTGCTGGGGGGAGGGGGGTTGGGAGAAGGGGGGTGGGGTTATGGACATTGGGGAGGGTATGTGCTATGGTGAGTGCTGTGAAGTGTGTAAACCTGGCGATTCACAGACCTGTACCCCTGGGGATAAAAATACATGTTTATAAAAAATAAAAAATTAAAAAAAAATTTTTTTTTCTTCAGTCATCATGCATAATTTAGAAAACTCAAGAGGAGAGAGAAAATGTAATGTATTTACCCACAATGTTTATTTGTTATGTTATTCCTTGTTCTTATGTTCATATTCCTTCTTTTAAAATTTCCTTTCTATTTTGAGAACTTAAGTTATTGTTTTAGGGTAGATCTGCTAGCAAGAGATCCTCTTAGTTGGTTTTTTTTGGTCCCCCCTTTGAGAATACTCTGTTTTCCCTTCATTCCTGAAGGATATTTTTGTCGGAGATAAGATTCTGGGTTGACTGTTTTATTTTTTTTTTCCCCAGCATCTGAAATAGGTGGAAATACTTCTGGCCTCCACAGTTTCTGATAAGAAATCCACTGTCATTAATTGTTTTACATTTATAGGGAAGGTGTTATTTCTCTACGGTTGCTTCAAGGTTTTTTATTAGTCTTTAGATTTCAGAAGTTTGACTATCATGTGTCTGGGTATGGATTTTTTTGTTTTCTTATTTTTGTTTTCTTATTCAGCTTCTTGGATCTGTAAGTTTATATCTTTTGCCCAGTTGGGGTGTTTTCAGCCATTATTTCTTCAAGTACTTTTTCACCCCTATCATCTTTCTCCTCTCTTTGTGAAATCCCATTAATTAATTAATTAATTAATTCCCTGAGGTGCTATTCATTTTCTTTAGTGTTTTCTCTTTGGTGTTCGGATTGGGTGATTTGTATTGTTTTATTTTCCAGTTAGTGGCCTCTTTCTTCTGGCTCTTCTGTTCTGCTGTAGAGTCCATCTCTTTTTAAGTTTTCAACTTTTTTTTATTTTAATGTATTTTTCTATTTGGTTCTTTATTTATACCTTCTATTTCTTTGTTGAGATGGGTTCTATATTTTCATTTGTTATGAGACTGTTTAAAATGATTTGTTGAAGTATTTTTATAATGATTACTTTAAAATCTTTAGGATGGTTCTAACACCTATGTTTATCTTGATGTTGGCATCTATAGATTGTCTTTTCCTTTCAGTTTGACATCTTCCTGATTCTTGGTATAATGAGGAATTTTTTTTATCAAGAACTAGACATTTCTGGTATTATGACACTCTGGAATTTATTTAAATCTCATGGTGGTTTAGCTCAGATTGGTAGTTTCCTGGGGGTGGTGATAGTAAAGCAAGGGACAGGTGTACTTGGACAAAAAAGAAGGCGGAAGTGTTAGGGGTAAGAGATACGTTCATTAACTTGACTGCTGTAATAATTTTACAGATGTTTACATAAGTAAATCTTAAAAAGTTTTATACTTTAAGTATATGAAGCTTGTTATATGTCAATTATACCTCAATATAGCTATTTAAAAATGTTATCAGGGGACAAAAACTAAAATGAAATAGATACCAAACTACTTCCTTTGATATTTCCTAGCTGAAAATTTTTCTAACAGGGAATTCTAAGGACTGAGATGCCAAGATTTTGCTTAAATATGATTTTTTTTGCTTAAATATGATTTTTACTGCTTGTTAGAAAATTCTGCATGACAGTCAAGGTAATGAATATATCCATCACCTCTAACATTTCTGTATTCTGTCTTGTCCACGTACATCTGTCCCTCACTTTACTGTCATTACCCCCAGGAAAGCACTGATCTGCTTTCTGTCACTATAGGTGTTTACATTTTCTATAATTTTATATAAATGGAGGCAAGAACTATGTACTCTTTTTTTTTTTTTTTTGGTCTGACTTCTTTGACTTATCATTTGAGATTCATTCATCCATGTGATTCATGTTCTAGTGTGAATCAATATTGACTTACTTTAATTGCTGAGTAGTATTCCATTGTGTAGGTCTATCATCATTTGATTATATATTTATCTTTTGATTCACATTTGAGTTGTTTTTATTTTTTAGCTAATGCAAACAGAGCTGCTAAGAACATTCATGAGTAAGTCTTGGTATGGACAGATGACTTCATTTCTCCTGGGTAAAATACCTAAGAATGGAATGATTGGACCATATGGTAAGGGTATGTTTCACTTTTGAAGAACATGTCAAGTTGTTTTACAGAGTGGTTGTACAATTTCATATTCCCATGATCAGTGTGTGGGTGCTGTAAGTGCTCCACATCCTCATTTACATTTAATATGGTCAATATTTTTAATTTTAGATTTTTTAAAATGTATTGATATCTAATATTTCAGATCTGACCAATTTGTTGGAAAGATTCTTTCTCCACTGAATTTGTTTTTAAACTATTTTTTCTTAATTTTATTTATTCATAAATAAATTGTCAGATTTATTGTCAGAAAGAGAGAGAGGGCACAAGCAGGGGGAGCAGCAGGCAGAGGGAAAGGGAGAAGTAGGTTCCCCACTAAGCAAGGAGACTGACATATGGGGCTCCATCCGAGGACCCTGGGATCATGACCCGAGCCAAAGGCAGAGGCTTAACTGACTGAGCCACCAAGACACCCCAGCAGAATTACTTAAAAAAAAAAAAGAAAAAAAAAAACACCCCAAAAAACCAAACTCAGCTATTTTGAAAAAAAAGAAAAAATCATTTTAATTTGCATTTTTTTAAACCTGTAAGTTGGACATTTTTCATGTGCTTATTGGATGTTTGTATTTTCTGGGAACATACCATCTATTCGTAATTTTTTATCATGTTCTTAGTGCATTTCTAATAGTTTTACATTATCTGTTTACATATTACATATTTCCTTTTTGTGTTTATTTTTGAGATTCACACACATATTTTTAAGATTCACTAGATACACACATATTTTTAGGACTCCTTGAAATGGAAAATTTTGACTTTAAAAAAATTGAAAATGAAAGTATCTGTTTTGTTTTTGTCTTGATGACCAACCACCAGTTGCTTCCCAAATATGGAAAACTGGAATACCAGGAGGCAGGGCAGAAAACATTTTTGAGAAGCAAGTACCATGCTACATGAATACTCTCCACCTTTAAATTTGGCGGACATAAACATGGCTTAGACGATTCTGAGGCCAGGAGTTCGATTGTTCCAATCTGGGCCCAGCACATGCTAGTCATGTTTGCTTAGCTCTCATTAGAAAATTGTTAGAATGAGTGAGTGAGGGAATGGCTTATTCTTCATGTAGGATATAGGATTAAAAACCAGTCTTGCAGTTTTTCATTTGTAAGTCAGCACCGAGCTTTGAAGTACTATCCATCAGACTGACAGGGCTGAAACTTGGAGTAAATAGAGGCTTGTAACTGGGCAGCCTAGACTAGTTCGTCCTCAAGGAACTACACCCGGGGAAGTAATGAGAAGAAAGCATTTAGTAAGGATGCTGGACAACCATTGAGGATGCCTTATACATCTACCTGGTGGAGGAAAATGTCCCTCAGGCATTTCATAAGGATGTTATACGCAGAGTTCATGTTGCACATCGGGAATTCTCCTAAGTCATGAAAAGCAAAAGTGAAAGTTACAGGGCTAGATAGAGGGGAGAAGAGCTCAACTATTAATCATGCTCCCCAATCTGTTTACTATTGGCCTTTTTATGATATTGCCCGGGGCCTCCTGCTGGGATTTAGAGCACGGTAACCCAGATCAAAATTACTTGTTTATAAAATTCCTCTGAATTGGGCTTACTATGTTGTGTCAGCAGTTTAATGGAGACTAACTCATTTGCTTCCGCCTTTACATGTCCGCGTGGTGTGAGTGCATGCTTCTTGGCAGTCTTTTCAAGCCTGAAAAGGTGGGCAAACTAGCTGCCTCATTATGGAGCCACAGGCAAGGCCAGCGCTTATTCCAAGACCTGCTGACATGCCTTTCCAAGGTGGTTGGTGGGTGGCAGCACAGTCTCCGTGGGTCATAGGATATTAATATATAAGGTACCAATGAGGCCTTGATGCTAAAATTTCTTAACTCCAAAATCTCACTCTTCTTGCAGATGGAAGGAAGGATAGGCTAAATATGAAGTAGCCTAAAACCTTTCCTTCACGTGGGACTTAGTTTCCCTCCCGTATTCCATCAGCTGCCACTTAAACATTTAACCAGAGAATTGTTCAGAGTTTTCCTCTTGGATTTTGATGGCTGTCGAAGCTGGCCCACAGGGAATCCCTGGCCCAGCCCGCGTTCCTTTGGGTGAGCCTTGCGCAGTCTTCTTGCAGGTAGTACATTGTAACCAATAAAATGAATTAGTTGTATGAGTTCTTTATGCTCTTAAGTTGGGAATCCTTGACCCATTCTACACCAGGACATCCCAGTCGTGTGTTTTGAAGGAGCTGAATTTGGACCTGGATTGGCAGAAAGTTCTGGAAAGAATATAAGTTTGTAGATTCAGACAGCTGTGGCTTCAGACAGCATTCCTGTCACCTCCTAGCTCTAAGACCTTGGGCAAACTGTCCTATTTCCTTATTTATAAAATGGGCTTATTAACACCTTCTTCATAGGGTTGAGGTGACTGGACACAAGTAAAAGCCCATCTTAAATGTTTTCACTACTCACAGAAAGAGGACAACTGTGAGGTAATGTGTTAGTTCACCTTATCGTAATCATTTCATGATATATACTTAGATCAAATCATCACATTTTACATCTTAAACTGACATAGGGTTATAGTTAACTATGTCTCAGTAAGGCTGGGGGAAAAAAGGCCCAACACGTTTGGCCCACAGGTGATACACAATAAGCATTATTGTCCACACAGTTTCAGTATAACCGACCTGTCCTTCCTGGTGAGAATACTTACAAGTTTAACACTCCTTAAGGGGATTTGAGGCTTCACTTCATCAGGAAATTACCTCATGTCATGTTTATTAAACAAGCACTGATTATGGACCAGATACTCTTTATGATCCAAAGACAAAGACATGACCTTTAGCCATGACAGAAATCCTGTAAATATAAAAATATAAGTGCCATGCTAAGTCCTATGGATAATCCATGAAGGAATGACAAATTCTACCAGGAGATCTGAGGCAAATCTGTATCACCTCACCCCACGGCGGGGAGGGGGTGGTGGTGGGGAAGGAAAGCACAGGCAAATTCAGAAACTCCACAGCCACCTTCCAGAATCAGACCTGAGGAAGTGTTCTTCAGTACTCAGTCTGCTCTAAGTAAAACCACCCGCTCTGGCTCCCTCCACCATGACACGTGGGCCATTCGGAAAGACCAACTCTGTCAGGTCACTGGCCACAGCTGAGACCATTGCTTTCGGTTCACGTTTCTCAGAGACCAGGCTTTCTGAAATGAGGTAAAACAGAAAATGAATTCTGCTAAGTCGCACTTGTGCTCAAGTCTTGTAGCTTCCTAATGGAAACATGAGAAGCAGTTCCAAAGACTGAGGCGGAAGCACCCGGTACTTCCTTCTCTACTTACTGCTAAATTAGGGACTCAGTCCAAACAGCCTGGTTCCCAGGTGAGGAAGACGTCCTCTGGAGAAGCCACCAGTGAGGGCCCCGGATTCAACTTCTCCACCGCCTGTGCTGGGCTGTGGGAGCTCCACAGACCCTCATGCTGGAGGGCAGACAGGATGGAGGCCGAGGAAACTCTCGGCAGGGCCTGCGCGGGAACGCAGCCGCAGGAGGTGGCCAGTGAGTGTCAGATCTCAGGACCAGGAACCTCCAGCAACGTGCACTGTCTACATGGTGAAAGAACAGATCATTTGCTCTTGACATTTATAGACAGGAAACCACGGCTGCTCTTGATGAAAGTTTTAAAGATTCAGAGAATTTTCAGAAGTGGAACAATTCCTTTTAAAGGCAAAGTGACTCTGCAGAACACTTGTCCTTGAACATGATTAAATAAGAAAGGTTTAGCAGGAGTGGGAAGAGAGGTTTCCCTTAAGTATTAGAATGTACTCACTAAAATCATTTTCTTTTATAGAATAATGAACTTGGCAGTTTGCTCTACACAGGAGAACAAAGACAATTGATACAATCCAACTTTATTTTACTTCATTATAACAAGAATTTTCAAAAACTCATGACTCTATGCTATTTCTAGTGTTTAAATACAAAACGTTCCAAATGTAGCACAAACAGCGTAAGCTAATGCATAAATGGATTTGGATGAAGTCCTATGAACCAAATTATTCCTTTTTGTATGTTTGAAAGCAAAGCGTGTTGCCATGTTGTTGAAAAGTCATAGGATGAGGCCCTGGGGTCTTTGGCGGGGAGGCCGGTGGGTCAAGTGAGAAACCCTGGGGTTTGTCCCTCCTGAGCTTTAGCTCTGAGTGGACTGAGGGTGTGGCCAGCGGCTTGATGGGCAAAGCCAGTCCTTGGTCTATTCTAGTTTCTCTTATAAACACCCCGAAGCTAACTTTTCGGATGTGCTCTTTTCTAACATTGAGAAAGGGCTTTTCTTGGCTGCCAGGAAGCAGGGAGCAGGCTGTGGTGAGTGATTATCTGGAAGCAGCCAGGCATAAGCTTAGATGCTTTGGAAAAGTGGGGCGGGGTGGGGAGGGACAGAGAGACAGATTCTTCTTCCTTTTGTGGACTGGGGAAGAGGGTACTTGGTGACATTTTCCTGAGTCTGAAAGGAAGAATACAGGTTTGAAAAGTTTGGAATTGTGCATTAAAACAGAGACACATCCATATTGGGGAAACAAAACAAAACAGAAAAAGGCATAAACATACTTTTATTTCAAATTAAGATTTCTGAAACTATACTTGTTGTATTATAGTCTGTAACTAAATAAGACATAGCACTAAAATAATTCAGTTAATTTTAACTTTTGAGGGTTTTTTTTTTTAAAAAGCACCACTTAAAACTTACATATTCCCCCCAAAAATTAAATATAGAAAAGTCATTCTACCATCGGAGTGAGTTTGAGAATGCACTAGGAAACAACAGGGCCAATTTTTCAACCTCTGGTTATTGATAGGGAACACTAAATTCAAAGCCAGTTTGAGAATTTCCTACATTGCTCACTTACAGGAAAACAAAACAAAGAGTTTCATAGTAAATTTCTAGCCCTTGGAGGGCTAACCTGTTTTCCTGACTGTGGGTTACTGGCCAGATGACCTCTGAATTTTAACTTCATCATCCAAAAAGATAACATATAGGATTTCCAAGGGTTTTATTTTTTTGAGGAGAACTAAGAAATGATCACAATTGTAACACACATAAAAAAAAAAAAAGTCGGAACTAGTCGGAACGATGTCTGAAAACTTTTAGTCTTAGATTTATTTTGAAACCAACTTCCAAACAAGAGGGAATGAAGGAGCCAAAACTTGCTCCCACACCTTCTGAGCAAGTCCCTTTGGACTCATTTCCTTGTCACTGCAGCCAAGGACCGACTATGAAAGTCACTCCTGGGCGCTTGCTCAAGGCCTGTCCTCAAAGCCTCGCCCACACCTCCCCATCCCCCCAGTACCCCCCAGTCCCAGAGGAGACAGCGCTGGGGGCTGCGGCCACCTCATCGCTTGGTGGAGCGCTTCTCATACTTCTCCTGGCCACCGCGCTTCCTGTGTGGGGAGTGGCCACCACCGCCCCGGGCCTGGAAGCTGGGCTTGTAGGGGTGGCCTCTGTGCTGCTTCCGGTTCTCTTCTTTCTGGCTCTGGCTTTTGGAGGGTTCCTTGCTGCCCTCTTTTTGCTCAGGGTCTTGCTCTTTATGGGATGGCAGCGTGTTCTTGATTGTGTTAATCAGAAATCTCTTATTTGTACCAGCGAGAGGACACTTCATCCTGGGGAGGAAAAAGAGAGAACATTCTCAAACCGAATCATTTGCTCCAGAGCTGCACCCACCGGTCATGGGTTCCTGCCAAAGAATTCTGT
The DNA here is from genome assembly GCF_030435805.1 of Mustela lutreola. Lineage (NCBI taxonomy): Eukaryota > Metazoa > Chordata > Mammalia > Carnivora > Mustelidae > Mustela > Mustela lutreola. Next base: position 76,550,137 of record NC_081302.1, read on the forward strand.
GTCCACAGAATCAAGTTTCTGAATACGTTCAGCTTTCCTTGCATGCCACCTAGTGTAAACTGTGAGTACAGGGGGGAAAAGGCAAGACATTTGGAATTCTCCAGCTCGACCGATCTGCCCCTTCCTTATTGGGACTAACTTTCCCACCACTATGCCTGTGCAGGTCTTGGCCACAATGTGAAAGAACAGGATTCCTTCTATTTTCTCCCTGAATAATAGATGCCTGATTTGACTATAATCTGCATTTCTGAGCTAAATTGATCGTGGCTTGTTTTTAATTACCAAAGAGTGACAGTGAAGTCCCTCTCTGAGGAACAAAAAAAGTATCTGTTGCCATATCTTGGATGCTGGGGCTCAGTACAGCAGAAAAAAAAATTATCCAAAGAATCTATGAAAATGCAATAGTCACATTTTATCTGTAAAATAATCTCACTTTCCATATCAGGCTTTTAGTTTGTGTTCTGTTGGTGGGGTACTTCAAGGAGGCCTATGCTCTGGGTCAGTTTCTGTGTAGTATATATTTAAGCAGCTGGTGATTCAAGTTTACCCAAGAGACAGGATGTAACTAATTAAATTATTATTTAGCATGCTTATGTATATACTACAGTATTATTTTTTCTTTTTCAAGTGCATAAAGCTTTCATCTGGGGGAAGAAAACCCCCCACACAGATGAGAACCTGCATATTTCTCTTGACCTTCGGCTGTCTGTTACACGATGGGCTGTTTTAGGAGGATACTGACCCCCCCAAATCATGTCACTCAGAGTGGCTGGCATTAAGCAAAGATGAATGTAGGATTCTAGAATCTCCATTTTTGTGTCAAACTTGGGATAAAAAAGAGAATCCCACACACTACTCCAAAATCAACCCAGCAGTGCCCCCACCAGGGCGATTTTATTGTCTAGGACCCTATCAGTGAAATGTGAGCAGATATTAGGTTCATAGCACTTACAGGGGTCAGACCAGCTCAAGCAATCAGAAATGGCATCAAACCTGGAAGTAAAATATGGAGAAAAAGAAGAGAAAATGTTTCCTGTAGCAAATAAGCAATTCTTGCGCCTCTAGGAACAGAGAAAATCTCTGAGAAGAATCAAAGGTGCTGTAGGGACTTGATGTGCAAGTGTGCTTCGGGCTCAGGCCGGGAGAAGTGAGGAGAGAAGGAGCTAGAACAAGGAGAGAAAGGAATGGAGAGAGCAGGGCAGTGGACTGTAGTAGGAGCAGCGGGAACACTTAGAGGGGGTGGCGACCCTGGAGTTTTTGTTTTGTTTTTCTTTTAGTGCCGGAGTTTAGAAGTCATGGTGAATGAGATGAGGAGTGAAGAAGAAAGGCAGTGACAAAGCTGTGATGTCGTGAGGGCACTACACCGTGGAAGTCCCGGGAGCCCTATGGGGCTTCACTTAGCTTCCAGAGAGAGCAACCACTAGACCTAGATTCAGAAGAGTATGGCACACTGATGTCACCAAAGAGCATAATAGGGCTGGCCGGTAGGACAGAAGTGCCCCTCTTTGCCAAATGTGGCCCCATACTTAGTGCAGGAGCAGAATCGTTGGAATGAGTAAGTGGACGACGTGTGTCTCTCGGCTCTGGGAGGCCATGTCCAGCCAGCTCCACAAGCATTCTGCGATCTTTTCCCTGGAGTGGGCCAGCTCAGTGCTGGTGAAACTGGTCAGTCCTTCTCTGGATTAGACATATGAGGAAAGGCAAGTATTACCAGATGGGACAATAATCAAAACAAAACCTTTGGTAACTCCTGGTGAATTCTGCTCTATTTTGCTCTCTTCCAAGGGAGATCACCTTTCCCACCATCTGCTCATCCTAGATGAACAAAGCTCTTCTGCTAGAGACCCTCGGAGTTCCTGCTAAGAGTTGGGGAGTGGGGACTGCCCTGGTGACAGCAAGCGAAAGAGCTGGTCAGAGAATGGGAGGACTTTCTAGAATCAAGCCACAAGAAAAGTGGCCTTTACATCTCTTTTTTAACATTAGAGATGGGATTTTTAATGTTCGTTGTGCCTAAGAATCTATTCCAGGTGAGGAGTCAAGAGCAGCTGGGAGAGAATTTGGTTTACCTGGTGGCGGTGGGGGGTGCTGAGAGTGACTGCTCCCAAACATGCCAGGACATGCTTTTGAAATGACAGTGAGTGTTTACGTATACTTGTAATAAGTAAGGCAGGACAGTGAGGTAGAGAGGTGTCTGCAAGCAGATATGGATGTACGAGTAGTTAATGAGTCCATATAGAGAAATTATGAAATCTGTAATGAAAGTATCACAGCGTAAGGAGTCTAACAGAGCTGCCAACATCTGTGGAAATCCGCTGGGAGGGAACTGCTCTAGCCTTCGGCTGGTAACTTATTTTGCTGAACCTCACAGCTGGGTGTTGCATTGCTATAAACACATACAACATGGTACTGGCTGAGCATACGTGCTCTGAAGCCACACTATCTATCAGATTGAACCCTGAGCATGTTACATAGTCTCCCCATTGCCTCGTATCTGTTAAATGTGGGATCTTAACAGTGACTATCTTCATGGAATGCTTGCGGACCAAATGAGTGAGTGCTTAGAATCATACTAATATATAACAAGCTCTTGGTACACATTAGCTCTGGTTTATATCCTGGCTCTCCTCATTAGCTTTGTGACCAAGGGCAAGTTACTTAACTCCCCTGTGCATCAGTTTTCCCCATTTTTAAACAGGAGTAATAGAAATATCGGCCCAGTGGGAGGATTTATTGACATGCATACAGCACTTAGCACAGGACCTGGCCCACGGTAAATCTTCAGTATATGTTACCGATGGGGCTATAGTTTCTTATCCACCATTCCAAAATATTAAAACTTTTGAAAATCAAGTTCTCTATATGATGCTGAAACTCGTTTGGCAGCAAAATCTGGCCTAACCTGACACTGGGCTGTTTATGTCTAGTCTTTATCGCAGTTAGCATAAGCGTATGTGTGGGGACAGAAATGATCATGTGTTGAACAAGAATCCCTGGGGGCATTTGTAGTACATACTGGGTATGCTGATGTACCTTTCTAAAATGTGAAATTATCTCAACTTAGAAACTTGGAGGGATTCAAGGGTTTTCAACAAGGGATTGTGGACCATTATTATTATTATTATTATTCATTCTCTTCATGAAAAAGAATATAGATAGCACATCAGTTAATACAGCAGGGACTTCTCCTTGAGAGCAACTCAAGATAACATGCTAAAGTCTCAGACGACTTGAGAAAAGAAGCTAACCAAGAACAGAGCAGGCTAGCTGATGTTCCTCAGTGAAAAAAATTAAAAACAAACAAAACCTGAGCCATCAGGAAAAAGTCAATGAGCCCTTATAGAAATTTTCATAAAAATGGTTAAAATGAAAAAGTGTTGGTACTCTGGGGCACCTGGGTGGCTCAGTCGGTTAAGCTTCCGATTCTTGGTTTCGGCTTAGGTTCTGGTCTCATGGCTGCTGGGATGGAGTCTAGTGGTGAGCTCACACTCAGTGGGCTTCGGATATCCTCTCCGTTTGCTCCCTCTCCTGCTCGCACACATGTGCACCCTTTCCCTCTTATAAATAAATCTTAAAAAAAAAAAAAAGTTTTGGTGGGCTGCCTCAGTGGCTCGGTCATTAAGTATCTGCCTTGGGCTCAGGTCATGATCTCATAGGGCTCCCCACTCAGACAGGAGCCTGCTTTTCCCTTTCCCACTGCTTGCTACTCCCCCTACTTGTTTGTGCTTTCTCTCTGTCAAATAAATAAATAAATTTGTTTAAAAAAAAAAAAAGTTTTGCATTTCCTCATACTGTGTAAGCCCTGTAGATGCTCTTCAAATAGAACACTGAGGGCTGGGGTATGTAGGTGATTTCCGAAGTCTGTCCCAGTTTTAAAATTCTCTGCTTGTATTCTGCCTGTTAAACCCTTTAGAAAATTACTCTCCTCTCATTCATCCCATAAGAAAATTCATTTCTGGGCCACCTGGGTAGCTCAGTTGGTTGAGCATCTGACTCTTGATTTCAGCTGGGATCACGGTCTTGGGGTTGTAAGATCGAGCCCTGCATTGGGCTCTGTGCTCGGCGTGCAGTCTGCTTGGGATTCTTTCTCCCTCTTCCTTTACCTTCCCAGCAATAAATAAATACATAAATACATAAAATCTTAAAAAGAAAAAAAGAGAAAACTCATTTCATCGATGTGTCTTGTTTCTCAGCTCTTTCTTGGTGCCATTTTCCCCCAGACTTGAGATGACATGATAAGCTCGCGTTAGGTATGCACCATTCCAGAGCTTTTCATGTCTGCATTGAGGTAAAACCCGGGCCCTAGAGTGAGAGCACAGGCTGGGGCTGCTCAAGGTACCTGCACTATATAACATCACTAGCTATGTCCCGAGACATGCTGCTGTGGTTGGGGACCCAAGAGGCCACCAGATGGAGCGGCTGCTTCCCTGTCTGCAGCTCTGACCCACACAATGTCAGCTTCCTCACCCTGGTCAGCTGTTTTTATTTTTGGTTTTAGAAAGGTATATTAGCTCATGTGGAAGGAACTGATGTAAGTATAAACAGATACAAAACTCTAAATATAATAAGACTGCTTACAGCTGCACTGGGAGAGTACTGAGGACAGCACTGTCAGACACAGGGTCTGGCATTCTCACTCTGGTAAACTTTAAAAGGCAAGTGCTTTACTTCACTTCCAAAGCTGTCAGCCCAGCTGTGGAGGCTTCTGCAGTCCCCAGGAGAGGTAGATTCCTGGAGAATCTGCCATTAGAGAGACCTGCGGACTGACTGAGGCTGGGATTGTAAGCTTTTCACTTCTCTCTCTCTCTTTCTTTTTGAATGAGTACATGATATAACATAATGTGTAAAAATAAGGCACTTCCTCCTTACAATGATCATATTTGACTTAGGAAAAACAGTAGACTGTAAACAAACTTAGAGAACAGAAAAGGAAGAGATATGTAATTTTTTTCTTTCCGGTTTTAATAGTTTTTATCTTTACTGCTAAAGGATAGAAGTAGTAATATCTAGCATGCTACACAGTCAGACCTGCCAGTTTTTAAAAAGAAGATGTTATTTATTTTAGAGAGAGAAGTGGGGAGGGGCAGACAGAGACAGAGTGTCTCAAGCAGACCTGGCTGAACTTGGAGCCTGACATGGGGCTCGATCTCAGGACCCGGAGGTCACCAGAGCCGAAACAAGAGTTGGACGCTTAACTGACTGAGCCATCCAGGTGCCCCAGACCTGCTACTTTTGGATTCTAAAATAGTTCCATGAACATGACCCATCAGCTATTGGTACGTGATCACTAACCAGTGGGAATGATAACATTGCAGACACCGGCTTCCATGAAGTAATCGTCCCATGCCATCACGTTACTGACGTCACCTTGTTCCACTTCTCCAACCATCCAACACTTTATGGGCAGACAAGAGATGAAGAAAAGCAATGTATCTGAGATCCCAAGCTGGTAGGATTGGAATCGGAGGGTCTGATGCTGAGGTCCACCCTCCCAAATCGGGTTGGGAGAGCTGTGTGGAAGCTTGTTCCCACGATCCCTAGGCCTCTGTTTCCCTAACCACAAAAATAAAATTCATAATTTCCCAAGGCCTGTTGTACTTCACAGATGTCCACACCAAGTACAGTTAGAACGTTTTCTGTCTCTGTCCTAGCCTTGCCCGTGTCAGTGACTCTCCACCTGACACGGTGTACAGATCTGCTTCTTGCTGCCCGTGCTGGGCAGAGCAGTCTTGGCAGCAGGCATGCCAACAGGCTCTTCACCTGTGGTTTCTTTGCCTCACTGCTCTGGCCACTGACTGGCCACCTGCTTATGCCACAGCGGGTCTCTGTCTCTCTCTGCTCCTTCTTCCCGATCCAGGATGGTGTCGGGAGGGCATTAGGCTGGGTCCTGCAGTGAAGATAAATCCCAGGCTATCTGTCTACATATTTGTGGTCGGTAGAAGACCACCAAGAGGAACAGAGTATGTGTGAGGATAAAGCTCAGAAGCAGGTATGTGAATAGTGGTGTCCAGAGAGAGACGACAAGGCCGCTGTCCTTGACCTCCAGCTCCGTTAGCTACACACATTATTTCCACGGCGATGTGATGGAGCGGGACTCCATCACACACACGGGGCTCTTGACTCTCTTTCATAACTGGATCTGAAAGGCTGGGGGCAGCTGTGGGCAGCTGAGGGCAGGGAGCACTGACGAGCCTGCAGCTGTCGGACAGTAACACACGGAGAGAGGTGGTGTGGTACAAGGATTCATCCGGGCATGAGAAAGCAAACGGTGATCCATTCAGCAGCAGTTAGCTTGCTGGGGCCCTTTGGGGCCCATGTTCTTTAGCTGTAGAGTAAAGGCTTTGCATCTCTGTGCCTGAATTTATGCCAAGAGCCTAGTCCGTGAGTCAGTCTGAAACGGGAGCCCTTCCTTCTCCGCCTGCTGGTTCTAGCACGCTGCGTTGTGCTTACCTGCTCACTTGTCCATATCCACCGATGGATGAACAACTTGAAGGCCAGGACAGGGAGTCTTCCTTACTGCTGCCTGAGCCTGGCCTCTTAATATATCTCCTGGCGCTCAGTCAAATGAATTAAAAAAAAAGTGCCTGCATAAAACTTGAGAGATAACCAACAGCTGATGAGATACAAAGGAAGAACCACATGGATGATTCTTCCCCTTATCACCAGAATGACCACCAACACTAAACAGGAAAGCACCCAAAAAGGCCCTTCTCCTTAAAACTGGGTTAAAAAAACCCTGAAGACTCATTTTCTGTCAAACTTTGTAACTCTTCGTACCGTATATAAGCCTTTCCACACATAAGTCTGAGGTTCTGTGAGCACTAGACTCCAAACTTACAATTGGGCTACAGGTCAGCTGATGTGAGTGCGACTAGAATAAAAACAGCTTTGTGGACAACGAAGCTGGGTGCATTTCTGAAATTTGTGCTTATAAATTCCTTTGTGTTGACGAAAAAGAAGTCATATGGGCCCATACTTCAGCTCCCTTGAGGCCTCTGTCAAGAACAGCTTCTGAAGAGATTCTTTTGCTGAAATACATCCACGGAAGTACAGAGCACCAAATGGTCTCTTTCTTTATAAAATAAAAAATGGCATTCTGTGGCATTTTCTTTAGTTCAGCAATCTCTTTCTGGCAATGGTTCAACTACCTCACTGAGATCTTTTCATGGACTATCGAGGAGGAAAAAAAATGGCACTCTCGTTCTATTTTCAACTTTAAAGCAAATATAAAGTTCTTCTAGATGCTTAGAAAAACACACCGTGGCCCACAAGTAAGCAACAGATTGTCTCCTCCTTTAAGATCTGTCCCAGAAGATGTGTTGATGTGGATGGAACTTGGGACTCCCCTGTCTGAGCGCCCAGCTACCCAAGTGCTATGGAGCCACCTGCCCATGGGAGAGGTGTGGGAGTGCTTTCCATTCTGCAGAGCAGGCTGCTTCCTTTCTTTACAACACACAGGGACTGTTACTGTGGTTTTCAAATTTGTGTGCACTTTAGAATCACCTGGGTATCTTTTTAAAACCCCAAGCTCAGGCCACACCCCAACTGATAATCAGTGATGGTGGGACAGAGACATTAGTATTTTGGGAGCTTCTCAGATGATTTCAAAAGTGCAGATAAGTTTGGAAACCACTGGATTAGTAGTTACAAGTTTTTATTGATTTACACACGCCCGCACACATGCACGCTCACTGAAACAGATGGAAAACCAGTTATCCTCCCAGGACGAGCACGATGGGGAAGATGTTCTTTGTCTCAGCACCAGGGAGCAGACGCAAGTCATGGCTGTCCTTCAGTCAGACCTGTTTGCGTAGCCCGCATTGGTCAGGGTGTCCTGAACCAAGAGCTGCCTCCAGGAAGAGGGCCTGTGCGAATGTTTGAACAGTAAGTGAACTGGCTGGTTATTTAGATGTGAGTGAGCCTGTCACTTCAAGGAGAACAACTCACAGTTTTTACTGGCAATGATAGAACTTGAATTTTCAAGTGCAAGAAAATTAGACTTTTGGAAAACTGTGCACTTGACAAGTTCCCAACATTTAAAAGGCTTTTCTGATGAGATTAATGGTAGTAGTTACAAATGTATTCCTTTAATATCATATAATGAAATGTGTTAACATTTGGAGGATGACTCCCTGAACCAGCATTTTTGAGACGACCATTGCATGATGTTACAAAATCATGTATGAGGAGAAGATTCGGTCAAAGTGTAAGGTAGATGAAGGGATTTTTATTATAACAGAACATGAAGAGTCTACATTAATAAAAAGAATGTTAAGAAACTACCACTCATTGAGGTTATTTGCAAAGTTTTGATGAAGGATTAAAGAATACCATAAATTTTCAGGAAAGGCTATTGAAATACTTCTTCCTTTTCCAAATATACATTGGTGTGAAGTTGGATTTTCTTCATATACTTTAATCAAAACAACAGGTTGTAGAGGCTTACATGAACTCCCAGGTGTCTTTTATAAGGGGGATGAGGAGGTTTACAAAAATATTAAAAAGAGTATCACTTTAACGCAGTATTTTTTCCCCAAAATACAGTTATTTTTTATAAAATATATACCATTCCCTTTAACATGTAAGGCTTATTATTTTTAAATACATTAATAAATAAATCCTTTAAAATTGCTCACTTTAAATTTCAAATACAGTAAATACTGATAATCCACATAAAAAAGGTTCTTTGTCATTGTCAATAGTTTTTAAGTGTGTAAAGGACCCTAAAACCAAAAAGTCAGAGGACTGCCATTACAAGACAATTGAGAAAAATAGCCATGTCAGCAGGAATTCTTATCCTGTAGACTAACGGGAAGTTGGAAGTTTCAGATCCTGTTTTCCCAGGATGCTCCTCTTCTAAGTTTGGAATGCTTTACTTGGCCTGCCATCTCTTACTCCCTCTTCAATATGCTTCTTCTTCCTTCATGGGAAGAGCTGCCAGTTGTCCCCCAAATAGCCATTCTTCCTTTCTTCTACAGTAAAAGAACCCCAGATATTCATCTGGCACATGACTTCCTGGGGGAAAAAGACTGAATTCCTGACGGTGTAGCTGAGCTGGGTAAAGACATGAAATGAAATTCTGACCAATGGGGTATATGTAGAAATGGTGTAGGCAACCTCCGGGCAGTGCCTTTAAGTGGGGGTTGGGGGGCACCTTCCTTCTTTTCTTCCCTTCTACTGACTGAACTGGGGAAGGAATGGCTGCTACCGTAATAGACCATGTGGAAAAGCATCACACCCTATGGCTGGGAGATGTAGAAAACTGTAAGAGACAACTTTGTGGAACTGCTGTCCTTACTGGTATAAAGCCCAACGCACACATCAGTACTCACACAAATGGCAAGATGACCTGTGCCCATGGTAACTCTCTCCAGGGGAAACAGAGATGACACTGATCAACTAGTTTTTTCACTAGCAGAAAGTTCTGCTAAGACAGTAAGTGGCAGAAAGATTGTCAGGATAAATGACTTCCACCGGAGAAATGCCTAGAAGCCACTGATCTCCTTGAACACTCCTAACGCAGCAAGAACCCTGACTGACATGTTCTTATTCCTGGCCAAGCCATGAATTCATGATTTAGCTCTCCACTGATTGTTTCACACACAGTACTGGATTGGACCAGTGGCTGCGGTCAACCTGGTCACAGTCCTGCCTTACACTGAACACCTAAGCAGCCTGCCCCTAACCAACTTTGTACCAATTTAATTCACTGGAGTAGAGGCACCTTTAACTCTGTAAAGGACAGAGGGGGACTAGAAAGAAGGTAAGGGCAGATCCAACTAACACTGACTGCTGCATGATGGGAATCGTGCAAATATTTCCAAACATCCTATCTCACCAAATCTGTATAACTATCCTAAGATGATTACATATGTTACATACAGATTGACTCACACTGGATTATTTCATTTTCTATCACTTCATCCATAAATACATCAGAATGAACTTCTGAAAGATAGTAACTTTAAAAAATGAAGTAACATCAAAACCACTATCACACCTAAAAAATCCACATTAATTTCTAAATATCATCAAATACCCTAACTGTTTCCTAAATGTCTTTTTATAGTTACTTTGGATAAGGATCCAAATAAAGTATACATTTTATTTGATGTGCCTCAAATCTATTAATTCATAGGATATCCCTCCTTTTCTCTGCAATTTATTTGTTAAGGAAACTCGGTTGTTTGTCCTGTAGAGTTCCCCACATACAGGATTTTTGTGATTTCATCCCCGTGGTGTCAGTTACCGTGTTCCTCTGCCCTCGGTACTTCCTGCGAACTAGTAGTTCTAACTGGAGATCTGATCAGATTTGGGTTCAATCCTTTGACAAGGGTATCTCATAAATGGTGGTGTGCTCTTCCCTACTGCATCTTTTCGTGGCACGGAGATGGGTCAGTGAGTTCAGATGTGGTCAGCCTGACCTGTCCCAGAACTGTCCCCAGCAACTCCTTATCTGGTAGGGTTAGTGGCCAGTGACCTTTGCCTAGGCCCAGTGTATCTTTAGGAATTGCAAATGAGGACTTTCTTTTTATTTTAAAAGGGATAATTCATACAGAATGGAATTTATCCTTTTTAAGTAACAGGTGTGAAGAGTTTTGACAACTGTACAAAGTTGGGTAATCATCACATTAGTCAAGATGTGAACTGTCTCTGTCACCCACAGAGTTCTGCAGTAAATCCCTTCCTTCTGTCCCCATTTCCTGGCAACCAAGGATCTGCTTTCTGTCCCTACATTTCTGGGTTTTCTAGAACACCACATAAGTAGACTCCCACACTGTGTAAGGTTTTGTGTCTGGCTTCTTTCCCTTAGAAGGGTGTCCCTGTGCAAGCTTCTATTCCTCTTTGTTAAGGAGCAGCACTGAATGTAGGGCTAGAACCTCAATTTGTTTATCCAGTCATCAGTTAGTGAACATCTGGGTTGTTTCCAGTTTTGAGCTGTCATGAATAAAAGTGCTACACATATTACTGTGCAGATTTTTGTGGGGGTTTCAGTTTTCAATTCCCTGGTAATTTTTTAGAAGAACTCTCTATGTATAAGAAACAGCCAGCTATTTTTCAAAATGGCTGTACAATTTTCATTTCTGCCAACAATATGTGAGGGTTCTAATTGTTTTATGTCCTCAGCCTTATTTGGTAGTCAGTCTTTTTAAATTTTAGATATTTTAGTGCCCGTATAGTGGTAACTAACTATGGTTTTAATTTGCATTTCTCTGGTAACCAATGTTTTGAGCATCTCTTCATATGCTGATTGGCCAATCCTACATCATTTTCAGTAAAGTGTTTCTTCAAATCTTTTGTCTATTTTTAAATCAGATTGTTTTCTTATTGAGTGGCTAAGAATTCAAATGATGCTCTTATTCTGTAATCCTTGTCCATTTAATAGATGTACTTTTTTTTTCTTTTTTGAAGATTTTATTTATTTATTTATTTGTCAAAGAGAGAGAGTGAGCACACAAGCAGGCAGAGTGGCAGGCAGAGGCGGAGAGAGAAGCAGGATCCCTTCTGAGCAAGGAGCCCGATGCGGGACTCGATCCCAGGACCCTGGGATCATGACCTGAGCCAAAGGCAGTGGCTCTGACTAGGCTACCCAGGCATCCTGGGTAGTACTTCTACAACAAAGTTTTTTTCAATAATTATTTGGTAATTCTGAGGTATAATTGGTACAGGGAACAGAATAAATGTTTTATTCTTCTTTTCTATTTGCCCATTTTATAAATAATGATTTGGTTCCATAGCATTCTCCAAAAGGGACCATTACGCTTCTTTTGTGATTATCATTATGACTTCATAGATTTTAAGTTTTCATGATAACTTTATTCTTCTTGGTGATCAAATTATCCCATCTAGTGGGAGACCTTTCAGGTTGTTTCTTGAGTCTTTCTGACCTCACTTTCTGGCTCCTTTTAACACATTTTCTGCCTATGTAGGAAGAGTTTGGCCTTATGCAGAGAGGTCTGGCCTCTGGGAGGTAATCTCAATTCTCAGAGGTAATGTTACATCTGACAGACCTGTCTTTGTTCTGGATAGATCTTAAGATGGGTCAGGCCCCACTTGATGGTCTTAGGGTAACAGCTGACCATGCCTCCTCCCCACTGCCCTCCCCCCACAAAAAAACCCCAAGCCTGTGATTTAGGGTGGGAGCTTTGGGTCATGTGGTCCATGTCAAACTGGAGATTGAGATCAACCATGTGAGCAATTAATCAATCATGCCTAAGCAATGGAATCCCAATAAAAAACTTTGAATACCAAGGCCTGGGTGAGCTTCCCTGATAAGCTGTGTGGGTAATGTATCCTGACTCTAGGGAGGAGACAACAGAAGTTTCACATTTAGAACCCTCGCAGACAATGCCCTTCATGCCTTTACTGGGGCTGATTTTAATCTGTATGCTTTCCCTGTAATAAACTGTAACTGTCAGTATCATAACTTTCTGTGAATTGTATGAATTCGTCAGTGACTTACGGAAGAGGAGGGTACTTTGGGGAACTTCCTGAATTTGCAGCTGGTATAAGAAGCTAGAGGGGCACCTGGGTGGCTCAGTGGGTTAGGCCTCTGCCTTTGGCTCGGGTCATGGTCTCAGAGTCCTGGGATCAAGCCCTGCATCGGGCTCTCTGCTCAGCAGGGAGCTTCCCCCTCTTTCTCTGCCTGCCTCTCTGCCTACTTATGATTTCTCTGTTTCAAATAAATAATTAAATGGGGCGCCTGGGTGGCTCAGTGGGTTAAGCCGCTGCCTTCGGCTCAGGTCATGATCTCAGGGTCCTGGGATTGAGTCCCACATCGGGCTCTCTGCTCAGCAGGGAGCCTGCTTCCTCCTCTCTCTCTGCCTGCCTCTCTGCCTACTTGTGATCTCTCTCTGTCAAATAAATAAATAAAAAATCTTTAAAAAAATAAATAAATAAATAAATAAATAATTAAAATCTTAAAAAAAAAAAAAAGGCAGCGAGGGCAGTCTGGGGACTGTGACCTCTAACTTGCTGTCTGGTGAACTCCAGGCACTGCCTCGGATCTGCAATCAGTTATTTTTCTAAGGTTCTTGGTCTTCTTTTAGTGAGAAGTGGTATTTATATATTGCAATCTGGATGCCAGGGGCACTCACTGCTACCAAGTGGGCGGTCATCATTTCTAGCACTTTTCCATGAACAGAGCTGGAAAAAGCTTTCCTTTTTCTTTCTTTCCTTCCTTCCTATCTTTCTTCTTCTTCTTTTTATTTTTAAGAGAAACTCTAGCATGGTTTTATACTGATATTTCCAATTCAAATTTAGGATTATAGGTTTTTACTTTGATTTTATATCTTTGTCTCTTTGACACTGGAGATGAGGGTATTTTTAGCAAATAAATATTTACTTTGTGTTATCCTGTTACATGATAATTTCAGAAAAACATCAGTATTGTTGACAATATGATGACTGAAAACAGTTTAGGATTTCTTGTTAGTTCTTTTGGGTACAGAGTCCAATTTCAGCTCTGAAGGAGTTCCTTTATGTGCGGCTAAGCCATCCACTAAATGGCTTTTTAGGTCTATTTGTTTTGTTTTGCTTGATTTTTAAGGATTGCCTTTTCCTTCTATTTATTTAACTTTGTTTTATATTTTATGTAAACCATATGCACGGTTCTAAGAGTCAAGTCTACAGAATGAGGTACATTCTGAAGTTACATCTAACTCTAATCATCCACAATCCGCCACCGTAGTAGGTTCTAGAATGTAGAACCTACTACGGTGGCGGATTGTGGAGTCAGCATATTTATTGAAGCCTGTGTTATGGCTAAAATGGATCTTAAAAATGCTTAAGATTAAATTCTTAAGGTTATATTCTTCCTTTGTTTCTAAACTTTTAAGTCTTAGGGCTCTGTTGTGTGTGTAGAAACTGTAAAGGCAAACTTTAGTTCTACACAGCTGAACTGTCACATAATATAAATACTTGCAAGTCGAATTTTAAAAAGAAATTTCCATTGACTAAGGACCATAACTAAAACAGAGATCCTCAAATAATGGACACTGATATCTCTCTCACACGGTGCCTCTGGGCAGTTGGTGCCTCTGGGCTTGTATTTATGTGTCTTCTGGGGTTCTGTGAACAAAGGCTTATTCATAGCGCTATAAGGGCTGCTCTCCTGTCCACACTCCCTGCCCTCTCCTTCCAGGTCTCAAAGCCCCCCCAGTGCTGACTTTCAGCAGTGCTCCCACTCTCCTGCTCGCCTCCGGGTGATTTCCTCCACAGTCACAGTTTTATATTCCCTCCATCTGCTAAAGACTTACATATCCACATCTTCAGCCAAGACTTTCTCTTTAATACTGTTTTAAGGAAGATTACTCAAGAACTTACCAACCCATAGGTCCCATAGTTTCTGCTCTCGTTTTCCCACGTTTTGCCTCTTTAAGCAGTTCTTCAATTGCTTTCCTGATGGGGAAAAAAAGAGATTTGAGAGGCAGTCACTCCACCAAATTCTGAAAAATCAGTTCTTTCCAACATCTATGACCTAGCAGAATGACCAGCTTTTGAAGCATAAAACTTCAAAATTGGGGAGAAATTTTTAAAATTTAAAACACGTGGTTGATAGTTTTGAAATATAAGTAACATTAAAAAGAAACTTTCTATACGAAGGGGAAAACACTGAAAATCAAAGACAAAATGACAAAAGCACATCCATATTTAAAATGTTCAAATGCATTATTATTCTAAGAAATAATAATGGACCCAACAAGGATAAGAATGTTTCTGGCCCTTAGTGAGAGAGAAGTGCATACTATTTGCACGGGGACTGCAGCTGATATAACATTTCTGGAGGACAGTTTGGCAACACGATAAAGAGCCTTCAAAATACCACATACCTGCTGACCTAGAAATTCTACTTTATCTACTTTATAGTGTGCATTGGGTAATTTTTTTAAAAAAGATTTTATTTATTTGACAGAGAGACAGCGAGAGGGGGAACACAAACAGGGAGAGTGAGAGAGGAAGAAGCAGGCTTCCTGCTGAGCAGGGAGCCTGATGCAGGGCTCGATCCCAGGACCCCAGGATCATGACCTGAGCTGAAGGCAGATGTTTAATGAATGAGCCACCCAGAAGCCCGGGATGATTTTTTTTTTTTTTAAAGATTTTATTTATTTATTTGAGACAGAGAGAGAGGGAGAGAGAGAGAGAGAGAGTTGACTCCCTGTTGAGCAGGAAGCCTGATATAAGACTTCATCCCAAGACCCCAAGATCATGACCTGAGCCAAAGGCTGACACTCAACTGCTCAATCAACTGACCCACCCGAGAGCCCCTGGATAATTTTTATTTCAAATTTATTTGCATTATATATTACATAGGAAAACATTTGGAGAAGTATTATCAAGATGGTAAGATGAGTTTCTGGGTGATTTTAAAGTTTGTTTTTTTTCTTTTTCTGAATGCTTTTCTACATTTTATATTTTTTTCAGAGTGAATCTGTGCTATTTGTGCCATTTTTAGAAAGATAATAATAATAAAAAAAATCTCCAGGAAATGTACTTATCAACCCTATTCTGAAATTCTACTATGTCCAAGGTACCATGCAAGGTGCTATGGGTAATAGAATAGGAAGATGACCATTCCTGACTTTACTATTACTTATGCTATGTAAGTATTAAAGTTAAGATAAGAGAGGAATGGGGTGCCTGTGTAGCTCAGTGGGTTAAAACCTCTGCCTTTGGCTCAGATAATGATCCCAGGGTTCTGGGATCAAGGCCCGTGTTGGGCTCTCTGCTCAGCAGGGAGCCTGCTTCCCCCTTTCTCTCTCTCTGCCTGACTCTCTGCCTACTTGTGATCTCTGTCTGTCAAATAAATAAATAAAATCTTAAAAAAAAGAAAGAAAGAAAAGAGAGGTATGAAGTTAGAGACAAATATAGTCCATAGATAGAATTATATATCTAATCACAAAATTTTGGAACTGGTAATTATGCATTGATTCTATATAAAAACATTTAATTATGCTATTATAGCACTACTACAGATACGATTTACATAATCCTCCAATGATGTGAACATTCTATGAATATTTCATAATGATTCTCATTTTATCGAAGCAGATAGCTTAAAAAAGCAAATATTATTTAAAGACTTATAATAAAATATAGCAGTCCTCTGCATCACCCTTCTCTACTCACCAAAAAAACTCAATCTCAACCCTTACGAAAAATCTGCTTCTCCTGGTATTTACCTCTAATTTCTATTAGTATGCTGTCAAACTATTTCACCACCCTCTTGATCTTCAACAAATCTATTTTGGTATAATTTATACATTTTTCAATAAACTCCTACTAACAGTGAGATCTTAAAAAAAAAAAAAAAAGTCTTTTCAGCTGACTCAGCAGCTGGACTCTCTCTGCTTCATCCTGGAGCGCCCACCCGACCATGTCAGCAAAGAACCAAATACTGACCACCTTAGGCACTGTCTGACGCCCTGGTCATGTTCAGTCAGACCGTGTTTCACAGCCCAGCCTCCTGGCATCAGGAATAGGTAAGTGCATCTGCTTACCACAGATCATCAGTCCACGAGGAAGACCCCAACTGCCTTATGGTCCCTCAAGCTGGACTTAGAACCAAACTGACATGAGACAGATTAACAGGAGAAAATCAAATTTAATAGTGTGCATAAGGGGAATCCATAGAGACAAGACATTTCAAAGACGGTGAGGCAGCATGAATGAGCTAAGGAGACAGGTGGGACCTGAGGATATAAAAGGGAGGAAGGCATTTAGCAAGAAGGTAAGAGGAGAAGTTTGGAAAAACAAGGTTGCTCTATTAGGCAGATCAGTTTTGTAGGTAAAGGGGAGTCTC
Organism: Mustela lutreola; assembly: GCF_030435805.1. Lineage (NCBI taxonomy): Eukaryota > Metazoa > Chordata > Mammalia > Carnivora > Mustelidae > Mustela > Mustela lutreola. Next base: position 76,566,935 of record NC_081302.1, read on the forward strand.
AGTTACTAGCTCTCTGCCTGGTACAGGCTCTCCTTTCCAAAGTAAATTTAGGCAGTTGAGGGGAAGGCAGGGAGCTTTTTTCCCGGCATCTGCGAGGTTTTGGTTAACTCAAAATGATTTTTACACCAAGTGGCCCGTGTTGGGGCAGCTTGCCCTTGGTCTTTCTCCCATCTCTTTACAATAATAATAATGATAATGATAATAAAATATCCTCTGGATGTGATCTGAGGGCCTTGTCTCATCCAGTATTTCATGAAAAATGCATCCTATCTAGTTCCAGAGATCCTTTTTCACCCTCACAGATGTAAGTTAAAAAATCAAAGGGTAAAAATATTCCCAAAACACCTCCTCCCCCTTCCCATCAGTAAGTGTGGTAGTTTCTAAATAAAAGCAGGGACCCATCATACTTAGATCCGCCCATACTTAGATCTCTTCTCCTGACGGCAGAAAGTGAAAAAATCTTAAGGGAAAAAGCTTTTTGGGCAGCTCCCCAATTATGAACAAACTGTGTGTCAGTCACAAATAAACTAGAATGCATTTTCCCATAAAATCCATGGTAAAATGTTTCCCTAGCTCTCTTGGACCAGCCCACAAAAGCCCATTTGTGTCATAAGACAGCTGAAATGCTGCACATCTGCAGAAAACAATATTCAATTTAAGACCTGGCAGAGATCCCGAGCCCATATTCTAGGCACCTTCAAGACTTTCATGTTTGTTTGTTTTTTTTTTTTAAATTTGACAGAGACAGAGAGAGAGAGAGAGAGAGAGAAAGCGAGCAAGCACAAGCAGGGGGAGTGGCAGGGGGAGAGAGAGAAGCAGGCTCCCCACAGGCTCTATCCCAGGACCCTGGGACCATGACCCCAGCAGAAGGCAAACACCCAACCAACCCAGGTGCTCCAGAAGTTGATGTTTATATAGTTTTGATTTCATGTAAAACCATCTCCAGCACTGTCATTAGCTTTCTCTGCCATGATTTCAGAGATCTGACTTAATAAACACAGTCAAATAGAAGAGAAGGTATAGGTATGAGAAAGGGTGACAAGGTAGAAGGAATTCACTTGTGACAGAAGAGAGGGGCACGCTCAGTCCCTAGCAAGCATGGGAGGTGGGGCCCCACTGCCCCAGCTGGAGTGTAATCAAATTTGGTATTTGTGATTGGTTTAACACCATGTAACGTTGGCATGGAGCTTTACTGTTGGCAAAGTGCCATCCTATCTGAACAGGACAACATAGTTATGGTGACTAGTTTACAGTTTGAGTAAAGTGGTACCCTGCCTAACTTGTCTAAGGCAGCACTGCTAGTAATCCTGGAGGAGGAGTAGGGGAGAGGGGACCAGGAAGGGAGAGAGGGGACAGGGGACCAGGGAGGGAGAGAGGGGACAGGGGACCAGGGAGGGAGAGAGGGGACAGGGAGAGGGAGGGGGCAGGGGAAAGGACAGAGAGTGGAGGAGGGAGAAAAATCCACCAAACAAAATGCCCCCTGCACATGCTTAAAGGCTACACGTGCTCTGATCTTCTCCACAAACATTTGCACAGCAAGCCCTGAGGAATGTTTCCCCTTAATCATTAAAGGCAAAAAACAAGATAAAGGGGGGAAGCGAGGCCTAACAGAGCTGCCGCTGCGTCTGCACTCACTTGGAGAACCGGAGAGGCGGAGGAAGGAAGGACTCTGCACTATTTTGTCCTAAGAATGTTGAGCATTTGCTACCACTTCCCACCCCAAATTCTCCTGCCTGAGCTCCGTCTGCAGGGCTTTACTTGCAAACAGGAAAAGAAAGATTCCTAGCAATCGTGCACTTGCTCAGCAATAACAACACCATCTTCAAAATTCAGGGGAGAAGAACCGAAAGTCAGGGAATTCTTCAGGGAACTTATTATGGCCCCTATTATTTCTCCTGGAAGTCTGGCTCATGATTCTTGGGTAAGGAAGGAGCAAAGCCAGCTTCTACTGCACATTGGCGCAGAGGCTTAAATCCTTAAAGATTATGAAACATCAACCCCAAGAAACAATATAGTTATTTAACAAGAGGATGAAATGCAAGTGTCAGCTGCATTAAAATACAGGAAAAGCAAACAGCAGGAGAATACGGAAGCGCTAAGTATTCAGAGAACTTGGGCAAGTAAACAATTATTGAGACACAGTTCAGTTCTGGGTAATTTTTATACTTAGATTCTTCAACATCCTAAAGGTTTCTTTGTAAAACAAATTTTGTTATATTAGGATATACAGTTGGATGCAAACAAGAAGTCCAAGAAAGCCAGCTCATTAAGCAGACTGTTTTCTGGGCACAGGAATCAAATGCAGTTAAGTTTTCCACGACCCACGTGTGCATTGTCTCCGCCCAGTTTTCCGCCCTTGCGGGGCTTCCTCAGGCCTGCCTGTTCATTCCATTAGCCAGCTGGTAGATGCTTAAGGAATGTGAACGGATGATAATAGCAGCTGAAATAGAAGCCAAGTGGGAAGGCAAATCTGGTGCAAAATCATCTTAAAATCCAAAGTCGAGCCAATTAGTTTTGAGTTATCTGGGTCTGTGTTTCTTTTTACTCACATAAATCAACCGAGAGTTAACGAACGCCATCGGTCTATAGCAAGGGGAGCGAGAAAACCAAGGCAACTGAAATGGAACAACAGAGATTTGAGAGTTGACAAATTAAATAATGGAGAACAGGAGCAAACTAGATCTTTAAAGGAAGAAAATTGGAAAAGCTAAACATCAAGTAGTTGTTCAAGAAAGACACAGAGGGGGGAAGAAGGACAGAGAGGGTCCGAAGCGGCTTCCGTGGGGCTAACATTGTGCTTTGTGATCGAGGAGCTGGGGACATAGGTGCGTTAACTCTGACAGTTTATCAGGCTATCCAGTTAGGATTTGTGCCCTTTTCTGTAGGTATAATTATAGTTCCAAAAAAGAAAAAAGTTACTAAAAACAAGTTACCTTTGATCAACCAAGAGTACAGTATCTGTCACATGATGGACGGGAAAAGCGTCTGAAATAAGACGAGGGGAGGGTCTCGTGTTCAAAAAGCATAACCTGGTAATAAGCACACAGACTTGGAAAATGGGCAGAAACCAGCGCGATGCCTTCGGCTGCTGCTGACCAGAAGGCCCCCGCCAGGCCCAGTGTATGGTCAGTGCGGAAGGCCAGCAGCTCATGCCCAAGCTGTCCACATATAGTAAGGCATTGGGCAAAATTTAAAAACAGCTTTATTAATAGCAACCTCAGTGTCTTCCCGTGGAGTGGTAAGTTTTGAAGAAAAAAAAAAAAAAATGGAACGATTTACTTGATCTTCAATAAGGATTTGATGTCAGACCATAGAACACTGATAAAAAAAAAAAAAAAAATACAGGGCCAGATGCCTCAGCTCCCTGCTGGACATCTGCCTTCAGCTCATAATCAGTCAGCACTAACTAGCTGCTGAGTGGATTGGCAGAAACCACCCGATAAAATGTGGGTTCTGTACTGTTCAGTAATTTGACTATAGATATAGATGAAGAAATTCAGGCTATCCTTAATTTCAGAAAACATCTAATTGTCTGGGTTCACCTATCGGCTGTACAGAAAGGTAAGAACATTCAAATTGTGGAGAAGGTTTTTGAAGGTAAAACTCAATAGGAGCACTGAGATCATTTGGGAAATGAAAAGAATTATTTCTGTTAAAAAATGGTAGCCCAATGGGGCGCCTGGTTGGCTCAGTGGGTTAAGCTGCTGCCTTCGGCTCAGGTCATGATCTCAGGGTCCTGGGATCGAGTCCCATATCAGGCTCTCTACTCAGCAGGGAGCCTGCTTCCCTCTATCTCTCTGCCTGCCTCTCCGCCTACTTGTGATCTCTCTCTGTCAAATAAATAAATAAAATCTTTAAAAAAAAAAAAAAAAGATGGTAGCCCAAGAAGTTAATTCTGTCGATTATGTGAAGTTTGGCTAACCTCCATCAAGCACATGCTCTGTGACGTGACAAGCACAGTGAGTGAGGGCGTTCCCTGTGGAGGCTTAGAGTAGGGGCTGTACATCAAATAAAGACCGGTATGGGTACATCAGAAATAAATACTGGATTACCTAGGGAATGTAGGGAGGGAGCCTCAATATTTACTTATAACATATTTAAGATTTATTTTTAACATAACAGGAAGAGTTACGAGAAAAGTTCCTTCATTTGTCAAAACAACTTATGCTGATAAAACACCAGAGGTCAATGGGGGAGCACGAATCTGAATCCAGGATTAACAAAACTTGATGGTTTCACGCCAACATATACCAGAAAATAAGAAGCAGTGTTTTAAGCAATGCTGGAAAAATCAAACACGTGGATTGCTTTTTACTTTGATGATCGTAACCCTACAAGGTTGCTATAAGGATGAAATATTTGGATCGAAGTATTCTGATAAGTAGCACAAGACACAGGAGAGGTGTTTTTTACTTGACCAGACTCCTAGAGGTCAGGAGACTGGTCTTTTTCACTCTAGTTTTCCCTATGTCTGGCCCATGGTTAGTCCTCAGTTAAGATTTGCAGGATGAACGGGTTCGGGTGCGGATTTAAAGCAAGGATTTAAGAGGAAAAGTGCTGTATGTGTAGCCGAGGAGGAGATGCTGGGGGAGACGGAAGAGACAAGACGAGGATGAGGAAGGCACGGCAGTGAGACCATGTGTCACAGGGCAAAGAAATTCAATGAAAGGAGCCCATGGCCATGGGCGACTTGAGCCATCTCTGGCGGCAGCCGGACGTGAATAGCAGCGCACAAGCACGGTGGCCCGGGAAGCACGGAGCATCAGGCCGAGGTGGAAAAGCCTAGATGTGGACCTGAGAAGCCGAATCTGCTCAGAACGAGGCACAGCTGGAATCTTTCCCATCAGGATAGACAGCCTCTAGGGCTGCTTGAACATCTCAGCAAGCTTTCCTATTTGGAAAACACCTTTCCCTTTGTGGGCTACCACAGACAAATGACCTTTGTTTGGCTTCTAATATTCTTTTGCGTCATTACGTGAATGAGCAAAGCCCACTTCATTCATCTCTGTTCACATTCTCTAAACTCCATTTCTTAGCGGAGATGCTAACTGCTCTGAAATAGAAGTACTCAGTGTTGGGAGTCTGAGCAAGCTAACGGAGACCGTGTGGGGGCTTACTGGCCGGTCTCCCCAAGGCCTTGCCAGGTGAGATGTGGCCGGTGGGATTACCACATTCCTGGGCCTTCACTTTGTGGGTCTAGAACCTACTTTGGCTGGACACTCAGCCCAACGGCAGCCCTGTAGCTGCCACCTTGTGCACGGTGGAGCTTTGCTCAGGCCCCACACTCTGTCCCAGCCGCTCTGCATGCCAGCCACGTCCTTGTCTGTGGGCTTGTCACCAGCCATCTGGAGTACGTGTTAGCTTCTCTGCAGGACTCTCCTGATCTCCTGTTTGCCCCATACCAATAGATGTTACTACCACTCCTTTCTCAGGCCCACTGAGGGACCCTATTTCAAAATATTTACAGGTTATAAAACAAGCTAAAAGCTATTAAATAAATATATTCATTCCTCCTACCATTTTAAACATACCTTCATTACAATTAAAATAAAGAAATATGTGGGGGTGCCTGGGTGGCTCAGTCGTTAAGTGTCTGCCTTCTGCTCAGGTCATGATCCCGGGGCCCTGGGATTGAGCATTGCCTCTGGCTCCCTGCTCAGCGTGAAGCCTGCTTCTCTCTCTCCCACTCCCCCTGCTTGTGTTCCCTTTCTCGCTGTGTCTCTCTCTGACAAATAAATAAATAATTTTGAAAAGCTATGTTTTTCTAAATGATTGAAAGTCAGAAAAATACCAGAGATGATAGTATTAACTTATTGCACACACTGATAATTCTGTTTATGAGTTGGTAATATTTGGATAAATACAGAAAGACACTGATAAATACATAAAGACACTGTATTTATTCCATAAAATTTATTTTCTTGCCTTGATTTCAGTAAAATCACTATACAGTTAAAATTAAGATTTTTACATAAATTACTTTTTTTTTTTTAAGATTTTATTTATTTATTTGACAGAGAGATCACAAGTAGGCAGAGAGTCAGGCAGAGAGAGAGAGAAGCAGGCTCCCCGCTGAGCAAAGAGCCCGATGCGGGGCTCGATCCCAGGACACTGAGATCATGCCCTGAGCCAAAGGCAGCGGCTTAATCCACTGAGCCACCCAGGCGCCCCCATAAATTACTTTCTTAAAAGATTTTATTTATTTGAGAGAGAGAGAAAGTGAGAGAGAGGGGGAGAGAAATAGAGCAAGTGGGCACGAACTGGGAAGTGAGTGTCAGAGAGAGGGGGAGAAGCAGACTCCCCTGGGGGAGCGGGAATGTGGGATTGATCCTAGGATGCCGACCGAGATCATGACCTGAGTTGCAGGCAGCCATTCACGCAACTGAGCCTCTCAGATGCCCCCATAAATTATGTTCCAGGAACATAAATTTTGTCCTATTCTGTTCTAATAATCTAAAGTATTAAAAAACAGTATGTAACTGCATTTAGTGTGGGTAACATTTTAATACATTTACCAAAAGGTTAACTACCTTAATATGTTAATAACGTAAAAAGTTGAAAACCCAAGTTTTGAATGTTTTAAAATCTCCCTGCAAAATACTAAAATGATTAATGAATCAATATTGAACTTCGTGTACGCTCTATATAAACCTACACATTTGCATATACAAGTCATATGGTTTAACATTGCAAATGTCATTCAGCCTCCACGTAGAAGCCTTCCTAACACTGCACGAAATCACGGGAACCTGCAGAGCCGTGACAAGCAGGGAAACGGAAGCACAGCACTGCTGGGAAACATCTTCTTATGGTACAGTGTATTGCATCCATGCTGGGGACATTCAACAAGCTAATGTGTCTTTTCTCTTCTAACACCTTCTGCAGCCCAGATCTTTCCTGTACGCCAAAGACATATCTGCCTGAGTCAACAGTGGCGCAACCCACCAATTTCCATTCAAGCGTCCAAGTCAAAACGCGAGGTGCATGCTTCCCGGGTTATGAATGGCACTGAGGGCCAGATACCTAGTGACAGAGCGACCTAGTGACCACGTGTGTTTGTGATATATGGGGCTACCTTCCTGCCCAGGTTCAAGGTATAATAAGCACGTAATATGCACCTCTGGGGTTATGATGAAATGTAGTAATGGCAGCAGTAACTACATACCATGTGTCTTACACTCAATCCTCACAGCTCCTCTGTGTAACAGCTAGTTTACTGAGAAAGAGGCCAGGAGAAAGTAAGTAAAAGAGCCCCAAGAGCCAGTAAGTGATGGGCCTGGGAAATGAACTCTGGGGCCCAGGATCTTCGTTAACTAGCTAACTCTTACACTACGCTATTAGAAGAGATGCTCCCAACCCTCAAGAAGCTCAAGAGAGGCATTTAAGGGAAGGTTGTAATATTTTACTGTTACTGATTTGTATTCAGTTGACAAGAACTGTTGTAGTGAAGGTAACACTCCAGACCTTCTACCTCAACTTTGACATTCTTAAATCTCCACAGCTTCCATTATAGGGTGACTTCTGAGTATGGGTTACTATTCTAGAGAGATGACCAATTCAATTAACAGTTAATATGTGGACTGACTCTTACTAGTTTAGCTCTTAGAGGAAAGCCTTATCACTCAGGTCATAAGATGCTTCACCATAGGAATGGCCTCAAAATGAAATGACCTCGGGGTGCCTGGGTGGCTCAGTCACTTTGGCTGGGGTCATGGTCCCGGGGTCCTGGGATCGGGCCCTGCGTCGGGCTCCCTGCTCGGTGGGAGGCCTGCTTCTCCCTTTCCCACTTTCCCTTGCTTGTGTTCCCTCTCTCACTGTGTCTCTCTGTCAGATAAATAATCTTAAAAAAAAAAAAAAAAAGAAATGACCTCATTTTCAAAGTAGTTAAGTATCTTTTACAGATACCTATTCTTCTTCTTGTTTTTGTTTGTTTGTTTGTTTTCCTATTCTTAAATCCTGATTAAGGAGCCACCTGCAGAAAATACAGGGGTTCCTTTCCAGTTTATATCATAAGACCTAATTATATGTGCCATGGTAAATTTTATGTTACAGAGAAAATCAAGATCTCATACTAAAAAAACTTTGTAGAGGTGGGGTAGGGATAGTGGAGGACAAACTTAGAAAACAGTGAACTCTAACTAGAAAAGCCCATGAATTCTACCATTGCAGGAACAGCAGCATATCTTTCTGGTAGGGCAAATGTTAAGTTAAAAACTCTACACACACTGAAATATTAGTAGGGAGAAATAAATCAAAAGAATCTAAGGTCAAAATTATTACTGAATTCTTTTAATCAATGAGAGCATTTTGTTATCTCCTTAAGAGAATGGATGCTTTGAAGAACAAAACTGATGAAAAGAAAACTGCAAAAAAAAAGTGTTCTAGAAATATGGCCATGGAAGGGAGCCAACATGAGAGCAAAGAAAAACTAACACAGCTGCTGCATGACTTTGGTAAAGGAGAGGAAAACCTGGTGGAAAGCTACAAAAACCCAAACATAACATAAAATTCTAACTCTCACCAAATAGTCATTCAAAATGCAAAAAAGAAAGCAAGCCACAACAGTTGTACAAAAGAGAAAATTACAGTATAAAGTCTCTGAAGTGTGCCTGTGCAGCTTTCTTCAGGGAGGGCTGAAGTTGGCATGCCATCCTTCGATAATACGCTGCATACCAGAGAAGCCAACTCACCACAAGCGTGGTCTGTAAATCACTGTCTTAATCCAAAGGAGCTCCATTTCACACAAGTGATCTGCAGTTCTCTGCAGACTGGCCCAGACAATGCTTCCACAGCAGAAAGTCCGGTTGGCCCGCTAAAGCTATCTCCTGCAGTTATGCAGGCAGGGCTGCGGTAATCTGCTGGAAAATCAGCTGCCCCCTCCTTGTAGGTCCTCAGTGTCTGGTTCAACACGTGACCATGAACTCTACTTAGCGCCAAGAGCCAAGGGATGGAAAAAAATGAAGACAGAAAGTTCCAGAATGTGTAGGATTTCCTAATCATTTCATGATCTTTAAAAAGTGTTTTCATTTTAAAACACACCTGCGAAACTGTTCTCTTTAAGTAGCACGGCAAGATAAAAAAATTTACCTGGTATCCATGGAATTAAGCAATTTTTAGGAATTAAATGGAAAGAAACCCTATTGATACCTCTAGTTCTTAGAAATGCAGCAATGCACAATGAATTCAGAGGAAGAGAAAGCCTGCACTTCATGGGCACGGACACTGGCTTAGTGCGTCTCTTGCCCTGGGGTCTCTCGCTGCAAGGCAGAGTCTAGCCTAAAGGGCCAAGATTCCATGAAGAGCCTGTACAAGAGCAAGAAGCCCAGAGCAGTGTGCTTTCCTCACGTCTGCACACTGTGGGCCCTGGGCCTCCTCCTTTTTTTTCCCCCTGGGCTTCCTCTTGACCGCCGTGTTCCCTTATCTTTCACACTAGGTATCAAAGAGTACTTTGAGAGATATAGTAGTTTCCCCTTCAAAACTGGCACAGTGAGTTTCTGGGAGGAAAAAAGGTACATATACACTCGGACACTGATATTTTCTACATTGGTAACTAAGTACATGAATCTACCATGTAAAAATAAATTCTTGAAACCGATCAGTATGTTCTAGACTCTTCACAAACCCTCCAGTGTTTCAAGTTGTCTTTCAGGTGCTAATTTATATAACAAGGAGCTTAAGTAAAACAGGGCAAATTCCAATCCCATTTTCCAATTTAAAAAAATTCTTGGTTATTGTACAGACAAGTGCATCGGGAGAAAAATTCCATTATTTCTATAATGTAGTAGTTAATGGAATTAGCGGTAGGCCCACAGATGAACCTAACTTTGGCAGTAGTGTCTCTCTGAGGAATACCTTTTAAGAAGTTCTAAGTACTCAGACGGCTCCCCAAACAAGACTGCCCGAACCACAGAACTATGCAAGTAAGGTTTTACACTTCCCCTTAAAGCCCCCGGAGTGGCTTCCCCTGTAGCGGGGAGAAGGTGCTGAGCTCCACCACCCCCCACCCCCAAACGCATCCCTACAGATGGTGAGATGATGGTGAGATGAGCAACCCTGGAGGGGGCACCGGAAAGGCTGTGGAGGTCCCCAAAAGGGAGGAGCGCACCAGCATGGGAGGGCTAGGAGCTACAGGAGAAAGGCCCAAAGCAGAAAAAAAGCCATTGCCAGCTCACCCAAGCTTTAGGTCCATATGGTACCATACAAACAAGAGATCAACAGCCACAAGAATGGTTCCGTTCAGGGTGATACCAGCTAGCACAACACCCTCAAGACCCAGCGAACTATTGGAGGAGCGTTTCCTTATTCAGACCTACAAAGTACTTGCTCGTAATGACCTTAACCAAGATGGGAACTAGGAAAGCATGTTCTGGTACAGATATTTCACTACGCGTTTTACAAATCAGTGTCGTAAACGTGGTCCTGTCCGTTTATTACTGCTATGCTTTTAAGGAGCTGCACCTACTAGAGTCAGTGTGTGTATTCCTGGCATGCAAGCCATCCTGGGGGATGGAGCAGCAGCTGCCGGCTCACTGGCTGGAGTCGTGCTAGTGAAGGTTAGAACTGAGCTATACACCGAATGGGTAACCGATTGAGGCTGCAGGGGAACATTCTGAGAGAGAGACAGATCTCTCTGATTATCCAAACAGCATACTTTGGCCTGCTCCCAAAGTCTTGATGTACTCTCATGCTTACAGAAAAGGGCACTGTGTTTTCAATACAAAGGCTCAGAACCTAATTCCGCATCTCACTTGAAATATCAAACCCCCAAATTCACAATTCTCCCTTAGCATTCGCTTGAGAGAAGTAGGGCCATGTACAAAATTCTGTATTAGTTCCAGAGAGGCCTCACATTCAGATAATTACAGGTTTTGTTTACTATAATGCGGAAGGAAAGAAACCAAAATGAAAAACTAAATAGTCATGTTTTTCTTTTTTTTTTTTTGGAAAATTTACCTCAAAATTATCAGTATTTCTCACCCCCCACCCCCAACTGAAGATGGCACGTCTCCATCATCCTGATAGGAGCTAGAAGGGGATAGACTCTACTTAGGATGTTTTCGCCCAGGATCATTGCCTTTAGAGACCAACACTGCAAAGAGCTGCACTAACCCCAGCCCAGTGCTACAGCCTGTTTGCAGTCCTGTTCTGAAACACACGCAGAGAGCGAACCCCGCCCAGCAAAGCCTTATGGGAAACTTGGTCCTGCCAGGATTCAGGAGTGGTCCAACTGGAATTCACTGTGTCTAGCAAATATTTCTTAAAGTAATTTGCTATGATTGCTTAATCACATAAAAACGAAAACCTACACAAAATTACCTAAATTATTAACTTCAAAGCATGAGAGATCAAAACCTTTTAATATGCAAACCCCTGTTTTATGCTGGAAAACAGAGTGGAACAGAGGGCGCCAGCTCCACCAGCCAACTGGGTGTTCTAGGGCACGTTATGACCCTTCTGAGTGTGTTTCCTTCCGTCAAATGAGATTAAGGCCTGGCTTGCTCATGCATTATGAGGAATGAAAAAGATGAGTGGTATTAAAGGGCTTTCTTTGTACCAGTGTTTCTTGGGAGGGACAATGTAGTTCGCTTCAGGATCTGAATTTAGCAAAACAAAACATTTTTTTAATTTCAGTATCTCCTTTCATTTTTATTCTGTAAAGAATATTCATTTTTATCCCTTGTATTATTCTGTTTTGATGAAAAGTGGAAGGATTACATTGGTCCAGATAACATAAAGGAAATTCTATCTTCCTATGTAGAGCCAGAGGAAATTTCCTATATACCACATACTTGATATCAAAATAATCAGCCTGTTGGACAGAGCTAACCAAGCCCTCTGGTGAAACTGGGAGAGATTTTAAAGGGCTAACAGGAGACAGCAGAGAACCAGTTAGAAGAGAACTACCTCAAACAGCAAGGACCTGTGAAACCCATGATCAGATACAAATTATATAAAAGCTCCCCATCCTATGTATAAAAAGAAGGCCAGTGGTCGGGTTCTTGGGCTTTGCAAATAGTTCATTGCTTTCATTCTTGAACTAGGTCTTCTCCAGGCAACCGGGGCAGGTGGGTAACTTCCCAGTGAGTGTGTACACCACAAAAACAACATTCTAGATAGTTCAAGCTTTAGAGTGGGGTATCTTACCTGAAGGACCCAGACTGAATGGAATTTCCAGGTAACTGTTCTATCTTTATACCTTCCCTACTCCATCTGTTAATGCTTTCAGAGAGGGAGTATGCAGTTCTTCCTTTCTAGATCTAAATCAAGGACATGTTCAAGTCTCCATAAGAAAATGACAAAGCAGCTACCACAGAGTGGAGAAAAGGATGTGTCCTAGTCCTGACACACACTAGCTCAGTGATCCTGTGAGCTTGGTTACATATCTGTAAAATAAAGATATGTCCACTGTGCTTTTCAGAGTTGTTATGGGGATCAAATAAAACCACACATGTAATTACTTTGTAACTATAAAGCACTGAACAAATGTAAGGTATTATTTTAAGAAATTAAAAAAATGGTTATATAGTATTGATAATTGTGTGTTAACTGAAACACACATATATTATCTAAGAGTATCTATCATGTGCATAATGATTAATAGCCTAATACTTTATCTCAGTGACCCTCAGAAGAACCCTTGAAGTTACTGTTCCCTTTTCATTAGGTAACCAGGGCTGACTGTCCAAGGACAACTGTTAAAGGGTACACCTGATTCTCCCCCAGACCTTTCTGACTCTACATCCACAGTCCTTTCAGTTAACACACACCTTTAATTCACTTGATCTGTGAAGATGTTTTCTACATTTTCAGGATGGTGAAGTTCTGCTTTGGTAAAACACGGATTAAACAGTTAAAATGAACATAAAGATAAAGCCAATGAAATCTAACAATATGGAAAATGGTATTTTCACAAACCAAGTATTAGTCAATCCGTATCTGGTTTCCCAACCAGATACTCTCTAACTCATTGATTTTTTCCATGGTTAATGAAGAGCTGGGTGCCTGGGTGGCTCAGTGGGTTAGAGCCTCTGCCTTTGGCTGAAGTCATGATCCCAGGGTCCTGGGATCGAGCCCCGCATCGGGCTCTCTGCTCACCGGGGAGCCTGCTTCCTCCTCTCTCTCTGCCTACTTGTGATCTCTCTCTCTGTGTCAAATAAATAAATAAAATCTTAAAAAAAAAAAAAAAAAGATATACGAAGAACAGCTTCATTTCCATCAGATTTTCACCTGAACTTGGAAATAAATACGAATTACTGGTCCACAGTTTTTCTCTGAAATGGAACTCTTTGTAGCATATGCTGATGAAGCTTTGTTATTTTCATATGTACCCGAGGGAGGTAACATAGGCATCATCACAGACATGAGCAGCTGAGCCTAAGGAACCAGGCTGTCTTAGGTCATACCCACACACTAGCCACATACCCTTAGCCTGGTTACTTCTCCAGGCCTCAGTTTCCTTCCCTGTAAATGGGAAAACACTACCTTGAAGGAAGAGTAAACTGGTTTTCCCACGTGGCTAGGCCAATCAATCATCTTACTTTACAGTCACGGTTACGTGTCTGCTTGGCTATCTGCTTTTGGCTAGGGATAAGCCCAGTTGGCTTCCACCTGTCCTGGCTTGTTCTAAAGCACACTGCTCTCAGATGGGGACCAATTTATTAGAACAAGAAAATAGAAGGGAATCCTTGGCGTGCTCGTTGCAAGTCTGGGCAGCAGGCGGTGACACACCTGTAGGCTGACACTTCAAAAGACAGACATTTTGAGCAGAATGGTGTCTAATCAGACACTCCAGTTTTCTCCATCCATTTGAGAACAAAGTACGATCTTTGCCATGTAAATAAAGAAATGAACAGGAGTAAATTTGTATAACCCAGTCCAGAAGGCTGAGATTATAAAATCTGATGTACAACATAAATCCATTGCATTTACTTTGACACATAAAGAACGGGATGATTATACTCTTTATTCTTCATTTTCAGGGACTGAAGTGGTAATTGATGCTTACATTTTATATTTTATATTAAACACTTCAGAATAAAAATCCTGTTAAGTATTCCAAGCTCCAGGATTTATGCATAACTATGCAGAACAGAGTAAGCAAGCAAACCAGGATCTGAAATAATTTTAGTTATGGACTCTTAAGGACATGTGATCCTTAACTCACTGAATTCCAGTTAAAATTGATTCTGAGATCCCATTTTTAACTCAGCAAGTATGGTGATGAGAAATTAAGAGCTGGTCATGAGGATCCAAGGGAAAACTCTAAGAGTCTGCTCATCTTATGGAGGAGCTACTGTGGTAAAAAAAATGGCACACCAGACGTCAAATTATAGAATGGTCCACTTATTCCTTGAAGATTCCAAGTCCAATCTTCTATGGACTTGTGACATTGTGATTTATAAGAAATAAATATTGGTCTTTATCTGTTCCTGGCATAGCGTGCCTAAAACTCTGCAATTTCCTAAATGAAGAGAGCAATAAAGGGGTCTTTGGTTATGGAAATGAATTAGAAAGCCCCTAGGTCACTTAAAGATGAAGGCTGGGTGTCCTACCCCTCCTGACTTCTGGGGCAGGGACAAGAGCTAGAAATTAAGCTGTCATCAAAGGCCAAGGATTTGATCAATTATGCTTAAGGAAGTCTCCTTGAATACCCAAAGGACAGGGTTCAGAGAGCTTCGGATTGGTGAACAGGTAGAGATCCTTGGAGAGAGAGGATACGGAAACTGCACACAGGACCCACATACCTTACACTATGTACCTCTTCATCTAGCTGTTCTGTATCCTTTGTAAAAAACCAATAAACCGAAGAACATGTTTCTCTGAGTTCTGCGAGCTGCTCTAGCAAACTGAGTAGGGAGTTGCAGGGACCTCCAATTTATAGCCAGCAGGTTAGAAGCACAGGTGATCATTTGGACTCAGGCTTGGCATAACAAGTAGGGTGAGGCAAGGGGGCACAGTCTGTGGGACTAAGTCCCAAACCAGGGATCTCTGATTCGGGGAGAAAGTGTCAAAACGGAATTGAGTTCATTGCTTGACACACCTGGAAGCCTTCATGGGCTCTCAGGCCATATAGAGACTGAGATTCCTGACAATTTTCCTATCAAAGTGAGCGAAGTCCATTTTCAATGGCAAAATAAAACCTAAGCAACCTTACAGAGTTCACCCGATAGATTTTATTTTGGGAAATATTACTCATCTGTGAACTCCCTAAATCTGAAACCATGCGGTAGGTATGTACTTGCAAAGCCAACAGTGGCTGTCTTGGGAGTCGGTTCTCACAAATGTAAGACGTATTCACTTGCCAATCTGGCCTTCCAGATCCAAAGCCTTACCTTCTTAGATGTGTCTAAATAACACGACCAGCTCTTTTTTGCTTAGGCGACCTTTATGGACCCACCTACCGCCTGGTAGATTCATCCATAAGAGCCACTTGGGTCCTACAGTGCAGGCCACCCCTTAATCTTTGCCTGTTTTACTCAGGAGCGTCTTTTGCCTAAATGAATTCCTAGGTTTGTCTGTCTCCTCCCTGACAATCCCAAAGCTTACAGATTATTTTAACCTTTCAAATTAAAATTAAGCTCTTAGAATATTCAATGAAAAAAAATACGGAGTCGGTCTTCTACTTACTCATCTGATAAATATTTTTTGAGCATCCACTAGAGGCCAAGGTCTCCAGATACAGCGGTGAGCATTCAGACAAAACTTCTGTCCTTGTGGAGCTTATGCGATGGTGGTGGTGACTAGGGAAGGCGGTGTGTGTGTGTATGTGTGTGTGTGTGTGTGTGTGTGTGTGTGTGTGTAAGAATAGACAGTATAGAATAGACGCAGTAAACAGGTAAATTCTATAGATGTCATAAGGCATTAAGTGCTATATAAAGAAAATGCTGAGGGTAAGAGTGTTGGAGGAGGGACCACAATTTTAAGGAAGGTGGAAGAGTTAGAAAAAATGATCCTTTCCTTCAGCAGTTCAGTAATACTTGGCTCAGGAACCAAATGAGATACATTTTGCATTCCTAGGACTTAGGACATAGCAGGACTTAAAACAGTTGCTGGAAAAAATGCCCATACTCTGTATTTTGCCAAAGCAATGCTATTTATAATAAAGGGATAGGTTTATCAGACAGCCAATCAGGAAACAGATATAGTATCTGCTATCAACAAAACAGCATACCTTAAAAGCAAACCCTTAGAATTCTATCTCAGTACCCAAAACAATAATCCTACAACTCTGGCTCCACTAGAGTTCTGTGGACACAAGTTCTCCAGGATAATCAGGACCATCCTTCCAATATTCCTGTCACTGTGAAATAAAAATGTCCTTTGATCACCTTCAAGTGGTAAATATGCTACCTCTTCCTTTAGACCAATAGGAGAAATGTAGCATGGGAAAAGGTGGTAAGGGTTGGCAATCTCAAAAGCTCTTAGGGATAGGGAGAAGACGTAAATGAAACAGATTATAAAGTACAACCACCCTTATTTAGGCTAAGAGGTTAATCACTGCAACTCTTCCTCCCATCAAAGTCACAGGACAGTCATGCTTCCTTGCCTCACTCAAGAATCAATCTTTGTTTTCTTTCTTTATTTTCTTCCTTCCTTCCCTTTCCTCTTCTCTTTTTCTTCCTTTTTTTTCCCTTTCTTTCTCTCCTTCTCTTCTTTCCTTTCTTCTTTTAAGTAATGTCTCCGCCTATTGTGTGGCTCGAACTCAAGACCCTGAAATCACGAGTTGCATGTTCTACTGACTGAGCCACAGGCAGGTGCCCTAAAAAATTTTTTTCTTAAAGGCTTATTACTTCAGTGGCTGAGTATGTGCACGTCAGCTGATGAGTGTACAATATAATGTCATTACAGATCCTCAAGCTTTCTCTGCAGTTTTTCCTCCCTGTTGTGGCAGTCACACCGACACTGACATTCAATCATACACAGTCAATCATTTACTAAATAAATATTAATGGATGCCTGTATATGCCTGAATGATTTCAAGTGCTGGGAATACAAAGGCAAACAAGGACCAAGTCATTGCCCTCAGGGAGCCTATATTCAAGTGG
Source organism: Mustela lutreola (assembly GCF_030435805.1). NCBI lineage: Eukaryota > Metazoa > Chordata > Mammalia > Carnivora > Mustelidae > Mustela > Mustela lutreola. Next base: position 76,583,980 of record NC_081302.1, read on the forward strand.
AGTTAGACAACAAAGAGAGAAACACAGAATACAGTGTCAGTTCGGAATGAAGCAAGTTCTGGATAGAAAATGATGTAGGTGTATGCAGGTGTACAGGTCGTTTTAGAGAAGGCAGCTGTGGTTAAGCAGTCTCTAGGATGGCCCGAAGGATCCTCACCTCCTGATAGTCACCCTTTGTATAATCCCCCCTTCAGTGTGGGCTGGACTTCATTAACTCACTTCCAACAAACAGAATTGGGCAGAAATGAATGACAGATGTCACTTCTGAGATTAAGGTGTAAAAAGACTGTAGCTTCCATCTTGAGTTCTCTACTTCCTGGATCACTTGCTCTGGGGGAAGCTGGATCCAATGGCAGGAGGCAGTCCCAAGTGAGTGAACTTGGGAGCAATCATCCACCCATCCCAGCCTCAAGAGGACTGTAGCCCAGATGACACGTTGATTGCATCCTATGAGTCAGATTTTTCCAGCTAAGCTCCAACCAGATTCTTGACCCACAGAAACTGTAAGAAATGTTTTTTTGTTTTGTTTTGTTTTCAGCACTAAGTTCTAGGACATTTTGTTATACATTAATGGATAAGTAATACAGTGGTCAAGGATGTTTCCCTGTGTAAATGACCTTGAAAAGACGCCATGTGAAGATTTAGGGGAGGAGAGTCTAGGCAAGTATAGGACAGGTGCCAAGGCTCTGGAAGGGGCACCAGCTAGGCAGATATGACAGATATGAGAAGGCCACTGGGGCAGACAGTCACAGGTGATGATGTGGGAAGACAGAGACCAGTTGGTACAAGCCAGCTTTGAGGTCTCTCACGGATAATGAGACAGAACCAATACTATGAAAGCCACTATTCTAATCACCACCAATTGGCTTAAGCAATAATCAATATACAATAGTGATAGATAATATTTGAGTATTTACACTAGGAATTTGCTAAGTGCTTTATTTCACTCATTCCTCACAATAGCCCTATAAAGCTGGTTATTTTATAAATAAGGAAACTGAGGGTCAGAACTGTTAAGATACTGTCTTGTATTTACAAGTTAGAAAGTGGTGGAGCCAAGATTTAAAGCAGGCCTCTGACTTTAGAGGCCCTATCCTTCACTTCCATATAGTACTATCTTGAAAGAGAGGCCCCAGAAAGAAAGCCACTTTCACCCCTGAAAAAGGAAAACTCCAAACCCTCAACTGTTGTTTAAGCCACAAGTATAGTCTCCATCTGCTACATACTCTAGCAGTTTGATTTTCTTGTGGAATCCTTCTAATAGAATTGGTTGAGGCATTACCTACAATGTTGAGGTTTGACCCAAGTCAGCATGGTAGCCTTAGAAAAACACACAGGCAGCTCTTCTTTTTGAAATACATTAAATGTCTTATGTAACACATATTGGAATCAACTGAGGATTAGTATTATTAGATACAATACCAATATATTCTATTGTATGCAATTTTATGCTTAGCCTGGCTTCCGGTCAATATCTTTATACGCAGCACCCAAACAGGTGGCCATCTGCTCTAGTACTTGCTTTCCCTCCTGCTTAACCTTTGTCTTGAAGCTTAGGAAAGATTATGAATGTTTTATCTTAATTTCTTTGTGAAAAGAGGAGAAACACAATTTCTCTTTGATTTCTTCCTATACTCTATAAGTAGGAATGCTATTTTAAAATATCATTCTTGAAAGCAATGGATGTAGCAGACTGATAACCTTTCATACAGGGGTCCACAAATTTGTATTTGTCCTAGGCTAGGGGAAACAAAAATAACAGAGGAGTTTTGCTTTCCAGTTTTCACTTGGAAGAAATATGAAAGAAACCAGCCTGTTTGACACAATTCATATTATAATAACATTAATAACATTGATTAAGAACATACTCAATGGGCCAGATACTGTTCTATGAACTTTGAAAATATTATCCAAATTAATAGCTATAGTATCTCTATCTGATCAGTATTACTGTTATCTCAATTCTACAGATGAGGAAGCCTAGGCACAAAGAGGTCAAACAGCTTGTCCAAGGTCACATAGCGAAAAACTCTACAGTCAATACCAAAACCCAGATAGTGTGATTCCAACACCACAACCTCTTAACTCATATGCTGAAGTATTCAGGACCCCAAGCACATCAATTTCCGCTCCCAAGATAGACTTTTCTTAAAAAACAAAAACAAAAAAGAAAGGAAAAAGAAAAAAGGGCCCATAAAAATCAACTCCCCTATGTATATTAGCCAACCTAAAACTCTTACAATATCCTACTGTCCCAGTAACTTGGTATTTTTTACTATATTCTTTACCATATATTACAAATGCACATACAGATTAAAGACTGCACCCTCCTTACATCACACCTGGGCTGTTAGAAATGTCGCCCAATGCACTGCTGTCTTACAAAGTTTCCTTCCACTTATCCATTCTGCACCGGCAAGGGATTAAAAAAAAAAAAAATTAAAAACCTTGGGGCATTCCATGGCTCAGGAATCTTTACTGGCTCCTTTACATTGGGAAAGAGAAAACGATTTATCCTGGAATACTCTATTTATTTTACAAGTCTGCCAACTTTAGTACTCAGTGAGCTGCAGACTACACCCATCTTATTTGCTCTCTACCGTGCCTAGGACAGTGGCTGGCAGAGTAGGTGCTCATGGAACAGTCCTTGTTTCACAAGCATCTCTCAGCCATCCTGGTGAGATATATATATAACGTATATATTAACAAATGCATATACAGATTAAAGATAAATGATATAATTTTAGGCACAGATTAAGAACTACACACAAACACATACACACAGTGCTGAAAGTTTATTCCTTTAAAAAGGTTTGTAATTTTGCTTTTGCATTGTTGAATAATCTGTTTTTAGAAAATTCTGAGTATAGTCTCCCATGTCCTTGGTCTCTTTTATTTCTCTGCTCATATGTCACCTTCTCTGAAAGGCCTTCCCTAACTACTCAATGTCTCACCCTTCCTATTTCCTATCTCCTTCTTTAACTTCCCATTTATATCACCACCTTAGATCCCATCATGTATTTATGTATTTTATATAATTGCCATTACAAAATAAACTGCTTGTGGGCCAGTTTGTTCTCGGGTATATTCCTACTACCTAAACAGTGCTTGCAGTACTATTTACGGAATGAGTATGAATGAATGAAACGTTCCCTTTGAGGAGAGCAACTTGGTTGAGGGCAGGCAGCAGCAGGATCAAGATCCAGCTCAGGGTCCCATCCCTCAACCTTCCCACTTGTAGCCCTGGATTCCCAGCCTTGTTAATGATGTGAATTCTGACCTGGATGAGGGAAGGAGAGGAGGGCGGCTGCATGCATGGACACCCAGAAGCAAGGACTGGTTGGGGAGGAGAGGAGATGGTAAATCCTGCCATACTGGTTTTGGTTGTCAGGGAGTGGTAGAAAAACAAAGGGGTCAAAGACAAGGATATGGGACCATTTTCAATGCTTCCTTTACCTTCCCTCCTACACAGACTCTGTCTCCAAGTACTGTAATTCTCATTTAGCAGTTTCTGTGTATCACCACTTGCATCCTCCTTACATCACACCTGGACTGTTAGAAATGTCGCCCAATGCACTGCTGTCTTAACAGTTTCCTCCCACTTACCCATTCTGCACCAGCAAGGGATTAAAAAAAAAAAAAAATTAAAAACCTTGGGGCATTTACATTGGGAAAGAGAAAGCAATTTATCCTGGAATACTGTTTTTATTTTACAAGTCTGCCAACTTTAGTACTCAATGAGTTGCTAAAAGGCAGACTATGCCCATCTTACTTGCTCTCTACCGTGCCTAGGACAGTGGCTGGCAGAGTAGGTGCTCATGGAACAGTCCTTGTTTCACAAGCATCTCTCACCCATTCCGGTCTGTGTTTAGCATGATACTTACTCAACATTATATGTTAGGGCACTTTATCACAAATACAATTTGTTTTCTTTGTCATGTGTATACCTGCTGTCTGCCCTCGCTCCAAAACTGTATAAGGCTTTTTATGACAGTCCAATATTATACTGTTATCTCTTCTACTTCTTAGGGCTAGTGCCCCTACTAGGATCACATTTGCTGTACAGAGATACAATAATCAAGGTACAGAAGGAAGTCATTAAAAAAAAACTGCAGACCACACAGTAATTGTACCAAGACAATTTATCAAGTTTCAAAAAAAGAAGGAAAAAAAAAACCCCAAGAATCTGAGGACAAAAGGGCTGGGCTTTGGGTCTTTGTAAGTACTTGAAAGCAGACTGGTGGATTTGGGCCCACTTCCTAGGAGCCCAGTCTGAGGGATGTTACAGAGATGGTCTCTGACTTTAAGTTATGCTAACAGAAAAGATGACTCTTCTCTAGTGATCTGGGGACTACCTACAATCTTAATGCTTCGAGGAGACAAAAAGAAGGGTGGGGAATGGTGTGCCATAGAACTTGATATGCTTTATTTCTTGAAATGCAAGACAATCTTTGATCAGAATGGTACTAAATGATCTACTTTTTATGTAGACATTTTTTTTTTAAATCACTACAGATACTTTGTAGGCACCTGTGTTATACCAACTAATTAGAGCACTTACATGTTATAGCTATACGCAATTTATAAATAATTAGTTTGTAAAGTGCTCTGAAAATAGAAAGTGCTGTGCAAGTACTCAAATTAGTATATATTAAAAGCCTTTGGTATGTAATCATTTTATTTAATGATTGGCTCCTTAAAAGGCATGGTGCTTTATAGCTGAACAAGATTCCTGATTTTAAATCATTAATATTAGTTTATTTAGAGTGAAAAGCTATTAGAGAGCAAATCGGAGGTACTGATCAAGTTATTTTTCCACAGTTTATATAAATACATTTGACTCCTATTTATGTCCCTCATCCTTTTACAGAGTAATTCAGTCTTCCTCAGATTTCGCAGATTTTATGCAGGTTCTCCCCACTCACACCTGGCTCTTGGGTTATCCTGCCTGTCCTGCCCTCAGTTTTTTCCTTTCCCCCTCTGCCTTCTGAAGTTGTTCTGTCTGAACCTGTGAGTTTATGGCTACCCTAAACAGAACCGAGCCAGCAAGCCACATTATCAGTGATGAGAAATCCTCTTAAGAGCAATGAAGCCATGAGCTGGGGAGGCAGTCACCGACGGGTGCGTTTCCCACACATACTGTTGGTAATTACTTCAGTCTACTATCATCATCCTATGTCCACTAATTAAGCTTTGCTTTCATCTCCTGAAGGTCTTGGTTTAGAGGTATTAAACTTTATTTAAATAATCCTGCTTACCATCCCCACAGGAATATTCAGAGGCAAAATTTTAGATGAGGCAAAGAAATTTTTGATCCTTTTCCACCTATCCCCGTAGATCTTCCTTACATTTTCAAGTGTGAACTTCCTTACAATGACCCTGGCTTTCCAGAATCTCTTTCAAATCAGTTTAGAATACTCCCTACCCTAGGACTATGACTTTGCCCTTCCCTCTTCCCTGCTCCTACTAACATTTAGCTCTCCAGTGTATTTTCTTGAGTGGAAAACCCAAACTAAGCCCCTTTTTCTATACAATGAGTGCTAACGTTTAGCCTTCTCAGGCACTAAACTGACATGTCCAGTGCCCAAAAACCTCCTCGTTGATGCCAATCACCACTTTTCTGTCCTGTGTCTCATTCAACATTTTTTCCCTCTCTGAAAGTACTGGTTTTTCCGTAAGTCTCCTTACTGGTTGCTACTTTCATACCCAGCCTTTAATGCTGAGCTTGCCCAGGGCTTAGTCTTGGGCCAACTTCTTTTATCACACTCATTTTTATGGATTTACATCATCTTGATGGCAAGAACTCACAAAGTTTCTCTGTAGCTTAGATGTTTTTCATGGCCTCCAATTCACATATCCACTGTCTACCACATTCAGAATGGAGCTTTTGAGTTCAGTTACCTTTTCCACTTTTCAACTTATTTTTCCTCTTAAGCTTCCCATTACAGTACTTTGATCCCAAACCTAAGTGGGAATCACATTTCCCCATTGTCCACATCCAATTCTTGAGATCTGCCAATTCTATACCAATTCAGTTCTAAAATATATTTCAAATCAACCTTCTTTTGCCCATCACTAGCTTGCTGCCCTTCCAGGCTGGACACTCTTACAGTTCTCTCAAATCATCCCTCCACGGCACTGTCCTGCCCTCAGTTTTTCCCTTTCCTCCTCTGCCTTCTGGGTATCAGGTATCATTACCATTGTACTTAAAATCAAACCCCTTACCACCCCAACTCTTCTTCCCACCGAATCCATTGTCTATGCCCTTCTTCTTGCTTACCATGCTACAGATAAGCAAATCTCTCAGTATCTTTAAATCCTCAGACTACCAGTTTTCTGCCTCAAAGACCCTTGCATAGTTAGTCCACCAAAACACAATATCCTTTTTGCAGTTAGCTCCTTCTCTTCCTGTAATCTTTGGAAGAGCATCCCTGACTTCCATACCAAAAGGTGATTCACCTTTCATGTTTTCTATCTTGATCCTATATTTGTTTTCACAGACTTCCAAGTTAAAAAAAAAAAAAAAAAAAAAGAATTCACTCCTATGATAATGCATGCTCTAGGAGAAGAAGGTCTGTGTCTCATTCAATACTGTTCCATCCCAGGGCCTGGTATATACCAGGTGCTCAATAAATACAGAAATATATTTATCTGAAGAAGTTGAGTATAGGAATGTAGGTTCTAGGCCAGACTGGTAGAAAGAGGTCTGAATGAAGTGAATAAAAGGCTACATCCCTTAACAAACGACATGGATTTAGCTAGTATTTTCTAATTGTCTACTACCTATCAGGCACCGTGCTGCAAGTCAGTATAGTGGATAGACAATATAAGCACTAACAATAGCATAGTGAATCCAAGACCAGGAAACGCAGGAGTAAAATGAAATCCAAGTGTCCAAACTAGGGTGGGAGTCTGACCTAGGAGTTCTTACCTACCCTAGGGCATAGCAGAGTAAGGGTGTTCCAGGAATATGGAACAGCAAGAACAAAGGCCCCAGAGCATAGAGTGCTGGGGGTGCCATGCTCAGATTCAAAGGCTGACAAGAGATTTAGGGTGAATTAAGAGTCAAGTTGGGGTAGAACAGATATAAGACAAGGTTGATGAGATTAACAGGGCAGTTCAGAGGCGGTTCACTAATATTTTAAGTTTAAAAAAAAATCGTTTTCCCAACATGGAAATTTCCTTCTCCCCATCCTTATTGGAACTCTGAGCTATACTTAGATACCCACGTAAGGACTGAAGATGTTACCTGGTCATGCCAGTTTTTTATTTTATAATATAAACTCTTGACCTACTTAGGTCCTTTCTGGCAAAATATTTTGTTAGTGTCCTTAAATTAAAGCAGTAAACTGACATCTCTCCTATAATATGCTACCACAAAGAGGGAACTAGATCCTACCTAACTCTCCTGTGAAACGAGAATTCTCACAAGTTTTTCAAGTTATTCCCCACCCTTGTCCAACCTACCAGTCAGAGCAAAAGATGCAATTCTCTCATGATTTACTAAAAATAATCTAGCAAGAAGCTAAGTCCTCCTCCCACTTCCACCTTTCTTTCTTTTTTAAACTAACCACAGTCTGTCTGGAGCCATGCTCTACTGCATCTCTCCCTCTCCCCCAGTCACAGCCATGAATGTATATTCTTCTGAATTCCCTTGATCAAAGCCCTTGTCTAGGCCTCTAATTTTTTTCAAGCTTTCTTACGTTCACTTTTGGCTCAATGAAAAGAAAAATAACCAAAACCAAAACCAAAAACAAAACAAAAAACCCCTGACACAGTCAATCTTCCAGAAGAAGCAACAGAAACCACTCAAATTAGTTTACATAAAAGAGGGAATTTATTAGGTGAGTACAAAGGTTCTTGCGGGGATTCCAACGGCTGTAATGGGTCATAGCTAGAAGCACGTCTTTCTGAAGGACAGATCGTGTTGTGATCGCAAACTTCTACTTCTGGGTTTTGCAAGATCACGAAGAGAATATCCTAGAGGATGTCCTCCCCGTATAGTGCATAAGAGACTAGAATGTGGATTCATTTCTGCTTGCTTTTTGATCCTTATATTCCTTTATGCTGGCCTCAAACTTGTCCAGCACATGTTGGCAGACATTCATGAGCTCATTCAAGCCTCTCTGAAATGGCTCAACAGCTGGAAGAGCACCTCGAGTCTGAATGCGTAAATTAATTTTGCTCTCTGAAGGATGGGTTGTAGTGTAACCACAAAATTCCACTTCCGGGTTCTTCATGATCATGTAACGGAGAGAATTTCCTAGGGTATGGTCCTCCTCGTGCAATACAAATGTCACACAGTGTCTATCTGTTCCAGCTGCCTGGACCATTTCCAGGGCTGTCTTCCTCTCGCCTTCAGCCATTGAGGTCTTCAATCCAGATATTTTTCTACACACATATTTTTTATAAAAATGAGATCATACTGAATATGGTTTTGTAACTAGCTTTTTTTTCATTTACTGTATCACAATTGCAACAAGTCACTGTAATGCACTCCAATTACATAGGATTATTTATTTGTATTAGCCCCTTATTTTCCTGCCTCCACAGACTCTATCAATAAATATTTAATGACTGCCTCCAGTTTCGCCCTACTCCATCTGACCGTTCACATGGCCACAAGGGCACAAACATAAATGTTTGCTAAAATATTCTTTTGGCAGAATCACAAGAAAGGGACAGAACTGGGATAGGGTGGGCTCTGCTAGAGAATGAAAGGGTACTTAAAGGTATACAAAAACACAGATCTTCTTAAAAACTGGGGCTGCAGATCATCACCGTGCAGGCCCCACTATGGTTTCCATTTGCAGGAGATAAACTAGAATGGAAATTCTGCAAAGTGTCAATCAAGCAGGAGGGAGAAAGAGCTGAGCGCACGGAGGAGTGGCTTCATTAGCACTCTACCCAGTAAGTTGGGCCACAGTTACAGGGGCTTAGGCCTGACGGAACGCACCAAAACCAGCACTCGGCGAGCGGAGGCCTGGTGCGTGGCCTTACGTTAGTTTTATTTACTCCTGCTGTTCTAATTCGGGAGGGCGGTTTAGGGACTAAACTCCGGCCTCATAACTTGTGCTCCCTCCAGGACACCTAGTTGTACCGAGGCGCCTCTACTCAAACACCTCCGTATGTCCTCCCCTCCCATCCCAGGCGGGGCCCCCCTACTCCCGCTCAGGTGCCCACTTCTCTCTCCTGTCCTTCCAGCCCGGCCCTCGCTGCCGGGCCGGGCCGTGGAGGCTGAGGCCCCGATCGGCCACCTGCCCCCCGGCCACCCGCTCCCGACGCTGGGCGCGGCCTGCTCCTCCCGCCCGCCCCCACGGCCGTTACCTCTCCAACTCCTGGTCCTCTTCCATCGCGGGGACGGCTTCCGGGATCCTCAGGTGGTGCTGGCGGATCGGAGGCGCTAACCCATACCGTGAAACGTGCGGGCGAAGCAGGAAGGAAGGAACAACAGACGGAAGGAGCGGAGGACGGAAGGAGGGAGGAGGAGCCACAGCGGCGCGCGGCGAGGCCCAGCCGCTGGGCGGGGCGTGCACGTTCCGCCGGGAGGCCCCGCCCACAGGCCGGGCTCCCGGCGCGAGGAGGGCGGTGGCCGTCTGGACTTGCTCACCTAGAGCTCCCGGAGCCAGTCCGTCCGCTGAGCTAGCGGGTACAGATGGGGTCGGTCTCCCGTCCCACCTCAAGGTCGAGACCCGCCTGTGGGCGTTTGGGTTCAGCCCTTGGCACCTCCCGCCAGGTGATGGCGAAGGGGGCGGGGCCTTACCTGCCGCCCCCAAATCACCTTTCTTCTTAGGGCGGAATCCCGCCTCTTTCAGACAAGCTTCTTGACCCTACGGGCATTGTGTTACTCCATAGAGGGACCCTCAAGCCTGGCAGGGGTGGGTGGTGGTGGTCAGGGGATGACAGGTTTAAACTATAGTTGATCAGTACACCTTGATGAATTTCACAACAGAAAAGGTTTAATTTCAGATTGTGTTTGTCATCCGGGATCTTGTAGCTGCACACCTCAAATGGGTCAAAATAAGCCTTCGTTTTTATCTTCGTAGGGAGGAGCGAGAGTTTGGAAGTAAAGTGCTCTTCTCCCTCCTGCCCCCCGTCCTTTCTCTCCTAGAATTTTTTCTACACCTGTAATACGTACGTCCTCCCTTGCTCTGGACTTCCTTTGCCTTTTACGCTTTCGGCTTAAACCTCCACACCTGCGGAGCCTCCCTCTCACCTTTGTTCCCAGGTGCCCCTGTCCCCGCCTCGGCAACCTTTCACCACCCGGACTCGCTCCCCGCCCTCCTTTTTCCTTCCTACACCTCCTCTCTCCGTCCCCCCAGGTGTTCTTCACTAAACCCCTCCTTCATCCTTCCTCAATCTCCTACTTCCCTCGTTCTTCACAGCCCGATCAGTCCTCGTCCCTCGCACCTTACCCCAGAGTCCCCTCGCCCCAGCACACCTTTATTTAGGCTTTCCTGCGCCACCTGTTCTCTTACCCCCCCCCCCACCCGATTCCCCTAGATGGTCACTGCCTCCCCCAGCTGTTCCACACTCCTCCTCACGGCGGTCCGCGGTCGGCGGTGAGCGCAGATCCACTTCTTGAGCGTGTCTTCGGCGGGGGGAATCAGGCGGGCGGCAGCGACAGCCGAGACCGGGTGGGGGAGGGCCGGCGGCGAGGGGCGGAGTGGGCTCACTCTAACCCGGGAGTGACGGCCGCAGCCTGGCCCGCCCCCTGAGCTCTCGGATAGGTGGAGCCGCTCTCTGGCCCGCCTCCTTCCCGCCCTGTGCTGCAGCCGGTTGGCCCAGGTGCGTGTCGGGTTGGGTGGCTCGGCCCCGGCGCTCGCCCCCGAGAAGGCAGCAGGGGCGGTTGAGAAGTGAAGTCTTGGCCAGAGTTTGCTTCTTGCCAGGAAATCCGCGGTGGTGGCAGCGGCTGCGGCGGTTCCCGGCGGAGCGGAGGCCGGCCGGCTCCCCGCTCCCTCAGCGGGCCGCGGAGAGCGGACCTGGCGCTGGGCTGCGGCGCTGCGAGCCGGTGCGCGCCCCGGGCGGCCGCGCTTTCCCAGTGAGTAACTTTGTCCTGCCCGCCTGGCCCCGCGCCCTGTCGCGGGTCCCGAGCAGCCGCCTCAGGTGCGGGCGTCGGCGGGGTGTGGGGCAGCGCCGTGCCGGGGGAGGCGGCCGACGTCCACGGCTCCGCTTCTCGCTCGCCCGGGCTGTGCGGGAACGTAGACCCGGACCCGCTGTGGGGCCGGCCGCGCTGGTGCGGGGAGGGAGGGACGGGCTGTCCTGAGCCGGGTGGCCGCCGCCGACCAGGCGCCTGGGAGAGGCGGGAGGCCCCCGGCTGTTACCATTTGGTGGTTCCGGCCACTGTGTTGTTGCCCTTTGCGTCGTTCGCTTTTTCCAGGAGGGGAGAGGTGGGGATGAGTTTCTTATTTCCTGTGAGTGTGTTGCAAACGAGAGGGGCACTAGCTGCCTTACATCGGATCTTGTTCTCCAGGAAAGGAAGAGGGGCATACCCTCCGTCCCAGCCTGTTGCCTCTGAATTCTCACCTTTCCCTGGAGGCTGGAGGGAAGGGAGAGCTCACGTCTTCAAGGGGGTGATTTGAAAATATGGATCTCGATTTGGAAACAGTTGCACGCAAAGCACCATCCAGGAAAGACCTCAGTCGCTTCCAAAGCTTTATGCCATATGTTTCAGACAAGGACTTCTGACATAGGTAGTGTTTCTTCTGATGTTACAGTTTGCAGTTCAGGTCGGGAATCAAGACGTTATTTTCTACGAGGAGCTACAGCACACGGAGGCTTGGGCTCTTTAAATCACAGAAACCAGAAACGAAGTTGAGTGTAAAGCATTGGCAGGAGGAGACAGTTGCGAGCTCTGGTTTATAAGAACTGCCTTCACTTTAAGAATCTACGTTCTTGCAGCAGTAGTACTTATTTGTCAATTGGCCTTCCTCCCAGGACAGATTTTTTTTTTTCCTTGAGTGGAGTGTGACACAGCGCTGATGAAGTTGGATCTCAGTAGATCAATTTTATTTTCCCTGACAGATTTGATTCCCATCTCCACAACCCTTTAGAAAATGGACTTTGATCTAGTATCCTTTTTGGCCCGTCAGAGCTTTGTTGGGCCATGAAAAACAAAGTTTTGCCTTTTTAGCTTGTCCAAAACTCTGTGAGTTTTCCCAGAGGGGTAAAATGTAGGCCAAATCAGAACCAAAGTACAATAACACTACTTTTAATTTGGCCCACTTGTGTGTTAACATTCCTAATTCTGTATATTGTTTCTCTTTTCTTCTCATCAAGTTAGAAAATTTTCATTACTTATTTATTCAGCATGCACTAGAGTGCCTTCTGCCTGCTGTGTGCCAGACATGGATGGCCAGGATCAGTTCTTTTCCCACTGGTGATCACAGTCTTACTTGGAAGCTGACCCATACCTGTTCCATTAGCTACCTGAAAGTAATTTGAATGAAGTGCTGTGGGGACTTAGAAAAGGGAGCATTTCTGCCTGGAGTTTGCTAGGGAGGACCTCAATTAGGCACTTCAGACGGCTGTGGAATTTTCGCAGTACATTCTAGGCAAAGGGACTAACAAGTAGGGTGTTGCATTATGAGATCCACATGTAGTTACTCTGGCCAAGGGTGCATTGTTTGGGGTTGGAATAGCACTCAGGCGTTTGTGTATTATTCATTTCAGAGCACTTAGCATTTTGCCTTGATTACAGTAGGCACTCAAATACTTATTGAATTGACTTGAACAGGAACATGGAGGATTTTGTGTGCCAAATGAAGAAATTTGGACTTTATCTACTTACGATGCAAAGCTGCTAATTTTATTTTTTATTTTTTTGAAGATTTTATTAATTTATTTTAGAGAGGGAGAGGGTTGGGGAGGCAGGTGGGGAAGGGGGAGAGAGAGGATCCCAAACCCACCTGAAGCAGAGCAGGGAGGCTTGCACTGGGCTAGATTGCGGGACTCTGAGATCATGACCTGAGCCAAAACCAAGAGCCAGATGCTCAACTGACTGTGCCACCGAGGTACCCCCAAAGCTCCTAACTTTAAATAGAATGTCATGGGGCACCCTGGGTGGCTCAGCTGGTTAAGTATCAGACTCGGTTTCTGCTCAGGGTTCTGGGATGGAGCCCAGAGGCAGGATCTGTGCTCAGTGGGGAGTCTGCTTGAGGATTCTCTCACCCTTTACAAACCCTCTCCCAGCTTGCTCATGTGAGCGCTCTGTCTCTCTTTCTCAGATAAATAAATATTTTAAAAAAAGAATAGTGCTTGGCATATAGTGAGGATTTGCTAGATGCTAGTTGTTACTCTGTGTGAAGGCAGAGGAGGTAGAGCTGATGTGGCATTGAGGAAGTATATTTGGTTAGACTAGGTAAGTGACTAGCTATGATTAATGAGAGGATGATTCCTAAGTTTTTTGACTTAAGGCGTTGGAGTGTACTGGTTAAACTGGCTGTGAAGTGAGTACAAAAGTTGAATTCCATTGCTTACCTGTAGAATTACCATCCTGAACTTTGGTTTCCTAACATTTAGGAAATGATCCTAGTACCTGCCTAGTAGGGTTTGAGGATCAAATGAAATTATGCATAAAATGCCCTTGGCAGAGTACCTAGCATGTTACAAGTACTTGGTAAATATTAGTTGTTCCTTTAGTGATGATGACATTAATGAGCTAGTAGAATGTTGTAAGATATGGAAAGGAGTGGTTAAAAGCAACTGAAGGTAGAAATGGGGAAGAGAAGCTGATTAGTTTTGGATCAGTCCAGTGAAGTGCTAATGAACGGTGGAGACTTTGTGATGAAGATGTTGGATAGATGTGCTGGGCAGGAGCTAGGAAAGAATGGAAAAAAGAAAATAAAGACTTTGCATAAAGCCTTTGTGGGTGTGGTTAGCTTTTTTTTTCTTTTAAAGATTTTATTTATTTATTTGAGAGAGAGAGAGAGAGCGCGCATGCAAGCATAAGCAGAGGAATGGACAGGGGCCTAGGGAGAAGAGGGAGCCAGATGTGGGACTCTATCCCAGGTCCCTGGGTCATGACCCAAGACAAAGGCAGACATTTAACCAACTGAGCAACCCACATGCCCCTGTGGTTAGCTTTTTGGAAGATTAGAGGAAAGGGGAGGCAAAGGAGAGGTTTATAATATAGTAGTGGTAGGAGTGTTCATGTTGAATATTAGACATTTCTCCTTAAAATGCATTTTGGCCACTATCAGAGGGGAGCTCCGGGTTCATAATTTGGTTGGCTCTGTGCCCATCTCCTCCTTTTTTTTTTTTTCTTTCTGATTGCCCTCCAAATTAAATTATTTTTTATTATGCAGTGCTATTTAACTTATCCATGCTTATTGGGTTAAAATTCACTCCAGGCCCACCTTCCTGTATCAAAATCCAACAAGGTTTCTAGAAGAAACAATGGTCTTATTTTGAAGGTTCCACTCAGGAAGCAGTATTGGTTGAAAAAAAAGATACATGTATGTATATATGTGTGTGTGAATTATATATGATTTGACATGCAAGATATATGTACATATACATACATAGGTGTGTATGTATATACACATGTATACGTGTGTGCGCGCGCGCACAAATCTTGCGTGTCAAATCTTGCGTGTCGAATTATGGTTGTAGAAGACTCAGGCAGACCTAAAATGATCCTATTATGGGTATTATGGGGCCTGGGGGATTTACAATGAAAATCCCTTTTAGTTGTTCCTCTCCTATGACTCTTCCTCAGAAAGTACAAAACAGTAGAAAAATCTGTGATTATGCAAGTTTTTGGTTGGTTGGAGTTAAAAGAAGTGGGTATTTGTGTATTAGTCTAATGAAAATTTGAGGGAAATGTCTTAAAAAGTAAGTGCTCTGATACACATCATGATAAGAAATTGTCATCTGATTAGTATGCTTTTATTTTTATTTATTTATTTTTTTTAAAGATTTTATTTATTTATTTGACAGAGAGAGATTACAAGTAGGCAGAGAGGCAGGCAGAGAGAGAGAGGGAAGCAGACTTCCTGCTGAGCAGAGAGCCCGATGCGGGACTCGATCCCAGGACCCTGAGATCATGACCTGAGCCGAAGGCAGCGGCTTAACCCACTGAGCCACCCAGGCGCCCTGATTAGTATGCTTTTAAAGAGGCAGGTATCGTAGGATTTGTTCTTTAAAATGTATGCTTCAGGTGAGCAGGGATCATAGCAGTTTTGCTCACTGAACAATCCCCAAGTGCTTAGAATCAGAAATAGTAATGTATGCATGCATGAATGAAATGGATTTCTTGGCTTTGATCTGTCTTGGCTCACAGATTTCTCTGAATTTTTTAAATAATCATTAGTCAGAGGGAAAACAAAAGAGAATTGAGCCAGCAAGGAAGCTTAGAGCAGTTCATGTACCCACAGGAAGATATAGCGACTGTAAGAGAATTTATGCCTCTTTAATTCAGTGACTGTAGTACCGACTGCTATAATTATTACATGATACCCTCCTTTTTCATATTTTCCTTTGATAGTTGTGAGGTGTGTGGTAGGGAGGAACGGACTTACGTAGGGTTCAGAGTTGAACAGACAATAGCTGTGTCATAACTTTGTCCTCTCTTGGTTATTAGCAAAACTCTGGAAGTCTTGCTTGATTAGAAAAGCTGAAAAATTAATAGAAGTCATTTGGGCAGAGAGGGTTTAAGCATAGCTTACACCTTTATCTTTCCAGCCTTGAGGTTTAGTACTATGACTTCTGACAATCAGAATTATTTGGGGGAACAATTATTTTTTCTCAAAACTGGACTGGGTATGAGTAATAGAAAAAAATGCAGGAAATAGGCAATGGGAAAGTAAAACTATATACAATATACACACAAGTATATATGTACATATATATGTACATAACATATATATATAAATATGCTGTAAACAATCATGTGCCACTTAAAAAGCATACCACTTCCATATGTAAAACGAATGAGGTTTTAATTTTTTCTCTTTATTGAAAGAGTAATCTTACAGTTCTTTTATTTTATTTTATTTTATTTTTTTATTCTTTTTAAATTTTTAAAAAATATTTTATTTATTTATTTGACAGAGATCACAAGTAGGCAGAGAGGCAGGCAGAGAGAGGAGGAAAGCAGGCCTCCTGCTGAGCAGAGAGCCCGGATGCAAGGCTCGATCCCAGAACTGAGATCATGACCTGAACCGAGGGCAGAGGCTTAACCCACTGAGCCACCCAGGTGCCCCTCTTACAGTTCTTTTAAATAACAAATTGCCCTAAAGTGTATAGTAGGAGCCATTGTAAAAAATGTTTATAACCAAGTTATGAGGACCTGTATCTGTTGCAAAAATAAGGTATACCTGGTCATAATAAAAAATTACTTTGTTATGTAGATAAAGGTAAAATAAGTATGGGAAATATTTATACCCTTTCCTCTACCTGCCCCTTCCCCCTCCTCCCAAATTAAGAGTTTGGCTAATAATGTAAAAAATTAATGCATCATTCAGAGTTCAATCAAACTACATAAATATTGAACAAATAAATTGGAGTCCTTCACTTATACCTTAAGTCACTGTTGTGACCATTGCCACTTTTGTTCCACATGATTTTAATGTTTGAACTTTGATTTTGAGTTGTATTCATGTAAGTGTGCTTTCTGTGATCAACACTGGGCTCTATGGCCCAGGAAAGATTGTTCCTGCCTTTGTTCAGCTTAAAATCTTAAAAAGCATTCAGTCAAGGAGTTAGTTATTCTAAGCAGGGTGACTAATGCCTTTCACTTCTAGTACCTTTGCTCACCTCCAGTGATCTTCACTAACAGTGTATTTTAACATTCCTCCAAATTTTTCACACCAGAAATCCTAAATTTATGTATCTAGTTCTCTGAACACAGTTTCCTATCCTGTCCTTCCTGCTTTCTAACACCCACGCCTTCTATTACAGTGCCCTTCCTCTTGTCAGAGACAGCTTGCCGATCTCTTAATTCCACCCCACCTCCCCTTTCCTGTCATATTAACATCTGTTGGCCTGGAGGTCTTCTTCCCTCTCCAGTTTGGAAGCCATTGTTAAGCACCTGGAATACGCTTTCACTGGCCCCTCTGCCTCTCTTGAACTTACTTTTGTGCTATGTCTGCCAGATAATGTCCCTGTGCTGATTAACTCTGCCTTCTCTCCCAAAGTTGCTTTGGTAACACCAAGGAAAGGCCAGATCCACAGCATGGGTAATTGTCTCTCAAACAACCCCTCCCTCCCATTTCCCCCAGTCAGTTTTGTTTATTTGGCATTTCCTGAGTGCTGACACTGAGCTAGGAACACTGGGGTATCCTCATGGAGCTTACATTCCGGGGGAGATAGACATTGATCAAGTAATAGCCCACACTAGAGTAACAAAGTCCACTGGAAAAATAGTATAGGGTTATGTTGTCCAATACTGTAGTCACACATGTGGCTATTGAAAAGAGGCTAGTCTTTTTTTGTTTTGTTTTGTTTTGTTTTAAGATCTTATTGAACTATTTATTTGAGAGAAAGAGAATGCATATAGTGAGTTAAGGGAGGGGCAGAAGGAGAGGGAGAGGGAAAGAATCTCAAGCAGCCACCATGCTGAGCAGGGAGCCCTACTCAGGGCTGGTTGGGGGCTCGACTTGGGGCTCAATCCCATGACCCTGAGACCATGACCTGAGCTGAAACCAGGAGTCAGACACTTCATTGACTGAGCCACCCAACTGCCCAGAAATGAGGCTAGTTTGAATTGAGATGTGCTCTAAGTGTGAAGTACACACCAGATTCTGAAGATTTAGTATCAGTATAAGGTAAAATAGCTCAGTAATTTTTATATTTGTTTACATGCTGAAATAAGATGATAAATTCTGGGTATATTGGGTTAAATAGAATATTAAAAATAACTCATTCACTTTTTTTTAAAATGTGGCTTTAAGAACATTTAAGATGACCTATGTGATGCATACCCTATTATTTTCAGATGACCTAGGTAGCACTGGTGAAGGGAACTAGTCTCTTGGGCAGCTAACTGTGTTCCTGAAACCTTCCCTGAGGAAGTTGTCTTTGAACAGATACCTGACTAAGTAGGTGTTACACAGGTAAACTCTCCTCAAAAGAAAAAGTCGGGGTTGGGGGGCGCCTGGGTGGCACTGTCTATTAAGCATCTGCCTTCTGCTTGGGTCATGATCCCAGGGCCCAAGTCAGGCTCCCTGCTCTGCAGGGGGCCTGCTTCTCCCTCTCCCTCTGCCTGCCACTTGCTCCCCCTGCTTATGTGCTGTCTCTCTGTCAAATAAATAAACTTTTTTTTTTTTTAAGATGGCCTTTTGAAGGAGGATGAGAAGATGAATAAGGGAGCTGGGAGAGAGAGGCCCGAGATGAGGGCAGGGAGGAAGGCGGGGCCAGATCATATAGGCCTTACTGGTATTGTATAAGGAACTTGGTCTTCATCACTCATGGGTTATTGCAGACATTCATCATGGACAAACCCTTTTGTCCAAGCCCCATTTCTACCGTCTGTTAAGTAATCTGGCCACTTAATGATGATCTGGTTTGATTTCTCAGATTTCTGTCCCTGCCTTTCCCCGCTTGTAAGGTTCAGATCCGTGGAAGGCTAGCTTTTCCACACGGTGCTCTTGATCCCCATCCTTCAAAGTCTCTCTCAGGAAAGGCTTTTGTTAGTTAACTCCCATCTGTGTTTAATCTCTTTACCCCGGCTGGCTTTTCTGTACCAGCCTAAATCTGCTCCAGTCTTAAACCTTTAAAACAAAGCTCCACTGACTCTACATTCCCCTCTAGTTGTTCTTCTTACAGAGCAACACAATAGTTTTTTAGTTTAACACTATATTTTATTTAAAGCAATACATTAAAAATGGATTAATATGTAACATGTAGTCAACATATGAGTAAGGTATTTGACATTTTTTTCTTATTAGGTATTTGGAATCTGGTTATACTTTACACTTAGAGCGTATCTCGGTGCAGACACTAAATATTCAGTAGTTAAAGTAAAAAGAACCTCATCAAAATAACTTAACAAAAATATTTTACACTGCTTCAATTTTACTATAATTTTATTGTGGTAAAAAATATATAACATAAAATTTATCATAACCATTTTAAAGAGTGCAGTTGAGTAAAGTGTATTCATATTGTACAACATACGACCAGAACTTTTTCATCTTGCAGAACAAAGGCTATACCCACTAAATAAAGCTCCTGTTTCCCCCTTCCCTTAGGGCCTGGATTCTATGGATTTGATTACTTCAGATACATCATATAAGGAGAATCATGGAACATTTGTCTTTTTGTAACTGGTTTATTTCACTAGTATAATGACCTGAAGGTTCATCCATGTTATACTATGTGACAGGATTTCTTCCTTTTTAAGGCTCAATAATATTCCATTGGACATATTTCCACATTTGCTTATTCCTTCATCTTTTGATGGGCATTTGGGTTGCCTCTACCTCTTGGTTGTTACAAATAGTGCTGCAATGAACATGGATGTGCAAATATCTTTTTGACACCCTGCTTTCAATTTTTTTGGATTCTTATTTTTTAAATACCAAAAGTGGGATTGCTGGATCATATGGCCATTCTGTTTTTAATTTCTTTAGAACCCATATACTGTTTTCTGTAGAGGCTGCACCATTTTACTATCTCCCCAGTGGTATACAAGGGTTCCAATTTCTCCACATCCTCACCAGCACTTGTTATTCTGCTTTTTTGATTATAGCTTTTGATTGCAGCCACCCTAATGGATATGATATGAGAACTCATTATGCTTTTGATTTGCATTTCTCTGATAATTAGTAATGTTGAGCACCTTTTTATGTTTGTTGGCCATTTGTAGATCATCTTTGGAGAAATGTCTATTTAAGTCCTGGCCCATTTTTTTTCGTTGCTATTTGATTTGTTGTTGATTAGCAAAAGTTCTTTATATATTCTAGTTTTTCACCATTTATCAGGTATATTATTTGCAGATATTTCACCTGTTTTTTCACTTCTTTAATTGTGTCCTTTGATGTCATATGTGTGATTGTGTGTTCTGTTGTCTATTATTTTTGTTTTTTTTTTTTTTTATAAAGATTTTATTTGTTTATTTGACAGAGATCACAAGTAGGCAGAGAGGCAGGTGGGGCTGGAGGGGGGGGAAGTAGTCTCCCTGCTGAGCAGAGAGCCCAACGTGGGGCTCGATCCCAGGACCCTGGGATCATGACCTGGGTGGAGGCAGAGGCTTACCCACTGAGCCACCCAGGCGCCCCTTCTGTTGTCTATTTTTGATGCTTTTAATTTGGGTATTGTGTTCAAGAAATCCTTGCCAAAAACAAACAAAATCCTCGCCAAATCCATTGTCATGAACTTACTCCTTATTTCCTTCTAGAATTTTTACAGTTTCAGTTCTTTAATCTACCTAAGTCAGTGTTTGAATATGGTATAAGACAAGGGTCCAAACAAAATATTTTGAACATATTTCTGAGACTTTGCTTTTGGAAATAAGAGGAAAAGGTCTGAAATATATGAATAGTTTTAATTTACGGGGACTGATGACAGTAATTAGCTAGGACACAGTTCTCAAATGGTACTTACTAACATATTCTAGTGTGAGTTTCTCTGTTCTTCTGTTTCTTATAGTTGTGAGACACTGATTTGGAAACAATCAGTAGTCTAGGGCTAGCTCAAGCTAAAAGACAAAATGATTGGGAAGAAGCCAAGTATCAGAGTGCAGGTGATTGCATTCTCTGCCTCTTTATTACAGATATGTTATGCATGTGGTCAGTTGCTGAGCATACCTTTTAAATCTCTTCGGTCAGAGCCATTTAATAAGAATTCAAAAGTATCGGGGCGCCTGGGTGGCTCAGTGGGTTAAGCCGCTGCCTTCGGCTCAGGTCATGATCTCAGAGTCCTGGGATTGAGTCCCTCATCAGGCTCTCTGCTCAGCGGGGAGTCCGCTTCCTTCTCTCTCTGTCAAATAAATAAATAAATAAAATCTTTTTAAAAAAAAATTCAAAAGTATCTATAGTAATTAGATATCATATGAAATATTAACCTCATTAATTTCTCTAATTTTAGGCTTTGTGTATTCATTATAGATGAGATACATTAATTGAGACTTGAACAGACTAATTTCAGAGTTTGTTAAAAAAATTAAAAATAATTTTTCTAGGTTTTGACCTTTTCTTTTTCCTGGTATATTGAGTACATTTGTCAACACATTTGAATGATTTTTCTACCTTTGAAAGACATAAAATAACATTAAGAAAGCCTTCAAGATTTATTCTGAGTCTGGATTTTTTTAAATAGTATGGTAGCTATTTACAGAAAGGACTAAGGATTTTAGTAAATCCATTTTGTAGGATACAGAAGGATGATAAAATCTATTAAACATCAAAATTAACTTTCAACTAATGTATATTGTGTTAGTTTTTTTTAATTGTAAAGGGGTTTTGTGTTATGAAGTTGTTTGGTATGGTTTTAGTCTTTCTCTCTCTCTCTTTTTTTTTTTTTTTTTTAAGATTTTTATTTATTTATTTGACAGAGAGAAACACAGCAAGAGATGGAACAGAAGCAGGGGGAGTGGGAGAGGGAGAAGGAGGCTTCCCACTGAGCAGAGGGCCTGATGGGCTCAATGCAGGGCTTAATCCCAGGACTCTAGGATCATGACCTGAGCTCAAGACAGACACTTAACATCTGACCTACCCAGGCACCCCTGATTTTAGTCTTTCTAAATGTGACAGCGTGACTGAATTTTCTCTGTGTATAGTTTGGGTTCACCAGAGGCATAATAAATCAAGCTTAGTCCTGGAGAAAGCAAAGTAGATTATTAGGTAGTTCTTAAAATGTTTACTCATAGTACACCATTCCCTATGTCTCCATAAAAAAAATTACTCTTTTGGTTATTTGAACCAAAAGAAAATAATTCTGTTAATAAAAAAACAAAGAAATTACTCTTGAAGTATACTGGGGTTTATGAAAGGAAATCTTTCTGGAAGATAAAGCTTAATGTTCCTCAAAATAATATTTCTAATTCATTTTTAAAATAGTAATATTTCTTTTTTAAAGAATATTTTTTTATCTGATAACTCCTAGGAAGCAAATGGTCTATCTGTTTGATTTGCCTTGTTGCATACATTATCAAGACCACTAGGGTATAAGAGTACATTAGTTTCCTTTTTTCTTCTAACACTATTTTTTTTTTTTTTTGATTATAGGAATGCTAGGTGTAGAAAATTTAGGAAATACTAAATTATGCAAAGAAAATAGAAAATGGCTAATAATGCCCCCAGTTAAAATTATTTTAAAATCATTTATTCAAATATTTGAATATCTGCTCTGTACTTGTGTACCATTGTAGATATTTGAGATATGAAAGTGAATCATAGAAGTTCTTGTTCTCAGAAATTGAGATGAATCAGGTAATCATTTTATCATAATTATTATATTTTGATACAAATGATATTTAAATAGTAAAACTTAGGCCTAGAATCTCATGGAAAGGTGTTAGTGTAATTATTATTTTACATTATAGGTAAAGAGTAGTCTCTAGTGAAAAATAATAGCCTATTTGTGATTGTGCCGGGCCTGAGATAGTTAAGTAATGATTATGTATTGGGCCTCCCCCCAACACTGGCTATTTATTGAATGCCTGTTATGTGCCAGGCCCTGTTCCGGATGGCAACAATATAGCAGAGAACAAGATGGGGGGGATCCCTGTTCGTAAGGAGTTTACATGCTGTGGGGGCTGGGAAGAGAAACAATGAACAGGTAAGCAGATTAATGTAAAGGATAATGACATGCCTGGAAGAAAATAAGATGATAAGGTCAGATCTTAATAGTCTGTTACACTGGTGACTGAATCTACAGCTGGTCTTCACATTTCCTTTCAGCCATGAGTTTGTCTTCCTCACCAGGAAAACTTTTAGTTAATGCTGCCACAGAGAAGCAAATAGTGGCATCTCTGGTTCCTGCCCTTTGCCTTATCCTTTCCTGGAGGTTTCGTCCTCAGTGAAATTGCTAAACAGCAAAAGTAGGAAGGAATTTAGAGGAGAAGCAAGGCATCGGGCAAGTCATTTCTCAGATAATGTCTTTATTCATGAAGCTGAGAGTTTGTTGAGTTTGTACCTGTCAGTATCTCAGCAGAAATTACTATTCGTATGTTCTGAATCAACAAAAACAAACCCTACCAGTTATTAGGAGGGAACAAGCGCAAATGATTTTATCAATCCTTACAGAATTTGCAGCTTTATTGTCAAGTTTCTCATATCTCTTCCAAAATCTATCATCTGTGTCACCTTATAAAGAACTCCTCATTTGTAACTTAGCTGATTAAGCATCTTTACAATTGATGTCTAGGACTTTTGTTCCCTGCTTTCTTTGGTACATAAGACTTTGGAGTGTGACTCATGACTCATCAGTTGACGTTGTGATGCATTTTTAGAAACAAAGAATGCAACAGCAGATTTCCCTTAAGCAGCAGGAGTGGAAGTGAATACAAGAAAATTCAGATGCGCCTATCTTTGTGGGTGTTACTACAGTTGCATGTTATCTTGATTCTTGGAAGTGTGTTACAACACCGGACATTTCAATGAGTTTGAATAGAATAGGTATAAACTGTGTATGTGTCTTGCAGCACAATTCTTACATTTTTATTATGTGGTAATCGCATTTCTCCCATTTTTACGGTATGCACTCACTTTGCAGATAATACAATACTTAATATTTAGGCTTGTGTCTTACTTATTTTTGCAACGAGACAATGAGGAAAAAGTATCTTGGGCACACCACTTCACTTTTAGTACTCCATAATATTGTTATTTCTGATGACAATGTTTGGTTGACTTACTTTGCTTTTTAATTTTAGCCATGTATAATCCTAGCCAAGCTGGCTATGTTCTACTTTATTTCCCTTAGTACATGCTTCTACCATGGTATACTTCAATACACGTTAAAGTCAGCCTGTGCAGGGGCGCCTGGTGGGCTCATTTGGAAGAGCATGTGACTCTTGATCTTGGGTTAGTTTGAGCTCTACACCGGGTGTAGAGATCACTTAAAAATAAATAAACAAACTTTAAAAAAAAAAAGTCAATCTGCACAAATAGATATTTTATGAAAAACAAGCCTCAGAATTATATCCCAGTCACAGTTCCTTCAGAGTTGACTACTGTTGGTTTTTGGTATATCCCTCTAGACATATTTTGTGCATATAATAAACTCGTGTGTATCTATACAGACAGATGTTTTAAAACACATACTGTTCTTGGGGTGCCTTCATGACTTAGTCTGTTAATGTCTGATTCTTGATTTCAGCTCAGGTCTCAATCTCAGACAAAGTGAGTGCATACCTGAGTTCAAGCCCCTTGGATTAAAAATACTAATAAATATGGGGCGCCTCAGTAGGTTAAAGCCTCTGCCTTCAGCTCGGGTCATGGTCTCAGGGTCCTGGGATCAAGCCCCATATCCGGCTTCCTGCTCAGCCGGGAGCCTGCTTCCACTTCTCTCTCTGCCTGCTTGTGATCTCTCTTTTTCAAAATAAATAAATAAAATCTTTTAAAAAATACTAATAAATAAATACATATATACTCTTCTGTACCTTGATTTACATTAGCTCAAAATTTGGTCTTCTTTTTGAAATTCAGTTTTTAATTTGGTTGCTGATCTCACTAAGGTAATTGTATTACCTTAAAAAAGTGTTTATCTCTTGAAGAACATGTATTACCACATCCGGTTTTCTCAGCTGGTTACAATTATAGACAAAAGGATTATCTGACTTTTTTTTTTTTAACTATAAATCATGACCCTGTTGTTTTTGCTTTTTTAAAGGGATAGCTAAACATAATAAAAATTTAGTCATCTCAATAACTTTTTTACTAGGTTCCTGTGATCTGGCAAATACAGTACAACCATGGAAGAATATCTATTTAGTTCATTTTAAATTTTGCTAAACAGCTTGGTTATTAGGGAATATTGTAGTACAAATTACACGGATTTAATAATTATTTAACAAATCTGCTTGCTTGTCAGAAATGTCTTGGTGGGGGTGCTTGGGTGGCTCAGTTGGTTGGGCGTCTTGCCTTCAGCTCAGCTCATGATCTCAGGGTCCTGGGGACAGGACCTGTGTCTAGTTCCCTGCCTGTGCTTGCTGCTCTGCCTACTTGTGCTCTCTATTTCTCTGTCAAATAAATAAATAACATCTTAAGAAAAACAAAAAAAAGGAATGTCTTGATGCATTTTATGGTGTTCCTCAATTCTGCAGATGGTACCTTTATCATATTCATGTTTGCAGTGGGCACTCTTAGAATAGCTTTCATTTTGAGAATTGTTGAGTGTATTCATTTTATTCTAAAAAGGGGAAAGGGAAAGGTGGTCTTTTCTTGTTCAATTAGAATATAATATTAGGGCACCTGGGTGGCTCAGTCAGTCGGTTGATCCTCTGCCTTTGGCTCAGATCATGATCTCAGGATCCTGGGATTGAGCCCTGCATCAGGCTTCTTACTCAGTAGGGAGTCTGCTCTTCCCTCTCCTAGAATATAATATTGATCTGGAGGGGCAAAAAAGTAAACTATTTTCAGTAATTTAAGTGTATCGCTAGAGACTTTAATTTTTTCACTGTTAAAACTGCCTTCTATTTGGCTGTGAAACATAATGGGCAGAAGAGTAGAACTGCCAATATTAATCATTATAATAACTACCATTTGAGTGACTACTCTGGCTGTCACTTTGCTAGGAGCTTTAAGCTTTCATTCAGCTGTTAATTATGACAGTAATCCCATGAGGTCACCACTTTGCATTTAAGAAACTGGAGTTCAGAAAGTTTCAGAGATAATACATACAATTTGGATTAGGGTAAGTGGTTACCTATGGTTGGAAATCATACTTATATGATCTAAAAGCCATTAGTCTTTACTAAGTTGTTTCTCTGAAAAGATAAAGTTCTGATAGAACCATAATTTTTTCCTTCTTGGTGAAGAGCATTTCATAGATCATTTTTGTTTAAACCATATAGTTGACAAAAGAAGTAGGTTTCACATGCAAAAGGTCATAGTCCTATTCTAGGACTCATAATAAGATGATTTTACATAAGAAACTCAGTAGGATTGTTTTGTTATAATGCAGTTGAATGATTTTACAGAAATCATGGTTTTAATTCTAAAACATGAGAGAAGCTGATTGCTGACTTATAAGTGAGATCATACAGTATTTGTCTTTGTCTGACTTAATTCACTTAGCATAATACCCTCAGGGTTCATCCATGTTGTTGCAAATGGCAAGATTCCATTTTTATGGCTGAATAGTATTCGTGTGTGTGTGCATGTACACACATTTTCTTTATCCATCATTCTTCAGTGAATACTTAGATTATTTCCATACCTTGGCTGTCATAAACAATACTGCAGTGAACATGAGTGCATATATATTTATGAGTTAGTGTTTTCATTTTCTTCAGATAAATACCCAGAGGTAGAATTGCTGAATCATACAGTATTTCTATGTTTAATTTTTTTTTCTATGTTTAATTTTTTGAGGAACCTTCATATTGTTTTCCACCGTGGCTGCACCAATTTACATTGCCACCAACAGTGCACAGGGGTTCCCTTTTCTCCACATTCTTGCCAATACTTGTTATTTCTTATTTTGATACTAGCCATTCCAGCAGGTGTAAAGTAATATCTCTTTGTGTTTTTAATTTGCATTTCCCCAATGATTAGTGATGTTGAGCATCTTTTCATGTGTCTGTGCCCATCTATATGTCATCTTTGGAACAATTTCTATTCAGATCTTCTGCCTATTTTTAAATTGGATTGTTTGGGGTTTTTTGCTATTGAGTTGTTAAGAGTTCTTTGTATAATTTTAGATATTAACTGCTTATCAGATACATGATTTAAAAATATTTTCTCCTATTCCATCAGTTATGTTTTCATTCTGTTGGTGATTTCTTTTGCTGTACAGAAACTTTTTAGTTTGATATAATCCCACTTGTTTAATTTTGCTTTTGTTACCATTACTTTTGGTGTCAGATCCAAAAAATCATCACCAAGACAAATGTCAGGGAGCTTATCACCTATGTTTTCTTCTAAGAGTTGTAGAATTTCAGATCTTATGTTCCAGTCTTTAATTCATTTTGAGTTAATTTTTGTGTATGCTGTAAGACAGAGGTTCATTTGCATTCTTTCACATTTGGCTGTCTATAGTTTTTCATTTATTGAAGAGACTGTCTTTTCTCCATTATGTATATACTTGGCTTCTTTGTTGTAAAGTAATTGACCATATATGCGTGGGTTTTTTCTGGGTGCCATAGTTTGTGGCATTCATCTACTGGTCTCTTTTTATGCCAGTACCATACTGTTATGATTACTGTAGCCTTGTAATATAGCTTAAAATCAGGAAGTATGGTGTGTCCAGCTTTTTCTTCTTTCTCAAGATTGCTCTGGCTATTCAGAATTTTTTGTGGTTACAAATTTTAGGAAAATTTGTTCTATTTCTGTGAAAAAATAGGCACTAGAATTTCAATAGGGATTACATTGAATCTGTATGTTGGTTTGAGTCATATGGTTATTTTCACAATATTCTTCTAATCTAAAGCATTGAGTATTTTTTCATTTATTTGTGTGTTTCATCAATTTCTATAGTTTTATCTGGACTTTCACTTTCTTGGTTGAATTTATTCCTAGGTATTTTATTTTTCTGATACTGTTATAAATGGGATTGTTTTCTTAATGTCTCCATGATAGTTCATTATTAATATATACAGATTTTTGTGCATGATTTTATATCCTGTCACTTTACCGATTTTGCTTATTCTAACAGTTTTCTGGTGCAGTCTTTTTTTTTTTTTTTAAAGATTTCATTTATTTACTTGACAGAGAGAAATCACAAGTAGATGGAGAGGCAGGCAGAGAGAGAGAGAGGAAAGCAGGCTCCCCGCTGAGCAGAGAGCCCGATGCGGGCCATGATCCCAGGACCCTGAGATCATGACCCGAGCCGAAGGCAGAGGCCTAACCCACTGAGCCACCCAGGCGCCCTTCTGGTGGAGTCTTTATGGTTCTATATATAAAATACCATGTCATCTGCATTTAGTGATAGTTTTACTTCTTCACTTCCAATTTAAGTGCCTTTTTTTTTCTCTTCCCTAATTGCTCTCGCCAGGACTTCAATACTCTGTTGGTTAAAAGTGTCAAGAATGGGCATCTTCGTTTTGTTCCTGATTTTAGAGGAAAAAGCTTTCAGCTTTTCATTGTTGAATGTGATGTTAGCAAGGGACTTGTCATGTCTGGCCTTTATTACGTGGAGGGTACATTCTTTCTGTATTGCCTTTGTTGAGAGCTTTTACCATAAATGGATATTGAACTTTGTCACATGGGATTTCTGTCACATGATCATCTCTGTTGAGATGATCAGGTCATCTTTACCTTTCATTCTGTTTATATGGTTTATCACATCGATTGGTTTGTGGAGTTGAACCATCCTGACATACCTGAAATGAATCCCATTTGATCATGATCTATAATTTTTTAACATACTATTTAATTAGATTTGCTAATGTTTTGCTGAGGATTTTTGCATCCATGTTTATTGGAGTGTTGACCTCTAATTTTTTCTTGTGGTGTGCTTCTCTGGTTTTGGTATCACGGTAATACCAGCCTCATAAACTGAGTTTGGAATGTTCTGTCCTCTTCTATTTTTTGGAAGAGTTGAGGAGATTGGTATTAATTTTTCTTCAAACGTTCAGTAGAATTTACCAGTGATACCATCTTGTCCTGGACTTTTGTTTTTTTGGGGGAGATAATAATTGCTTCTTCGCAGAGATTGGCACCTAAAAAGTAGAGTTACCTTGATTTTGGTAATGAGCTATCAGTAAAAGGACTCTGATTTTATTTTATCAAATCTTATTTGTAATGATGGTTACTTAGTGAGATGTTTACCTGCATGGTTTGTGTATTTATTTTGTATGATGCTTTCGGACAAGGAATTGTATACACACACACACACACACACACACACACACACCCCGATACACACACATCTCCACAGTTTAGGTGCAAGCATAAGAAAATGGGTTACTATGAAGAAGAGTAACATTGTCATAGCTTAAATGTTCTTCTTAGTGATTCTTGAAGTGTTAGGTTTTCTTTTTCTTTTTTAAAACAGTTTTATTTGTGGAATAACTATTATTACTAAAATACTTAAATGGTAGAATAGTAGATAGAAATTTAGAAAATCTGGAAAACAGGCAAGCAAGAGTAAGAAAAATACGTATTCCCTTCTACCAGGTATATACCTGTTTGTTCTTGTCCCCATTGAAAATTGTTGGAGAGTTTTCCTAATCTATAGTGAAACTTACAGTGGATTAATAATCATTTTTCATACTCTCCAAGGACGTCCCCTAATTCTTCCTTACCCACTTGTTTCTTAATCTTTACCCACTGTTTCCTTGAAATTGCCTCAGCCTATATAGTAAAGGTTTCATTTAAAGTTAGAGAGATACTTTCCTTCATTTTCAGCACTATCATACCCATACCTTTTGTAGCCATATGGGTGACAGCTGTTGAAATGAAGTGCAGACAGACCAAAGTTGAGGAAACAACTCGTTTTGTGGAACACATTCAGTTTCGGGTAGCTCTATAGAGTAGTAGTAGTCATTAGCTGAATAGAATTTGCAGCATTTGTGCACTTGACTTAGCCCATGCACGACTCCGCTGGCCCTGCTTGCTCTCCTTGCTGGTACCACAGCACAGCATGCCAAAAACAGTTAATTGTGTGCTGTGGGGTTTTTTCCTTTTTATATAAATATCTATGTTTTCAGCAAGGAAAACATTTTAGAAAACATAAGAGAAACAAAACTGTGCTTTGCAGAGTGGTATTAATAAGATATATGTGTATTAAAATTACAGTTGGACATCTAGTTTCTGGTGGAAGGATACTTGAGGATCCTTTTCTTTCACTGAACGAAAGCTTATTTATCACTCTATGTTATAGTGACATTGGGCTAATTCGGGAGCATTTCTTAAAACTTTGTGCCCCGCTGCTGGCATTTGTGTAGGAGGAAAATCAAAAACAGCTGTGTAGGCCCTGGCTGCTGCTAGGCGTATATGTGCAGGTACAAGTACGTGAAAAGAGAGATCTGGCCATTTCTGATGCTGGTTGCCTGTTCAAGCACTGCTGGTGAATTCCACAAGCTGCTCTTGTTAGTATTTGTCATCGGCAGATGGCAGTTTACTGACTGGGATAATCATGGGCTGAGTTCTCTAATGGCATCACTTATGTAGGCATGCCCGATGGGAAATGGTCCTAATATATCCAAGTAATGATTTACTCTTGCTTCTAGGATAGCCATGCAGCTTTTACAAGCTAATTCAGAATATGTAATTGTACCAAGGTGTGTTTTTGTTTGTATTTTAAAGGGTGGCATCAGATGCTGCTCTTGTCCCCCTAGAACTGAATTGAAAGACGTTAACTACAGTTCCAAAATGGAATTTGTTGGGAAAGGTGAAGACATTCTTTTAGTAATAGAAAATAGGAGTTAGGTTTTAAAGGGAGACTTCCACAGTATTCTGTTTAACAAACGTGTTTCAATTCATATTATTAATCCTGAATTACGGATTGTTAGGTGAACTATGAATTGTTGAAGTTATTAAGTAATAAGAGATGAACAGAAGGAAAAGTTAGTATTTTGACGTCAGTTTCCTAAGTAAAAGTGCTGACATATGACGGCATAATTGTTTCCCAAGGCAACTAAATGGAAGTATATTTTCTAGTGAGTATTCACCCGAAGAGTTAAAAAACATTAATTTGAAAAGATATGTAGACCCCTTTGTTTATTACAGTATTATTTACAATGGCCAAATTATGGAAGCATCTCAAATGTCCATCTAAAGAAGAATGGATAAAGAAGATGTGGTATATGTGTGTATGTACACAAACACACACAGAAATCTTACTCAACCAAGAAAAAGAACAAAATCTTGTAAAATTCAACAACATGGATGGATCTAAAGGGTATAATGCTAAGTGGAATATGTCTATCAGAGAAAGACAAATATATGATTTCATCCATGTGCAATTAAAGAAACAAAACGGAAGAAAAGACAAACTAAAAAACTCTTAAATATAGAGAACAAACTCAATTACTAAAGGGGAGGTGGGTAGAGGAATGGGTGAAATAGGTGAAGGGAATTAAGAGTACCCTATCACAATGAGCACTAAGTAATGTATAGAATTGTTGAACCATTGTATTGTACACCTAAAGCTAATTTAACACTGTATGTTAACTACTAGAATTAAATAAAATAATTAAATTAATTTTAATTAATTAAAATACATTAAAGTTAAAATTTATAAAAAGAAGTATACTTTCAATCATGTGACTTCTAGAAAGTGGAAAAAGGTTTATATAAAAATTCTATATAAAATTTATAATATTGTAATTTTTCTTAATATTGTCCTTTATTTTATGTACCTCTCAGTTATTCTTGTGCTATAATAATCTATAAATCATTGCAACTCAGAAGTGTTAACTAATCACCTACAACACAATGGCTAACACTAAAAAGACTGACAGTACCAAATGTTGGCAAGGATATGGAGCAACCACTCATATATTCTTGGTGGGAGCCTAAAATGGTATGACCACTTTGAGAAAGATCTGGCAGTTTGTGTGTGTGTGTGTGTGTGTGTGTGTGCGCGCTTAATATTTTATTTATTTATTATTTATTTATTTATTTGAGACAGTGAGTGTGAGTGGGAGAGAGAGGGAGAGAGAATCTGAAGCAGACTTTATGCTGAGCACAGAGATTGACATCGGGGTCTATACCATTACCAAGAGATCATGACCTGAACTAAAACCAAGAGTCAGACGTTTAACTGCTGAGCCACCCAGGTGCCCCACTGTGTGTTTATTTATTTAAGATTTTATTTATTTATTTGCCAGACAGAGAGCTTGATGTGGGGCTTGGTCCCAGGACCGTGGGATCATGACCTGGGCTGAAGGCAGAGACTTTAACCCACTGAGCCACCCAGGTGTCCCCCCACTGTGTGTTTAAATAAAACCAAGCATAGATGTATCTTGAGTCCCAAGTCTTCCACTCTCAAGTATTTACCCAAACATATGCTCATAGGAAGAATTGTACAAGAATATTCATAGAAGCTCTTATTCATAATCAAAAGCTGGACACAGCCCAGTTGTCCACCAATAAGTAGCATGATAAAGTGGGGGTACTGCTGAGGGATGAAAAGAACAGACTGCTAATATATACCCCAACTTGGATGCTGAATAAAAGAAGCCTTACACGAGAGTATGTACTCCATGTTTCCATATAGATGATATTCTAGAATAAGCAAAACTAATCTGTTATGGTAAAAAAAAAAATCAGGGTTGTGGTTAGGAAGGGTACATGAGGGAACTTTCTGAGGTGATGATTATGTCCCACATCTTAATAGAGGTTTGTGTTACATAGATGCATGCATTGGTTAGAAACTCAATGAATATATACTTTAAACAATGCACAGATATTAATTTTACCTCTAAAGAAAAAATACAAACAAATATCAAACTTCAGTTAATGATATGCATGCTGTAACATTTAGAAAGAGGCATACTGACTTCTGCATTATACTCTGAGGTACCTAAAAAGCTATGTTGGCGGGAAGGATGGGTAGATACGGGATAAAGCAAATACATCAAATGTTAATGGTGTATTTGTAAGATAAAGGCATTCACTGTAAAAAATGTTAAATTTAGAAAATTTTCATAATAAACTGTTGGAAAAATATTAATTGATATTGGAACTTTTTATGGCCTGTTTTTTCATGCATCATTAGTTATATAAACCTTATTTTGTTTCTCTTTGCTTCAATGATATTTATCTATATTTTTAATTATACTAAGTCATAGCCTTATTTGAGGAGTCAGGGTACAGAGAGGTAATTGTAGCTCATTAATACAGTTGTCTTTCTTTGGGATTATTGGAAGTTTTCCTTTTTTTTTTTTTTTGAAACAAAAAGTGGGGAGCACCTGGGTGTTTCATTTGGTTAAGATTCTGACTCTTGGTTTCAGACTGGTCATGATCTTGGGGTTGTGGGATTGAGACCCACTTTGGGCTCCACGCAGGGCATGTAACCTCCTCTGGATTCTTTTTCTCCCTCTGCCTACCCCCCACCTCTGCCACAAAAAAAAAAAAAAAAAAGAAAAAAGAAAAGAAAAGAAAAAAGAAAAAAGTGGGACTGAGTGGCAATGTCTTTAAATAGATTATTATAAATTGAGTGGTTTCTCTGGGAATGTATTGCATGTTGCTTATATAATGCCTTTTTGGTTTTTTCTTTAATTGACGGGGTAGAGGGAAGGAGTGGTAAGAAGTTTCCCAAGTTCAGGTTCATACAGCCTGTGTGTCCAGAGGAAGCAAGAGAGAGAGAGTACTGAGTCCAGTCACCTGACTTTTTTTTTTTTAAAAGCCAATTTCAGTCAGATTTTGTCAGTTGCAGCTGGAAGAATCCTACAGAGATGATCATTCAGTTTGTATCTATAAGCAGTGTTGCTTAGGGGTTCTTTATGTAGTGAATGATCCTGCAGTTAGGCTTCTATGTCTCTATGCATATTTTGCTTGTGTGATGGTTGTCTGCTGGCTAGACTGGAAGTTCTTTGAGGGAAAAGACTGTCTTACTCCTGTTAAATACACTTTCCGTTCTCATATAGATATGTAAACCTAGCCTAAATTGTTTCTCTCCTTTATATATCCTGGGTAATTTATCAGTAATTTTGAATTAATGATTGATTTTTTAAAATTATTGATCTTATCCTGTGTGCTAGTTGGTGTGTTTGGTGCTAAGACTGTAATGCTGAACAGAACACGAGCCCAGCACTCACAGAGCTTCCATTCTGTGGGGGAGACATATAAAATAATCATACAGATAAATAATTACTTTGATAAGTACTAAGAGGGAAACACAAGGGTGTTACAAGACCAGGTAACAGGGGTCTATCCTAGTCTTGGGTGCCACGTGAAACATTTTTTGTTTGTTTGTTTTAGACATCACATTTTAAAAAACAGGGAGTTGGTGCGCCTGGGTGGCTCAGTGGGTTAAAGCCTCTGCCTTTGGCTCAGGTCATGATCCCAGGGATTGAGCCCCACATTGGGCTCTCTGCTCCACAGGGAGCCTGCTTCCTCCCCTGTCTCTCTCTGTCTGCCTCTCTGCCTACTTGTGATTTCTCTCTCTCTGTCAAATAAATAAAATCTTTAAAAAAAAAAAACTAAAAACCAAAACCAAACCAAACCAAAACAACAACAACAAAAAACAAGAAGTTCTCTAGGAGAGGATAGTGGGAAAGAGTATTGCATACTACAGGCAGATGGAATATTTGCAAATTCCTTGCGCCAAAACAGGGCATGACACTTTAAAGGAACAAATAGAGAATCTGTGGAATGGAGAAGTGAAATCCATGAGGACTGTGCTAAGAAATAAAAGCTGGAGAGTGAAGTCCAGAGCAGAATTATGCAGAGTATAATGGGTAAGCCTTCATACTGGGTTAGGTGTGGGAGGTAAGGGAGAGGGCAGTATCAAAAGTCCCTTTGCGTTTCTGGCTTAAGTGCCTATATGGTGAGCCCATTCTCCAGTGGAGGACCAAATTTTGGTGGAAATGATTGTGGGTTTGATTCTGGGTCTGTTATGGTGTCTTTGAAACAACCAGGTATGTATTTTGTTATCATGCTATGAAGGATGTCACTTCCCCCAGATACTTTTCCTTTTGTGGCTCTTTATCTTATAGGTATAATATAATGTGGGAGTCTCTTCAGTCCTTACCTGCCTGCTAATCATTCCTGCTCTATACTGCTAGCATCTTAATTCAAGTTTTCTTTTTTCTCTCAGACTACTCTCATGGTTTTTTTTTTTTTTTTTAACTGGACTCCCTCCATTCTTTCAGACTTCCCCTTAATTCTTGCTTCACAATATATCCAGAATAAGTGTTTGAAATTACAGATCTCATCTCATCATTGTCCTTCTTAGAACCCTTCAATACCTTCTTTTTGTTTATAGAACAAACATCCAAGTCCTTAACATTGTCCCCAGCACCTTGTGGATTACTCTTACCCCTGCAGATTTCCCAGGTTTTTCCTCATGCTCTCTAAGGACTTTTCAGTTGACCTTCCTCACATATCAGCTAAAACATCACATTCTCGGGGAAGCCTTACCTTGAACTTCCTTGTTGGGCTCCTCTAAAGATAGATCTTGTATTTTTATTGTTTTATATATATTTATGACACTGGCTAATTAAGACCTTTGTACTAGATTAAGATCGTGAGGGCAAGGACTGTCTGTTTAGCTCTCCACAGTAACCCTCTCCCCACCACAGTGCCTGGCATGCAGCCTATGACTAGCAAATGTTTGTTGAATGAATCATGAACTTTCTAGTACTTAATTTATGTACCTGTTATGTGCCATGTTAGTTAACTGATAGGGAAAAACAACGTAATGTGTTTTGCTTTTTAAAATACATTATGTTTTACTCTTAGGTTTTCTTAATTTGGACTGTTCCCATGGAAACAGCAACCAAGGCTGTTGGGGAGTTACTATAATACTCTGTAGGTGATATTTGCTGCTGCCATTGTTAACCAAGACACAAAAATTTGAATTTTTAGATGGAGGTGTATTGGGTTTGAGAACCAAAGTTTAAAAATTTAATTTGAGGGAGAGTTGTTAAATATTCACTTTTCCAGTACTCTTTTGAAGGTTTTCCTTTCCATTAAAATAGTTTGCTGCAGAGCTCTAGGAGTTGGGAAAGCATGAATGCTGTTCTGTTTCTGCTAGATAACTTTGTTGTTTGTTTTCATTCTACTGTCTATCACTTACTGATTTTCTTTCTTAATGAATCCTTTGTTAATAAGTAATACTAATAACCTTTACATAGTTAGAACATAATTATATTGTCTGTAACGTAAGTGAACCTCTCTTACTAGGCATCATAAGTTAGGATTGTTGGGGTGCCTGGGTGGCTCAGTCAGTTAAATGTCCACCTTGGACTCAGGGCCTGATCCCAGGATCCTGGAATTAGGACCTGAGCTGGGCTCCCTGCTCAGCAGGGAGTCTGTTTCTCCCTCTCACTCTGCCTCTCTGCCCACTTGAGCACGCTCTCTCTCTCAAATAAATAAAATCTTTGAAAAAAAATTAAAATAACATGAAGTTTCCTTTAATACCTTAAAGGCCCAGAGGAAAGCTGCAAGCATAGTTAAAGCATTTCTTTTTTTTTTTTTTTTTTTAAAGATTTTATTTATTTATTTGACAGAGAGAAATTACAAGTACACTGAGAGGCAGGCAGAGAGAGAGAGAAGGAAGCAGGCTCCCTGCCGAGCAGAGAGCCCGATGCGGACCTCGATCCCAGGACCCTGAGATCACGACCTGAGCCGAAGGCAGCGGCTTAACCCACTGAGCCACCCAGGCGCCCTTAAAGCATTTCTTTATACACCCTTTCATAGATGAAGGTTGCAGTCAGAACTTTGTAAAAATTTTATGCCCCATGGCAAATATGAGTAAATGGTTTCCAAGAAACTTTTAGAGATTGAGGAACATCTCAAAAATTGAGATGCTGTACAGTTTTATGTTGATTTTGATACTGAATGCAGAAGCAAAAAGTTATTTGGATTTTGTGAGTTAAAAAGGAATGCTGATTTTGAAGGCCCCATTTTATCGTAGTAAATATAAAAATGAAAATGCAAATTTGTGGGAAATTCCCTTGAAACTGAAAATACAAGGCCTCCCTAGTATTTTGGCCCTTAAATACAAATAGCAATATCTGTTTTCTTCTGGAAGTTAGCTTCTACGATGCTAACTAACAACAGAAAATAAATAATTTCCCTCCGGGTCTATCATCCATTTATTTATATGAACATATATGAGTTTGTGCATATTTTGGCTTGTAGAACCTCTGCATATTTACTTTAAGTATATGTACTTAAAAAATTATGGGTTTGGAATCAGATTGCCTGATTTGAATCAGGCAACTAGTAACTGATTGAATCATGTTCAATCAGTTACTAGCTTTGGCATCTTGGGCAAGTTACTTAATGTTTCTTACTTTCAGCTTCCTCATCTGAAAAATGAGGTTGCTGCTGCTAACCATATCAAACTCATGGGGATTAAATCTGATAATTCCCCATCTCCGTTAATAGCATGCCTGATATATAGTAAGCCCTCAGTAAATATCGGCTATTATAACTCTCTCCTCAGTCATTCCTTTTTTATGTTAAAATTGCTCTCATGAGTTAAACCCTGTTTAATTTACACTGTCTCTTCATGGCATCAGTCATGTGGCTGTTGTCTAACAACAAAAATCCCAATATTTTGTCCTCTCCTCATGGTCTTGTTGTTTTCGCTTGTTCTTATTTTAGTTGCCTGCATCTCAAATCTTTTTCTGGCTACACTGTGTTTTTCCTTAGCTTACTGGGCATCAGTATTTCAGACAGGGTGGGCCATAGGTGTTGACCATAGCTGTGTTTTACTTTTAAACAGTGACGAGACTTCCTTCCTCCAAACTACCCACCCTCCCTGTCCCGTGCTGTGCTGGAAGGATTGAGCTGGAAGAAGCTTTGCTGGTTGTTTAGCCCAGTGCTTTTGTGCTGCAAAGCAGAAGGTTAGAGTCTGAGTCTACAGCTCTTCCAGATGATGGACATTTTTTTGTAAATCTTGCAAGATATTTTATTTCTCCACAGAGGATAAATCACAGAGTACAATAAAAAATGGGTTACTAAATTTGGGCTTTAGAAAATTTCAGGAAATTCTTATATTTATGATTGAGAAGCTAATCTTGAATTATAAGGTATGTAGTTGTATTTTGTTGGGAAATGTGAGGAAAATTCATGTGTAGCTCTTTTTTCTTCCATATATATCTGTGCTGGTTTTGATATGCTGACCCCTCGCCCTCTTGTTTCTCTCTTTATTATTTGAACATCCTGCAGTGTTGCTCAAATCCACCCCTCATTTGGTTGTTCCTACTCATTACATTCGTTCAAGTTCTCATTACCATTTATCTTTACCATTGCAGGAACTTTCTGTTTTGCCTTCCTGCATTATTGCCATACCTCCTAACCTGTACCAAATCTGCTGCCATAGATAATCCTATCCCCCCGCATGCAAACCTATTCACATCATTTTCCTCTAGCTATAATCTATCTAGTGATAGAGAATTGTCCTATTGATAATGGAAAAAACAGGAAGGCTGATGGATGCCTGATCATTTTTGAGGGGGAAAAATGCATATTTTGTTAGGGGAGGAAGGTCTGAATTCCTCTGTTAGAGACTCTCATGCCAGCAGGTTAAACTCTACAAAGAGGCATCTATCCATGCCTTATAGTACTGGGAGTATGGGAAAATCTCCTTGTTAAGTCTGGTCCACTCATATATCTTTCTTTGGCAGTATCTTAAATCAATTAAAGATTTGTTCCTTTAATATTTCATTTTGTCTTCCGTTATATACAAATGTCCTTAGAATAGGGTAGTATATTAATTTTCATAAATCTTATATAAACCAGTTTATTGAGATTTATTTCCTTAGATTTTGTTTAAGAAAGAAAAGGCAGGTAAGGGTAGAGAATGTAATACTGAAATATGAGAAGGGAAAGGACATAGATGAGGAGAGAAAAGATGAAGAAAATAAAATTTATGACCTAGCATTGATCTAAGGGCTGGCCTCATCTTTAACTTTAACATCCTTTCAGTGGGCCCATTCCTTTTCGCCATCTTTTCTATGAGAATTTGTTTTTAGAAATAAAGTTCATCTAGTTAAATAATGAATCTGTAAATTCTGTGAACTGGATACTTCAGTAGTCATGTAGATTAAAAGTCATCCTCACAATTCATAAGTACAAATAATTATATGTCATATTTGATTGGAAATATTTCTGATACTTTTATTTATTTTTTAATATAAATAAAATAACTATTATAAAATAAGATTTTATTTATTTATTTGACAGACGGAGATAACAAGTAGGCAGAGAGGCAGGCAGAGAGAGAGAGGAGGAAGCAGGCTCCCTTGCTGAGTGGAGAGCCCAATGCGATGCGGGGCTCCATCCCAGGACTCTGGGATCATGACCTGAGCTGAAGGCAGAGGCTTTAACCCACTGAACCACCCAGGGCCCTGAAAATATTTATTTTTGTGTAATGGATGTCTGGCCTGCTTTATGATTGTTCTCTAAGCCAAAGGATTTCCTTTTATGAGTATTTACCCTACATGTCTATCTGCTTTTTACATTCCAGTGAAATAAATTAAAATGAAGAGAATGTACATTGAAAACATTTTATCTGCTGAGAGCCACAAGTTCAAAAGAATTTTTCTTTTATTCCAGTTTTGATCAAATTTGTTCTTTTAAAAACTGTTGTTGTAAAAATATATATACACACACAGGTTGAAAATGGTGATATAAATGTATTCAGTTAATAGAGTTGTGGATTAGATACTCAATTTTATTTGCCTGGTTCCCAGCCTAGCACATACTGGGCACTCAGTAAATATTTATGGGGTATAATTTAATACATTAAAGATGCATGTAATTAATGTAATTAAAATTACATTAAAGTCTACAGTATAATATCTATGACCATGAAATTCTAAATCCATTCAGAAGCAATATCCTGACATAATATTTTGAAAGGATGAATAAATTTCTCAAAAGCCATTAATTTCCTTGTTTTCTGTATATTGGTAGAATTATTTAACTCAATAAAATAGGCAACCACCATTTTAACACCTCTGCATTTGAAAATCTGCCTCTCGTGCTTAACTGAATCTCTCAGTTTTATATATGTGTGTATTTTATTATTAAGAGTAGTTATAGTCAAAATTACAGGTATCCCTGCTTTTCAAAAATTTGTGTTCTGCCTCTCTGCTTTTTCAAAGGACCTATCTGTTTTCACTAATTGAAAGAAATCCAAAGAGGATTTTTGCTTTTACAAAGGAAGAAAAAAAAAAGACCCAAAAGCAAAAATAGCAGCCAGCATTTGTTGTGTGTTGAGCAGAGGCTGTGCACATCCGGACGGGCCACAGCAGCCCCACAGCCCTTCGGGGCGAGCTGAGCTCTCCATCTTGCCATCAAACCACCAAAGCTTTGAACTGTGTCTGTGAACATCTGTGTTTTGTCTCCATTTATTTTGTGCATCTTTTGGCAAGTTGTGTCCTAAGGTATGAGAAAAGCTTAAGAGATTTTTTGGGTCTGGGAATGCTCAGGAATCTTTCCATATAAATTAATAGTGATTGCTTCTTTGCTTTATGCCATTTCGATTTACAAAAGATTTCATTCATTGGAATGCTCTGCTCTCAGATAGTGGGGGAAACCTGTATTTGAAGAGGATTTGTGGGGAGGGAGCAAATTATGGGTCATTGGATTTCTGGTGGTAAGCAGATTTGGATGGGCACTAAATGAACTAGAATGGTCCAAGAATAGTAGTAGTAGGGGGTTGCAGTTATACCTGAGATATAAAGAAGCTGAAAAGTTAGAGTACAGGATTCTAATCCTGTAAGATTATAGGATTATAGGCAGAGAATAACTGGGTTTACTTGTTTTGAGTTTATCAAAGACTGTTAGATTATTAATCTCTTCATTGGGATGGACAGGGTCAAAATAGGATGACCCCTTGGTCCTTGGGACTTTCTCACAGATAGAATTCTACAGGCTAGTAAGACCTTTTTGTGCAAAAGATTAGATACAACGGAATAAACTCTCTTTGTACTCTTATGAGTGATAGCCTTAAAAATAAAAGTTACTTCAATAGCAAAAATGAGTTTACTTGGGAATAGCAGAAAATTTCGATTTAAGACATGCAAGGTTTGTCACGCAATAGGCAAGCCCCACAAAGAGGAGGAATGTTATTTTATGGAGAAGAAGGAGGAAGTTGGGAGGGGTTGTTTTGAACAAAAGTGCCTTTGAGAAAAACAAGAGTTCAGGGTGGTGATAATTTCTCATTGGTTGAGTTGCCAGGGGCAGCTGATTCCTCCTAGGAGATACAATGTCCATCTTTTCCTGTTGGGGCCTGTAATTAATGAGTCTTTCCTGTTAAGGATTCTTCTGTTGCAGTCTGTAATTGATTGTTCTTCCTGTAATTGACTGTTGAGTGGGATGGCTCCTACTTCTAGCCTCCCAGTTCCATTTTGTGAACTTTCCCTTCTTTAATTCCCCCAGGTGTTTGGCCGAACTCTGGGCCTCCACAGTTCTTTATCCTTGGAGGCATGGAAGGATAGGTCCTATTCAGATCTCACATGCCTGGCTTCACTGGGGTGGCTGTCTCTGAGTGAGCGCATTTACAGAAATAGGGAGCTTCCTGTAATACAAGTTGCTGTTTTTATTTGATCCCCTTTCTCTGGAATCCTCATGATCTAACTACCCCTTTTTAATACTGCCTTGGGATACGTTATTGAAATCCTCACTTTTAAGAAAGTTTAATCTAGACTTTTATATTTAGCATACAGAAAGAAATAATAATGTCAAAGAGATCCTGAAGATCTTTATACTCTATCCGTGTCATGCTCCTACCATTGAATGGTAGGAACTTGCTAAGAAGCTAGAGACCTGTCCTCACATGCCCCATCCCTATGTAGGTCCCCTTTTCTTTCTTCCCCTTCTTCATTTATCAATTTCACACACTATTTTGTTAATTTGGAGAGTATGTATTACTTCTTAAATTAACAAATGAACTTGTTTTTTTTTTTTTTTTTTTAAGATTTTATTTATTTATTTGACAGACAGAGACCACAAGCAGGCAGAGAGGCAGGCAGAGAGAGAGGAGGAAGCAGGCTCCCTGCTGAGCAGAGAGCCTGATGCAGGGCTTGATCCCATGACCCTGGGATTATGACCTGAGCTGAAGGCAGAGGCTTTAACCCACTGAGCCACCCAGGTGCCCCTAAACTTGATTTTTATTATACAAGTTGCTAATGGCCGTTTTAGAAAACACAGGTAAACGTAAGAAGAAAGTAGTCACCTGTGATCCCCATCCTAGTTAGTACTGCTTTTAATGTTCTGTATGTTATGTTTTAAGTTAAAGAACACATATATTAAGTCTAATGTAACTACTTTTTATTTGACCAGTTGGCCAATGATTTATAATTTACTGATATAAGTTAGTATAATATATGGCTTACAAATTTTTAAGTGAATATTTTTAAATGATAAACCTACTTATAAGTGTCTCCCCACCACCAACCCCTGCCAAAAACGAAAGGCAATTGCCTGGGCAGATGGTAGTTAGAAGATAATAGTGTTTGGGGGAAAATATTTTTAAAATCAGTAATTAACTTATATTAACTCCTTTTTTATCAGAAGTTAATATACTCAGTAATATCTTTTTCATTCCTCCTTTAACTCTGAAATTTGGTATTAGAAGTGTGGGGCATTTGTAAATTATATAGTATAAAGACTGACTCCTCTAACTGCCCTTTTCAATTATTAAGCATGCTACAGCTAATATTGCTAATATTTGAGTAGTTAATAGTATTTCATCTACATTAAAAATAGTATACATATCCTTAAAGTAATTTTACTAAGCCTGACTATAAGTTGTTTTATGATTAAATAATATTTTACGTATCATACGTTTCACTTCCCCACGTACATAATAGGTACATTGCAACACAGCACTTTTTGTGTGTATTATTGTACTTCTCCAACCGTTGCAGAAATAAAGTTAGAAAGACACGTTCATCATTCAGAAGGTTAATAAGCATATGTTACTGAGTTGTTTATACCATATGTACTTAATCACAAGAAATGTTGTAAATATAAGGTAGTTGATAACTATCTTATAATTGCTTAATTGTTTATGTGAATTCATTTAAATAAAAAGGAAATATTTTAAAATTTCTGTGTTTAAGCAAAAAAACCTAGGAATTAAGGATATTTTTCACATTCCTTAAGCTCTGTTTCCTACTGGTCCAGACACTATAGCCATTCTGTTTTTGTTTTTGTTTTTTTAAGATTTTCTTTATTTATTTGATAGAGATTACAAGTAGTCAGAGAGGCAGGCAGAGAGAGAGGAGGAAGCAGGTTCCCTGCTGAGGAGAGAGCCCGATGTGGGGCTCGATCCCAGGACCCTGAGACCATGACCTGAGCCAAAGGCAGAGGCTTTAACCCACTGAGCCACCCTGGCACCCCACTATAGGCATTCTTAAAAGTGAGGAAACATTCTAAGGTGTTATGATTTATATTTAGTACATCAAGAGAATATATTTAGTACGTCAAGAGAAATGATAATAAGCCTCCATAATTGTGGAAAAATTATTGTTCTGCTTTTCTATTTTGTATTAGCTATGCTGAACATCTACCCTAATTATGGTTTTCTTTTCTGAAAGTGTTAAGATTTATGTATGTGTATATGGCGTAGTTCATAGATTATTTCAGATTCAATCAGATGGCTTCTAGAAACAGGATAAGTTTTTATACTGGACTGCTAAGCAACATATATTTTAAACTAGAAAATTATAAGTCCACTCTCTTGATAAAAAAATTTGAGGAAAGAAAGAAACAACAATATAAAATGTTGGAGTAGAAAATGACTTGTCAAATAGTGGCATATTATATGGATGTGTGTATATATATTTTTTGAAATGAAAATATTCCATTTTTTGAAAAAAAACTTTAAAATTTAGAATTATATATGTAAAATTTAGAATTATATGTATATAATTCTAAGTTTAAGGGTTTTTTTTTTTTTTTCCAACAAAACCATTAGATTTTTGTGGATGTATTGCTTAGGACTAAGATATAGAAACCAATAGGAATTGTGAAATTTCTTGTTTCTTAAATTGTCTGTCTTTTAATATTAATAATAAAATCATTGAAATACCTAGAAGTAATTATTGCCACTTTTCAAAATCTTCTCATAATATTTATCTTAA
Organism: Mustela lutreola; assembly: GCF_030435805.1. Taxonomy (NCBI): domain Eukaryota; kingdom Metazoa; phylum Chordata; class Mammalia; order Carnivora; family Mustelidae; genus Mustela; species Mustela lutreola. The sequence goes on from NC_081302.1 coordinate 76,627,805, forward strand.
GTTAGAGGCTCTAACAGGACAGAAAATTACAGTATTTAAAAACACATTCAAGAACTGTCAGTCTTTGAGATATTGAAAAGGAATCTGAACATTCCATATTTAAGAATAGGTATTCTACAAAACAGTGTTCCAGAAGTAACCCTATTCTGTAGTATGACTTGATTCTTTTTTTCATTTCATAATTCCTCTCCCTAGATTATAGTTGAAAATGGTACATCTCATAGGTAAGTAAGTTTAGTTTAGTTTAAATCTGTTTTAAATCTCGGATTAAAATCTCAGTTAAAATCTCAGATTTTAGTTTAAATCTCATAGGTAAGTATGTTTTTTTAAAAGATTTATTTATGTGAGAGAGGGAGTGAGTGTGAGTGGGGGGAAGGACAGGGGAGGGGGAGAGTCTCAAGCAGACTTCCTGATGAGCACAGAGCCCCACTAGTGCTCCCTAGTCTCAGGACCCTGAGATCACAACCTGAGCTGAAACCAAGATTCTAACGCTTAAGCAGCTCTGCCACACAGGCACCCCTCATAGGTCAAATTTCTAAGTAAAACCTGTTTATGTGTAAAGTGTAAAATGAAGGTAAGCTGAGGAGATGCATTGTGATGCCATCGTGGTGACCGCCGAAGGGATAGACATGTATATGTATTCCAGATAAGATATATGTACATACATATAAAATCCAGAGTGAGAGGCTCACCAAGCAAGTGAAAATCTGCTCCCTTACACCTGATCTGCTTGGCAGTTACATTTCACATGATATCTTAAGATGACATTTTGGTTTATGAGTAAGCCACTTCCACATATGGATTAAGGGATTTAGTTCACTGGAACCAACCATTCTTCTTCTATTTTTTCTTTAAAGATTTTATTTATTTATTAGAGCGAACACGAGGGTGAGGAGGAACTAACCATTCTTGAGGTTTCACATTGGCAAAGCTATAACGCAGCTCTGGTAACTTAATTATGCTGGGTCACTATTGAGATCAGCTAGATTTCCTGACCAAATGTACTTCTTTTTACTCCATCGAGGACTCTAATTTAGAATTCATTCATTTTTTTTTTTAAATTTTATTTATTTATTTGACAGAGACAGTGAGAGAGGGAATACAAGCAGGGGGAGTGGGAGAGGGAGTGGGAGCAGGGAGTCTGATGCGGGCTCCATCCCAGGACCCTGGGGTCATGACCTAATCTGAAGGCAGCTGCTTAATGATTGAGCCACCCAGGTACCTCTAGAATTCATTGTTTAGGAAGAATGGTGAATGGTGAAATACCAGGCATGAAAAAGACTGGCGAGCACTATAACCATTTGTGTCCAATTTGCTTCACGGAAGCCACACACCTTGTGATTTTTTTTCCCCCAAGCCTCACCAAGCCCGGCTCCTGGCTCCAAGTTCCTAATAAGTTTGCGTATGTGAATGCCCAGCCTAGAGCGGATTTGCAGCAACAAACTACAAGTTCTCTCTCTCTCTGTGGGATCTTTGTCAGAGAGAGAGAGAGAGAAACAGGTGACAAACATTAAGGGAGGTGGCAGAAAAACTAACAAATTGACTCAGTTGTAATGCTTTAGGTGGAAGAATCATGGATATAGAGCATAATTAATCTTTATTTTCTATTTAAGGACGTAAGTATGGAATAGGGAAGAAGTCTAGGAAATTGGTGGGAAGAGTAAGGGGAGTGTGATGCGGGGTGCAGAGGAATAGCATAGGTGAGAAGAGGAGGAAGTAAGGGAGAAAACGGAAGAAGAGACTCAGGAAGATATTATCCAAGAAGAGTGACGAACCCGCAATCCCTGGAAACAGAGTGGTATGAGGTCTATGTTCAGGGGGGGTTTGAAGAAGCATCTGGCTAGAACCCGGGGTTTGGAACCTTAGAGGTGGGAATAAGAGTCAGATATATCCTGTTAAGATACCTGGCCTATCTTCTATTAACAGATTTTTTTCCCATTAAGGGGAAATGATAGAATCATAGTCGTTTGTCATGAGATCATCTTTTGTCATGGGGAGGTGAAACGAGAAACAAGAGGCAATCAAGAAGTTACGGGAGCCTGATTTAGAACAGAGGCAATGGGAAAATTCCAGTGCTAGAATCCAGAGTTGGCGAGACAAGTGAAAGCAGAGGACTCATTTGTTCATTTTCTCTTTCAGTCTTGAGATTGTTATTAACTACATGGTGTGTCATGCGCGCTACAAGGTGCTGGGCCTATGCATAATGTAAGACATGCTACCTGGCTTTTAAGGGATGCCCAGCAGGGGCGATACATCTAAGCAAGTGAGAGCTCACTGCAGCAGTGAAGGCATAATGAAATAATAATAAAATGGTGGCACAAGGGACAGAGTGATTGATTTTGTTTGGGTGGATGAGAACCAGCTCTGTAGCAGAGGGTTCCCTTGAGCTGACCATTAAATGGAGAGGGATCTGCAGATCAACAAGGCAGGAGAGGAAATTCCAAGCAGAGGGACTAGCATGCTGAGGTCAGAAAGTTGTAAGTACTTTAGGGTAGCCAAAGGGTAGAATGTGTAAAATTGTGTCAGGAAATGAAACTAGAGGAGCCAGATCTGGAAGGTTTAAGTGCCAGGTTGGAGAACTTGGCTTTCCTTTTGTAGAAGCAACTGGGGGCTGCAGAAGAATATGAAGAAAATAGTATCACTGTTTGGGGGAATCCTAGTGTTGTAAGGTAGCTGGGAGAGGAGGAGCATGCCTGAAAACCCTTTTGGGTGGTGGCTAAAAGAACGGGTGCAACACGTAACTGCAGTCTAATTTGGTCTCAGTGGTGGGATGGATGGAGGGTGCAGGACACACAAGCAGCGTGTTCCGGGGGCGGGGGGGGTCGGTGGGAACTTGGTGACTGGGTGTGGAAAACGAGGCAGAGAGTGGGAAAGAAACAGGCTTCTCTGGTTCTAGTTATAGGGTGCTGGAGTCTAGAAGTACCATTAGGAAGTGCTATAATAGGATCCCTTAGAAGGAAATAATGACATGGTTTTTGAACGTAAGTGTGAGTCACATATATGGGAACTGGGACAGTTATCTAATAACTGTTGGGAGAAAAATAAAGGTAGATCTGTACTCATATTACATACTGACCAGAACAATGTGATAATCATTTTATTAAAAACTATACAAATAAAGAAAATACAGCACATCTTTATCATCTTGTTATGGAGGACTAGAATAGTGGAAGCATTTTTAAAGGAACAAATGAATGTATTTAATTACATGAAAATGCACAACTTTTTTATGTCAATGGACATGCAGGCATATAGGATGCCTAGGGGAAAATTATAATCAAAGACTTTTTTTTAATCAGCCAAAGAGCAAATTATAATCAAAGACTTTTTTTTAATCAGCCAAAGAGGTTTTATAACTAATACGTTAACTCTTGTCAAGAAAAACACTATAATTTAATAGAAATAGAAATGGACCAGGGATATAGAGGTGCTCAGCAGAGAAATAAGTATAATAATTATAAAAAGTTAGTCAAAGAGGTGCAACTAAAGGAAAAATTAGATATTACACTTGTATTTTAAATGGTCAGATTTATAAATATTAAAAAGAATAAAAATAACCTCAGAGCAGTTTGGGAGAACTTAGCATGCTTACACATTTCTGGTAGGAATCAAAATTTTATTCACCATTTCAGAGGGCAGTTAGTGAATGGCAGGGAAGTAAAGCAAGAAGCTGGAACTGAGAAGTGATCATGAGATTTGGCAGTTAGACACTCTGGCCACAACAAAACCCGTCTCAGACTGATGGAGATGGAAGCCCTTTGGGTAAAGAACTGAAGTTTGCACTGATGGTCTTACATTTCAGATAGACTGGAGGTGAAACGAAGGTGGGAGAAAGGGTAATACGTGTAGACCCGTCTTTTGTTTTCATTTTTATTTTTATTATTTTTTTAAAGATTTTATTTATTTATTTGACACAGAGAAAGAGAGATCACAAGTAGGCAGAGAGGCAGACAGAGAGAGAGGAGGAAGCAGGCTTCTGTCTGAGCAGAGAGCCTGTTGCGGGACTCCATCCCAGGACCCTGGGATCACAACCTGAGCTGAAGGCAGAGGCTTTAACCCACGAAGCCACCCAGGCACCCCTGTTTTCATTTTTAAAGCTGTCAAGACATGAGCTTTATGTGGAGGGAAAAGAGAGGTTGAAGAAAGATAAGAAACATGACATAGGCTGTCAAAAGGTATGAGACAGCCCAAGTCGGGGGAGATGGGGATGGGGAATTCGCTTTCAGACAGGGATTGGGAGATCCGTTGCAAGAAGAAGGAATTAAGGATGTATATAAATAAAATAAACTTGAACATGTGTGGTTGAAAAGTGTCATTTTGTTAAAGGGGGTGGGGGGAGTGCTACGACCTCTGATAGTCTCAGTTCCTCCTGGAATTCAAGATTTCCCCCTTTCCCCTATGGCATGATTTCTCAAAAGAATTGTCTGTGCTCTAATTCCCCTCTTCCAGTTCTCTTTTGAACTCTTCCAGGAAGCGTTTGCTCTCATTCCCCCAAAACTCTGTATCAAGGTCACTGGCGAATTTCATGTTGCTAAATCCAAGGCTTATTTCTCAGTCTTAATCTTATTTTACTTGCCTGCAGGATTTAACACAGTCATTTCTTCCCTCTTCCTTGAAGCATTTTATTTGGTTTCTGCTCACTGTCCTCCTAATTTTGTTCCTACCACAGTGTCCACTCTGCCTCAGCTTGGTCCCTTCTTATCTCACAGATTTTATAATGTTGGACTCTCTCAAGGCTCAGTCCCCTGGCCTCTCTTCTGCTTACTCAGCCACTCTCCTTTGGTGATCTTTTCCAGTCTATACGCTTTTCCTTTCTACACACTGATGCTTCCTAAATTTATATGACCTGCTCAGTCCTCTCCCTTGAGCTGGGCTTGTATAGTTAGCTGCCTGCTCAGGGTCTCTACTTGGAGATCTGATGGTCATTTCAACCTTACGATGTCCAAGCTTGAGCCGAGCCATGTAACCTCCTCTCTGATATACTTCTGCATCTCAGTTATGTCAATTCTGTTTTTCCAGTTTAGACCAAAAACCTTGGGATCATCCAGGACTTTTTCTCCCCACCATCAGCCCATGCACACATTTTGGTCATCAGCAGATCATATTGGTCTGTCTTCAAAATACATCCAGAACTGAGTCTTCTCTCTTGAGCTCAGACATGTCCACCTGGTTCTTTCAACCGCCTCTCTCACTTAGACTATTTCAGTAGGTTCCTAAGTGCTTGTAGCTTGTAGGTTTGGCCCCTTCACTGTGTTCTCAGCACAACAGCCCAGAGTGATCCTGCTAAGGTACTTACTCAGAGTAAAAGCCAGAGTTCTGTAAGCCCTGCAAGATTTAAGTAGCCCCAGTTACCTCTCTGACCTGTTTTCTTCTCTCTGCTTTGTTCATTTCTTCCACCCTGGCCTCTTCACTGTTCAGTGAACACGCCAGGCACATTCCCTCCTCCGGGCCTTTATACTTATTATTGCACTTGTCTGGAACAGACATTTTTATACCAGGTACCTGTGTGGCTTTCTAGTCACTTTTTGGTTTTAAGTGACGTGTCCCTTGATAGTGAGCCTTTTCCTGATCACCTTACTTACTTAAAAATCTTCCCTTCGCGTACTGCTTTCCCTGTCTTACTTTATTTTTTCTTTCCAGCCATGTAATGTTTTTAGCTTCACAGTAATCCTATATATAAGCAAGAAACCATTGTTACTTTACACACAAGGAAACTGAGATTTATAGACGTTTAAGTGCTGTGCACATCACAATATCGCATTGTTAGTGAAATAGGGGCAGGGCCAGATTTTGAACCCAGGTCTCAAACTCTACGAACTCTGACTCCAGGGGCTCTTTTGATGCTTTTCACTCCCATGGGTAATTGAGAGTTAGGAGTTGTAATCATTGAAATTAGAGATTTTTGAAAAGACCTTAAAATTAAGAACTTATCAGTCACTTGGAAACAAATGTTTTCTGTATGTCCTGTGCAAGAAGTTAAAGAATGTTTTCATCCTTTAGAAGAAAACATAATTTAATTTATTAAGATGAGAGCCCTTGCCTTTGAGTGTAATAGAGAGAAGCATTTAAATAATAGCCAGCTGGTAAACATCCGCAATAAAACCGAACCAATGAAAACTGTAGTTCCCTCCCGCCACTCACCCTGCATCTTCTAGGTATATGCAATACTTTGGAATTTGTGACACTCTCTAAGATGATAGAAATTGCCCCAGCTTAGCTGGCTGGTAAGGAGTGCTGCTGGGAAGAGCCCACGTGCTGCCGGAACCTGTCTTTCCTGGAATAGAGTTCTTTCCACAGAGGTCTTTAATTATTGGCAGAGGTTTGTCTGGATACTTTACTGTCTAGACATGTTTAACATTCCATATGGTAAGTTTCTTTTTCAAAACAGTTTTATATCAATTCTATTTTTAAATTACTCTAAGGTAACATAATATAGTATGATTTTTAAAAATACAGCTTTAGTATCACTATCTGAACCTTTAAGATTTGGGGAGATAATTCAGTTTGGTTTTGGCCTTTATCTCTTTGCATTTAAAATAATTTTTCATCATAGCATAGTGGTTCAAATTGGAAGACATAGTGGTAGAAGGACATTTCAGATTGGTTATTTCTCTGCTCACCACAGTTTAACCTCCACTTTGTAGAAATTTAAGATCCTGAAGTTATAGAAAACAATAACAAATTTTGGGACTGACAGGTAAATATGACATATCACTGAGCATTTTATTAGATATGAAAAGACAGAATCATAAGAGTTTTTAGAGCTATATTTAACTCCATGTATGTGTGTGTGTGTGTGTGGGTGAGAGAGAGAGAGAGAGAGAGCAAGCGAGAGATCAGTTAGTATCTAGACAAAGCTGATAGTTTATACACAGGAAACCAAGGCATCAGAATATATATGATATACTACGTGCTCGTATATCATGTAGGATAAACGTTTGGTGAATGAAAGAATTAATTGCATAGTGACCTAGTTACCCAGCTGGCATAGAGCTTAGAGCCTAAGTTTCATTGCTTCTAGCATTTTTTGCTTAGCTTACTAATTTTCTAGATTATTAAATAAGGTACATGTTACTACAAGTAGCATCTTAAGAATTTCAGAATGGCTTTTCAACATCATAAGAAGGGATAGACAAATATTAAGTGTGCTGAATTACAGTTTTATGTAGAAAAATGAGAATTGTATGTGTGGAATTGTTGAAAACTGTTCTTTTGTAATTTTCTTACTGACATGCAATAGGAAGTACGTTTTGATTAAGAATAGAATTTATTTGGGGCACCTGGGTGTCTCAGTAGTTTAAGCATCTGCCTTCAGCTCAGGTCATGATCCCACGGTTGTAGGATCTAGCTCCGCATCGGGCTACGTGCTTCTCCCGCTCCTGCTCCCCTTGCTTGTGTGCTCGCGCTCTCTCTCTCTCTCTCTGTCAAATAAATAAAATCTTAAAAAAAAAAAATCCATTTAAGACCGTCATCTAGCATGCTAAATATTTCTATACAGCTAAATACCCAGGCATGCATCTTCCAGAAGGAAAAAAACACTGTGGAGAGAGCTTTATTCCAGGAAAGACAGACTCCTCCAGTGCGGGCTCATCTCAGCATTTGACCTTTTTCAGTCTGTCTTTTTTAACAGTAGTGTTAGTTATTAACTGGTACTTTTTGTGAAAAAAGCATATCAGATACCTTTAGTGCTCTGTACCAGCTATTCTCAAAGTATGACCCAGGGTCCCTTATTCTCTTCTGTTGGGTCCGCAAGGTCAACACTGTTTTCCCACTAATGCTAAGATGTTATCTGCCTTTCTCACTGTCATTCTATCCTGAGTGCCCAATGGAGTTTCCAGAGGATACATGTGACCTCACCACAGATTGAAAATGTACAGATTTGAGGCTCCAGGTTTGTAAAGGTATAACACAATGGCCTCTCTTCTCACTATATTCCTTATTTTGGAAAAAGAAATGTTATTTTTTTTCCCATAAAAAACTTTTTCATAAAAATCCTGGTGTGTAATGGGTTTATTGTTTTATTAACAAATGAATATTTAAACAATCCCATTGTCACTTCAGAAACGTTCTCTAAATGGCATAGTGTAGTGAGGAGCCTTTTAGGATTGGCTTTTTTCACTCAGCATAATTCTCTGTAGATTCGTCCAGGTTGTGTGCAGCAATAATTCATTCTTTTTTATTGCTGAGTACTATTCTACAGTACAGATGTTCCTTGGTTTGTTTACCCACTCACCCACTAAAGGTTGCGTAATTTCTGGTTTGGGGCCCGTGCAAATAAAGCTGTAGATATATGTGAGACTTTCACTTCTCTGGAGTAAATATCCAGGAGCACAGTAGCTGAATTGTATGGTAGTAGCATGCTAATTTTTTAAGGAACTGCCACAGTTATCCCAAGTGGATAAAGGGATCCTTAGGTGTAAAAGTTTGACACCCAAAGGCATTATCAAAGCTGATGTGTCACATAGACAGTAAGAGAGTATTTCTGTATTGATATCAGGTAAAAAAAAAAAAAATTAAAAATTCTCAGACTTTTGACGACTAAAAGAAGTTATATCTTATTCTTTGTAATCATAGAGCAGGGTCCAGTATATCGACTCCTTGGCAGTGCCATAAATTGCAAGGTCTTCTCCTATATGTTTATAAAGTGATATTTTTTCACTTTTTTTTCATTTTCATTTCATTTTTTTTTAAATCATTTCAGCACTCTTAACATTTCAGACCCAAGTATGAGCCTGACACAAAAACATTTTTAGTGTGTAATATGTGCCAAGAATGGCGAATACAGACAATAAAGAAGATGCTATCTTCACCCTCAAAGAGCTGAGAAGACAGATTAGCAAGAAGGCAAATGTAGTAATTGTTGAAATGAAGGTATGTGTAAGAGCAGCAAGGGCAAGAGGGAATGGGGATGTACTCAGGAGTAGGAGTGGGGCTGGGGGGTTCTGCAGAGCAAGTAGAGTTTGAGTAGGAACTTGCCAGGAGGACACTTGAAGAGAGAGTAGCCCGAGACTCTTGAAGTTGATAAGTCAAAGGAGCCCTAGGGATTTCCCATCTAACCGTACTTTGGTGGGAATCTTTAGCTCATGGCCTCTTTTTTTCTGGGCTGGATCTCCAAAGGTAAGGACTGTGAGGACTCTTTCTTTCTGAATTAAAAATAATCTACAGAGGGGCACCTGGATGGCACAGTTGGTTAAGCATCTGACTTGATTTTGGCTCAGGTCATGATCTCAGGCGCTGAGATTGAGCCCGTAGTCAGGCTCCACACTCAGTGGGGCTGGTGGGTTCTACAGAGTAATTTGAATAGGAACTCTCTCTCCCTCTCACCCTCCCCTTGCTCTCTCTTCCCCTCCTCCCCTCCCCCTATTCTTTCTCTCTCATGCATGCTGTCTCTCAAATAAATAAATAAATCTTTAAAAAAAATAACCTCAAGAGAAATGATCTGAATAACATGTAGTTTTGGAGTTTGCAAATTAACTATGAAAAAACCATAGCTATTCCTAAGAGTCTCTGATGCACCAGTGTATTCTTGTCTCATAGACCAGGAGGGGCAAGCCTCTTATTCCTAACTAGAGTTAGGTAGGAAACAATGTATTCTCACTTCCTTTCCAGTGTACTGGGGATTTTTCAAGATATTATTTACAATATATTGTAAGAGGCACCTGGGTGGCTCAGATGATTAAGCATCTGCCTTGGGCTCAGGTCATGATCTCTGGGTCCTGGGATCCAGCCCCGCGGAGGGCTTCCTGCTCAGCACAGAGTCTGCCCTTCCCTCTCCCTCTGCCTCTGCTGCCTGCTTCTCTTTCGCTTTCTCTTTTTCTCTCATGTGAATAAATAAAATCTTTAAAATAATAATCATAAAATGTGTTGTAATATTCTCAGCCAACTTAATAACTTCCATCTCTTTACTCTTCCTGGAATATTAGCTAAACATACAATGTAGTTTGTGAAGACACATATCATACAATGTATACCTATCTTTATATTATGAAAAATATTTAGGACTTGCTTAATTTGCATTTTGATATTTCAGATTGTGCTCATAGAATATCTGAACTCAAAATTATATCTAAACATGGGCATATCCTCCTATAAACATAGATGTATTTATGGCCGCCTAAATGTAGTAAGAGTGCACAAGTAAATTGTCATCTCTGTGGCCACGCAGCATTCACTGAGCTGCTCTTCTGTGGGAGGTCCAGCTCTTAAGGAGCTCAGTTTAGCGTGAGAAGTAGTATTAGGTGCTGCAGTTAGACTTGCACACTGAGAAGGAATGACGGTGTCTGCCTGGGTTGGGAGTAGAGGGAAGGGGTTTGGGGTTGGAAAGACAGGATCAGGCGCCCTTAGTCCTGACAAAATTCTACAACTAAGGCTTTCATGAAATACCTCTCCTCTTTCTTGTAATTACTTAATTTGCTCTTGGGTTATTTTGAAGCAAGAAAGAACTAGATTTATCACCCTTATCTCTTACAAAGTAATTATACGTTGTTTGGCATTTCACAAATCATTCATCTGTCTGAACTTCTGTTTATCTCTAATAATGATAATAATAGCTAATACTTACACAGCACCTACAATGTGCTAGGCACTATTTTATACAATCATTTATTATTTTATATGTTCGTTTTTTCTTTATGTCAGCCCTTTGAAATAGGCACCATGGTTACCCCCATTTTACATTTTACACATGAGGAGGAAACAGAGACATTTAGAAAGGTCACAGAGCTCATTAAGTGGCAGAGCGAAGATTCGAACCCTCCCAGACTTCCTCCAGAGTATGTGTTCTGTACTTGCGCTGCACAGCCTGGCAGTTCTTCAGTCAGTACGCACGAGCACATGCTAGTGAGCTATACAGGGTGATTTTTCACTTAATGTTTGTGTCATGGTAACAGAGGTATCTCGGGGGTGGAAGATAATGCAGTTGTTATTTGGTATTTTAACTGGGAACATGTTATTTTTCCTCATGAAAAGATTTTGTGATAAAGAACTCAAAGTTATTTAGAGATTTAAAAAATAGCTAAAACATAATAGTCAAGAGAAATGCTTTCTTAGTCATTATGTGGGAGGCTTGAATTGCAGTATATTTTCTTGAGGAAAAGAAAAATTAGAATAAACACTATCACAAAGAAAGAAGAGCAAAGGATATGTGAGTTTTCTTGCGGACTGGAATTAGAGTCTGCAGACATTCTGTATTAAAATACTTTGTCTGTCTGGGTTAAATGCTGTTTCTCTCCTTAATCTCACATGCCGTGCACTGAAGTTTGAAAAGTTATGGTGCCCAGAGGGTAAAGAACAAGGCTTGTGGGTTACATTTGCTCTCTTAATGTTGGTACAATAGGAATTTAGCTCATAGGTTGCACTTGTTATTTTATTTTATTTTTCAAGATTTAATTAATTAATTTATTTGACCGGCAGAGATCATAAGGAGGCAGAGAGGCAGGCAGAGAGAGAGAGAGGGAAGCAGGCTCCCCACTGAGCAGAGAACCCGATGCGGGACTCGATCCCAGGACCCCGAGATCATGACCTGAGCTGAAGAAAGCAGCTCAACCCACTGAGCCACCCAGGTGCCCCTCTTGTTATTTTATTAAGTCATTTTTCAAAACAGTGTCTCGAAGGTCAGCCATCCCATTTGAATCCTGGCCACCTGCTCATAAGTCATGGCACCTCTTGTTAACTTTGTTGAAATGTTAATATTGTTTTTCTAATAAATACTCTGGATAAACAAAGTGATAAATATGGATGTGTGATGGGAACAGAATTTTCTCATTGAAACATACATTTGGAGCATTGACTTGGTGTCTGCCCCTTCCGCTCTTGAGGCTGGAGGACCAGGTTTGATGATTCCCGCAGCCTGAAGGTGTTCTTCCTCGGATATTTTGACCTGCTGCATACTAGGGAAGCGTGCCAGGTGCTCTGAAGCCCTTGAGGCTCCACAGAGGGGCCCTTGTCTGGTTCCATCTGGCCGACGCCCTGTCACACAACACAGCAGTGCGCACTTTTCCCCTTTTGAAAGTATTTCTGACTATAAAGCCAAACTTGAGTTAGATGACCAGTTCTCCTCATCTTTCTCTGTATTCACATAACAGCCTCCTGTGCAGGGCTTTCTTGGAGTACGCTGAATTTTAAATATTGGGTTTTCTTAATTGTCCTCTCCCTACCTCTCCTGTCAATGTGGAGTCATACTAGAGACTGTAAATATTTACTGAAGGGTGACTATAGACAGCTGCTGCCTCTGGAGTTGATTTTTAAGCCCTGGTGCTGCTGGGGAACCTGAGGGCAGCATTCCTTGCTAGAGGTGCATGACCTGGGGGTGGGGGGGTGTGGCTTTGAGAGCCTTCTGTAGTTGGACAGGAGACAGACACACACGCACACACAAACTGCCGTTTTGAGTAAGCAAGAACAGATCAAAGTGTTGAATAATACGAGGTGGAATTATAATTTATAACACATTCTACCAATTTGATTGAATGACAGTGGGCTTTTTCCCTAATGCTATAAAGTAGTACTGCACTTTACGGAGTTTGCACAGATGTTATCTATATATGCTATGTAGTTTATCTTTCTATAATCTGGGCTACATAGAGAATATTTAAATCATACATATTTTGAAATCCATTTTTTCCAAACATAGTACAGGGCGAAGGTCATTTTTTTTAATAGACACTGAATTATCCTTGAGACAACATTTCAAAGACACAGCCTTTGGTATGGCAATGTAAATGCATAAAATGAGAAGCAAAGAACCATGACTGGGATGACAGATGCAAATGTATTGCATAATATACCTCAATTTGCATTATTAGCCTGCTATGTAGATTAATTGGCTTTAAAAACTACCGTTGAGCAGCGAAGTGTTGGAGGATTTCAATCTGTAAAACGGATTGATTCTCTTAGTCACACCATATGCAGCATCTTTGCTTTTTAATCACAAGTTCTTCTTTCACCAAGAACTTGGCAATGTTGTAGCCAAGTTTTGGCAGGTTTGTAGCAAGATAAGCTTTGCAAGCTTAACCAACGAGCAAATCAGTTAATTTATTAGGATTTTATGACTAATTTATCACCTGATCTAAATTTTATTTTATGTTTTAACCTAAAAAAGAAGTTAACTAAGTAATAAGATATCGATGACTTTTAGCCCCTCTTGACTGATGCTAATTACAGTTGTGGTTTGTTTTGTTTATCTAGAAAAACCTTGATTTTAGTCAGATACTTCATTGCTCATCAAAGGAAACCATACGTGAAGTGAAAGTCTAACGTGTGAAGATACAGAAACTGCTTTGGTTGATTCAAAATGGGAACAACAAGTGATGAGATGGTATCTGTGGAGCAGACCTCCTCCTCCTCCTTCAATCCTCTGTGTTTTGAATGTGGCCAGCAGCACTGGACAAGAGAGAACCATTTATACAATTACCAGAATGAAGTAGATGACGACCTGGTCTGCCATATTTGCCTTCAGCCTCTGTTGCAGCCACTAGACACCCCCTGTGGACACACGTTCTGCTGCAAGTGCCTCAAAAACTTCTTACAGGAGAAGGATTTTTGTCCATTGGACCGGAAAAGACTCCACTTTAAGTTGTGTAAGAAGTCCAGTATTCTAGTTCATAAGCTTCTGGACAAATTATTAGTGTTATGTCCATTTTCTTCAGTGTGCCAAGATGTCATGCAACGCTGTGATCTGGAGGCACATCTTAAAAACAGGTAAGCACAAAATATAAAGGGAAGAGAAGTAAAGTCTAGGGTTTATTAAAAGGTTGGTCAAACCAAAACTTGCTGAAGAGTACCAAGACATCAGTAAGTAAATGGACAAATCAGATACAAGAGATACACAAATAAGTTCTGTGGAACAACATTTTTACATGACAATTTATCAAATACATAGATACAGAAACTACAGTGAAGAAGTACCTACTAATATTTTTGCTGGTATAACATGAAGCGATTACATTCATGTGGGCAGCAGGGTGTAGTGATAGACTTTTTTCCAAGGCAGTTTAGCAGTTTGTTTCAAAAAGTGAATGTGAGTATCCTTTGATGTAGCTTATTATCCTAAGGAAAAATTATGTATAAAGATGTGTTCACTGCAGCATTGTGCATAGTTCAATAAATCAGAGTTGATCTAATTAACAGTAGGGAAGGGTTAAAACTACCATAGTACATCAACTCCATGGGATATTATGCAGACAGCACAAACAGTAATTTGATTGCAACATGGAAATGAGGGTACATTATTTTATTTGCTAGGATCTTATAAAGAATCTGTGTTTAAGGACTAGACTGAATAAGAGCTAGGGGTTCGAAAATTTAAAGCATTCAATGGGGATTTTTATTCTAATAAAGCTTTTTTTTTTTTTAAGATTTTATTTATTCATTTGACAGTAGATGGAGAGGCAGGCAGAGAGAGAGAGAGAGAGGGAAGCAGGCTCCCTGCTGAGCAGAGAGACCGATGCGGGACTTGATCCCAGGACCCTGAGATCATGACCCGAGCCAAAGACAGTGGCTTAACCCACTGAGCCACCCAGGCGCCCCTCTAATAAAGCTTTCTATTAAAAGCTTAAGTAATTTATTGAGCCAATTAGTGAGTTTTATAATTTGACATTAGTGAAAGACTTGGATTTTAGAATTATTTATACCCTTAGGAAAGGTTAGAATATATCTCTATGCCTTATGTATGAAGAATCCCATAATAGGACAGAAATAAATGTATTGATTTCTGGATTTCAGAGTCCAACCACTTGTGCAATAGAAAGCTAGGATTGCTGTGAAAAAGTCACAGTACAATATATGGGGTATCATAGAAGTGATGGAGATTATCTAACTTCATCCCCTCCTTTTACAAATCAGGAAACTGAATCACAAAGATTTAGAGCTAGTTAATGGTATAGTTAGGCCTAAACTTCTAATACTCTTATTTACAATTCTGATACACTGTGCTGACTTGACCACAGGTCCAATCATGTTCCTTACTACTACGTGGTAGTAAGTTTCCTGTAGACATGTGTATATGTGGTCCTTCTATTCCTAAATATCAGTGTTATAAAATGAGGATACTCATTAGAAATAGTTAAGATATATGAGAAAGAACAAGATGTTTTTACCATGTCAGAAACATGAAGATTTATAGAAAAATTGTTTAGATCTAAGCTGTATTATCTAGTAAGAGCTAAGAAAAAGTGTAGGGTAGATACAGAGACTTGTGAAAGTGCTTATGGCCTTAGGTTTCCTTGTGTCCTTGGTCACCAGCAGGTGTAGTATCTGAGCACGACAGCAGAGACCTTGTATACATCGACACCAGACTTTTGAATGTGGTGTTCTGAGTGGGTTCTGCTTTCTGAGGTTGAGGAATATCTTGCCTTATTTCTCTCAGTTGGGCTATTCCTTTTAGGGAATAGTTTTCTTTGACTCTTTTACGAATATCAGTTAGAGGATGTTAGAAGAACTTACAAAGTCTCAGTTCAATTACCAATTATTTTGAGAGCAGTGAGGTAAACGTTGCACGAATTTTTAGGAATATTCACTTAACTAATATGCCTACAAGAATTTAATGTGTAATTGACGTATCATTAGTATTTTGGATCAAGCAGTTTATGTTGGTGATGTAAAAACTTGGGAACATCACAGTGTCCTTTCATTTAATTAATATTAATTAATATTTGAGCTACTCGTTTAGTCATTTCCAAAGCATCTCAGGCCTGTATAGTGAACGATACATTGAAAAAGGTGAATGATTTGAAAAGATGAGTGACTGGCTTGATATAAACAGCCAAGAATGGTTATTGACTATGAAAAATAAAAAGGCAAATTACAAAGTGTAATTTTTCTATCCCATTGGAGTAGATATGGGTGGAACAGCCCGACCTTTCTCTAGTTTTCAGTTAAAAATGGTGATGTTAAGTAGTTTCTGCAAGTGGAGCGCAAATTAGAATCTAATGCTGGCTTGTAATTGTTTTTACTAGTCTTTGAATCCCTTTGCTAAAAACTGATATTCAGCTAACATTTCTTCATTTAAATGTCTAATCTATGTTCTAATATTGGTTGCTGAGAAACTAGCCACCCCAAATATAGTGACACAAAACAAGCATTTGATTCTGCTCATGCATTCTGTGAGTCAGGAATTCAGACAGGGCACAGCAGGGATGACTTGTCCCTGTTATGTATAATCTGGGCCACAGCAGGGAAGAACTGAAAGCCAAGGACCAAAACATTTGGAACTAGAGAATCTACTTCCAAGATGGTTTCTTCATTCACATATCTGGCACCCTGGTGGAGATGGAGAAAACCAGAGGTGCTGGCTCAGCTAGGAAAGCCTGCAGGTGGCCTTTCCAGCATGGCACCCTCGGGATATTTCAAGTTTTTATGTGGCATTCAGTGTGGCAGAAGCTAGAGGGCTTTGTATGAACTAATCTTGAAGGCACATATTACCCCTTGTGCTGTCACTCTGTTTGAAGCAGTCCACTCAGATTCAATGGGACAGGGGACCTGGGCTTCACTTTGTGATGGAAGGAGGCCAAGCATTTGCAGCCATGTTTTCAAACCAACCCAGACAGGCAACCGAGTGATACCATGAGTCACAGAATATGATTATTCTGACTGTGCCATCTCTGCACACAGTCTCACTCATTTGAAAGAAATTGAGAAGTTCCTTATCAACTCATAGAATTTCAGGGGCGCCTGGGTGGCTCAGTTGATTAAGCATCTGCCTTTGGTTCGTGTTTGTGTTCAAACATTCTTGCCAGCATTCTTTTCTTATGTAGAATGTAAAAAGCAGATATCTATCTATCTATCTATCTATCTATCTATATATTTCCAAATCATTTGAGAGTATGAGTATCCAGAATATATAAAGAATTTTTACAACTCAATGAAAAAGCAAGTAAACCACAATTTTAAATGGGTGAAAAATTTGAATAGGTATTTCTCCAAAGAAGATTATTTGAATGGCCAATAAACATGTAAATAAATGCTCAGCATCAGTAGTTGATTTTCATAATGGGTTTTTTTTTGGTAAGATGTAAGCATCCTGTATATATTTGGATACTAGAACCTTATTAAATGTATGATTTGCAAATACTTTCTTTTGTTCTGTTGATTGTCCTTTCAGTTTCCTATGCTCTTTGAAGGACAGATGGGTTTAATCTCATGAAGTCCAGTTTCCCTGTGTTTTCTTTGTTTGCTTATGCTTTTGGTGTCATGGCCAAGAAATCAAGGCCTAATCCAAGGTCTCAAGGATTTATACATGTTTTGTTCTAAGACGTTTATGGTCTTTGATCCATTTTTATTTAATCGTGATTAGAGAACATGCTATGTGTAATTCAGTCCTTTAAATTTAATTAAGGCTTTCTTTTTTTTATGATCTAGCACATGGTCTACCCTGGAAAATGCTCCATGTTTACTGAGGAAGAATATGTTTTATGCTCTTGATGGGCGGAGTGTTCTGTAGATGTCCCGTTGGGTCTGGTTGATTCATTGTGTTCTTAAAGTCTTTCTTTCCCTGTTCTTATCTGGCCATAAGGGTTCAATCCATTATTGCAGGTGTGGCATTGAAGTCCTAAACTATTATTGTTGAATTTTCTATTTCTCCTTTAATTCTTTCATTTTTTCCTTTATGGACTTTGCATGTCTTTTGTTAGTTACATTTATAATTGTTATAGCTTCTTGATAGATTGAACATTTTCATCACTGTAAAATGTTGGTTGGTAGAAACAGTTTTTTTTTTTTTTTTTTTAAGATTTTTTTGGTTTGTTTATTTGGCAGACAGAGACATCACAAGTAGGCAGGGACACAGGCAGAGCAAGAGAGGGGAAAGCAGGCTCCCTGCTGAGCAGAGAGCCTGATGCAGGGCTCAATCCCAGGACCCTGATATCATGACCTGAGCCAAAGGCAGAGGCTTAACCCACTGAGCCACCCAGGCACCCCTAAAAACAATTTTTTGTCTCAAAGTCTGTTTTGTCTAAAATTAGTATATCTACTCAGCTGTCTTTAGGTTATTATTTGCATGGTATACCTTTTTTCTTCTTTTAATTTTGACCTATATGTGTCTATGTATGTGTCTGTTGTAGACACACTTACAGTTGGATCTTTTATTTTTTTAATGCATTCTGCCAATCATTAACTTTTCAGTGGAGTATTTAATTTATATTTAAATATATTTATTATATTATTTATATTTATAAATTTATTATATTTGTTTATATTACTGATCAGGCAGGATTTATGTCTGCCATTTTGCTATTCTGTAATTTTTTTTGTTTCTCTGTTCTTCCATTACTTCCTTCTTTTGTATTTTAATGTATTTTCTAGTATTCCCTTTTAATTCCTTCATCATTTCTGTTTACATATATATTTTTAATTGTTTACTTGGTGGTAGCCCTGGGATTATAATTAACATCTTAATTTATAACCATCTAGTTTAGATTAATACAAACTTAATATCACTAGAGTACAGAAACTTAGCTCATAGATAGCTTGCTTCTTCCCCATTTTTTGTGCTGTTGGTATTATACAAATTACATCTTTATACATTATATACCCATCAAAAGAATATAATTATTTCTTTTTGCAGTTGTCTTTTAAATCAGATACAATAAAAAAGGAGTCATGAAACCAAAACTACTTTTTTTTTCAAGATTTTATTTATTTATTTGACATAGACAGTGAGAGAGGGAACACAAGCAGGGGGAGTGGGAGAGGGAGAAGCAGGCTTCCCGCTGAGCAGCCCCATGTGGGGCTGGATTTGGGACCCTGAGATCATGTCCTGAGCCTGAAGGCAGCCGCTTTACAACTGAGCCACCCAGGCGCTCCCCAAAACTACTTGTATGCTTTTATGTTTGTGTAGTTACCTTTACCAGCGCTCATTTCTTCATGTGGATATGAGGTACTAAGTACCTTCCATAGCAGCCTGAAAGACTTCCTTTGGTGTTTTTTTGTAGGGCAGGTCTGATAGCAACAAACTTTTCATATGGGAATGTCTTCGTTTCTCCTGTTTTTGAAGGATGTTTTTTCTGGTTATAGGCTTCTTGGACAGTGTTTGTTTAGCACTTTGTGTTTACCACAGCCTCCTAGCATCCATGGTTTCTGAAGAGAAATCAGTTGTCAGTCTTACTGAGGTTCAGATGTATGTGATATGAGGTATTTTTCTCTTGCTGCTTTCAAGATTCATCAAATTCAGCAAGATTTTGGTTATGTCTTCAAATATTCTTTTTGCCCTCTTCTCTCTCAAAAATGACATATGCCATATTTTGTGGGGTTCCAATTCTCCATATATTAATAGTCTTGTTAGTATCTCAGAGGTCCTTGAGAGTCTGTCCTTTATTTTTTATTTTATTTTATTTTATTTTTTAATTTTCATTGTTTTTCTTTTTTGTTCCTGAGACTGGGTAATCTCAATTGACATATCTTCGAGTTCATGGATTCTTTCTTCTGCCTGTTCAAATGTGTTGTGAATTCATTTTATTTATCATACTTTTAAACTCTAGGATTTCTATTTGGTTCTTTACTATAACTTACATTTCTTTATTGACATTTTTATTTGGTGAGACATCATTCATATGTTTTCCTTTAGGAATTCTTTTAGGAATTATTTTGTATGTTCTTGGAACATATTTGTAATGCCTTATATAAGTCATTGTCTACTAAGATCAATGTCTAGGCTTCTACAGGAATAAGGTTTCTGCTATTTTTTTCCTATATATGGGCCATACTTCCTTGTTTCTTTGCATGTCTCTTAAGTTTGAACTGAATGCTAGACATTTTTTTTTTTTTTTAATTTTTTATTTTTTATAAACATATATTTTTTATATACATATATTTTTATCCCCAGGTCTGTGAATCACCAGGTTTACACACTTCACAGCACTCACGACATTTTTAATAAGGTCTCTGAACATAGAGATTTCATCATTTTCTTTGAATAAATGCACTCCAGATTGCCACAGAACTTTGACTAATTTCCAGAGCTCAGAAAGAGTTGGTTCTGATGATTTTGCCAGAGTCCTCATTCCTTTATGGAAAAGAGGCTTTTCAGACATATTTTGTGTGTGTGTGTGTGTGTGTGTGTGTGTGTGTGTGTGTGTGTGCATTTTTATTGGAATTCTAGTTAGTTAACATATAGTGTAATTTTAATTTCAGGTGTACAATGTAGTGACTCGGCACTTCCAATACAAGTGCCCTTTTAGTACCCATCACTTACTCACTTTTTTATTTAATTTCTAGTTAGTTAACATGTAGTGTAATCATTGGTTTCAGAGTACAATTTAGTGATTCATCACTTACATATAACATCCAGCACTCAACACAGCAAATGCCCTCCTTAATCCTCATCACCCATTTAACCAATCCCCCACTCACCTCTCTCCATCAACCCTCTCAGTTTGTTCTCTGTCGTTAAGTCTCCTGTGTTTCACCTCCTTCTCTTTTTTTTCCCCCTTTCCATATGTTCCTCTATGTTTTGTTTCTTAAATCCCCTATGAGTGAAATCTTTTAATCTGACACTATTATACCTTAAATCAAGTTAGTTCAATGTAATTTTCTTCCTGAAGAGAGCCAGAAAAGTGGGAATAGAAGCATAACCTTCGGGAGGAAAGGAAAATTTGGCTCTGCTTGCTGTATGAACCTTCTGGCTTTATTTAAGAAAGTTAAAAGATACACCAGTATACAGAGATACCTCCATAGAGCAGTATAGCCCTCAGCCTATGGCAAGTCACAGTGTCCTTTTTAAGGGGCAGCCCCCTGTCTCAGAGCTCCCTTTCTGCCCACATTGTGTCAATACATGCCTACTCCCATCTAATTAAATGTTACATGCATTTCTTTTCTATTTGTATTCTTTTTTTCCCCAAAGCATTCATTTTATCATGAAACAGAAATGGATATGGTAGAATCAAGAAAAAGAGTGAATCAAAGCCTTTTCACTTTTATATAAAAGATTTTGACAATGAGATCTTTATAAAATGTCAGTACCTTCTATTTGTTGTTATACCATAAACCTCTACTTCTGAGTAGGAGACTTAGGCTATTTACAGCAACCATCTTAATGTGTAAAATAATTCTGAATTCTTTCTATAAAAATGTTTGGCAGGGCACCTGGGTGGCTCAGTGGGTTAAATCCTCTGCCTTCAGCTCAGGTCATGATCCCAGGGTCCTGGGATCAAGCCCAGCATAGGACTTTCTGCTCAGTGGGGAGCCTTCTTCCTCTCCTCTCTCTGTGCCTACTTCTCTGTCTACTTGTGATCTCTGTCTGTCAAATAAATAAATAAAACCTTTAAAATAAAATATTTGGCTAAAATATGAAACACCTTTGCAACAAAATTGGCAATGTAGCTTAAGTAAGATTTCAGAAGTGTCCTCTGGAAAAAAAATGGGAACGTTTCCTTTTGCCAGATAACAGTTCAAGTTAAGATACCATAAATTAGACAAGGCTAGAAAGGAGCTTCGTGTTACTAGAAAAGAACAGCATGTAATGTGTACTTCTTCCATGTCAAACTGACAGCCACGTAATAACAATGACTTATCATACGTAAGAAAAGTAGAATATGTTCTTCAGAAGGAAATGATATTCCAAGATAATTCTTTTAAGCAAATCTCTTATTGAAGTCTTGAATAGCTTCACCGAACATTATCACAGAATGGGCAGAGATCATTTCTATGATGTTAAAGAATTCCTTTATTTTAGATACCCTCCTTAAATAGAAACACACATCAAGTATCAACACTTGTTAAACTGATCCTCTGAATTTTTTACTACCACACTTTTCTTGGCTGCATTTGGATGCAAAGGTTTAACTCATGCTAATTTGGACAAGCCCAGGTGGGGAATGATCTGGAGTCTTAGCAGATACTCTTGTCCCTGGGCTCCTGGGTGGGACCCAGGACACTGCTGCACACTGCTGGTGGGACCCACCTGCGTTTTCTGCTTCCTGCTGACACACTGAGTATTGTAATGGTTTCTACAGGCCTTTCAAGTACCACACTTGAATTTCGGTTTCTTTTCTTTTTTTTGTTTTTGTTTCTTTGTTTTTGTTTTTCCCAATTGCAGATTTTATGTTCACTTCCTTTTAATGTCTTTAACTTTACTTTTTCTCATAGGGAAACTATATCATGTTTTCACTCTCATTAGAATCAGAATCACCCTCAGATTCTTCACCGGATGCAGAGTCTAGATCAGAGCCATCTGCACTGCCGCCACTGTGGGTCTTCCTCTTTCGTATTGCAGCGTGCACTGCTGCTTTTCTTGTCCCTGAAACACAGTGAAAATCCCCTTCCTCCAGAATCTTACCCAGATCTAAATAACCACTGGCTCCGCAGCAGTTGGAGCTGTGGGGAGACTTAGTCATTGTTCTGTTCACTGTTGCCCCATTTTCCTTTGCGTTTATCTTGAGCTTCTGCGTCCCATGGTGACATTTCAAGTTGCTTCACTGATAAGCCAGCCTGACTCTTAAGTCTCCCCGGCAGAGATTGTCATCCAATGCAATCCTTTTCTAGGGGTTTCTCTTATAGTGGAATGTCTTCATTCTGGAGACTCTTCAGTTTAGGTTTTGATGTTTCTCGTTTTAACTCCTCTGGTAGTGTTCTAGGCTTCTTATTTAAAAGTGCAGTTGCAGAACCAAAACCATCACCACTGTCGGAGTCCTGAAACTATGAGTAATTGACTGTTTGTTATGCCTCGTGGGCCATAACATGGCCCCCTTCAAGACAGGAAATAGGTAATTTTCAAAGTCTTGTTGACGGCAGTGTAGTTTCAGTGCCCGCTCACAACCAGACACCGGAGCTCTGCTCCCCCTGCCACCAGCCTTCCAGTGATTACCAGCCATCCTGGTTCTATTTATTGTTAATATTTCCTGTACTAGCCTCCTGCTACATTGACCTACCTGCTTGAATGATCCAAGTTATATCCCCAATGCCAGTTGTGGTTTGTGGTGGTGTTGTTAAATACCCCATTTAAAAAGATGCATTGATTTTGTTATTTGTGATTTTTGTTTGCTTTTTAATTTTCACTAAGAACTTTCTCATATTCTCTGATTGTGCTTCTGGACACCACTTTGTGGAACAAATTCACATTGCCCTAGAAAAAGAACTCCGTAAGAATGAATTTAGGAAAGGCGCACCTGGTTGCCTCAGTCAATTAAGTTTTCACCTCTTGGTTTTGGCTCAGATCCAGATCTCAGGGTCCTGGGATCAGCCCCTCATCGGGCTCCACACTCAGCACAGAAGTCTGCTAAAGATTCTCTTTCCCTCTGTCTCTGCCCCACTCTGTCTGCCCCTCCCCTGCTCTCTCTTTGCTCTCTCTCTCTCTCTCAAATAAATAATCTTAAAGGAAAAAAAAAATGAATGAATTTAGCATGATGTAGTGGAAAGAGCAGATGTCTTTGGCATCAGCTCTTAGTTTGTTTGGATTTTGACTTTGCAACTTAATAGCTGTGGGACGTTGCCTTAGTTAAGTATCAAGTTTCCCATCTGTAAAATAGGGATAACAGAGTGCTTGTGAGGATTCAGTGAAATGTGGTATGTAGAGGTATTTCCACGGTGACTGGCACAGATTAGACACTCAACAAATGAGTCTTCCTTTCTCTTTTAGTTCCAAATGTTTACAGACTGGAGGAACCATGGCTTCGAGCTGTCTGTGGCCAAGAGCTTTTTTCCAGGCCTGCTCTGATTTACTCATTTCCTAACTGTCTTTTAAAACAGTTCTTTTGAGGTATATTTCGCCCACCATACAACTCATCTGTTTTTAAGATGTGCAAGTCAGTGTTATTGAGGATACTCTCTGAAGTCAGCAGGCATCATCACAATCGAATTTTTAGAACATTTTCAGAGAAGCCCGTTCCCATTGCAGCCATGCCCTAGATGCCCAGGTTGTGAATGGTCTGTCCCAATTCTCATTTCCCCTCAAGCCCAGTAAGTTTTAGTGTGCCGTTTTTTTTTTTTTTTTTAAAGATTTTATTTATTTATTTGACAGAGAGAAATTACAAGTAAGCAGAGAGGCAGGCAGAGAGAGGAGGAAGCAGGCTCCCTGCTGAGCAGAGAGCCCGATGCGGGACTCGATCCCAGGACCCTGAGATCATGACCTGAGCCGAAGGCAGCGGCTTAACCCACTGAGCCACCCAGGCGCCCAGTTTTTTTTTTTTTTTTAATTTTATTTTTATTTATTTGAGAGAGAGACAGTGAGAGAGAGTATGAGCAAGAAGGTCAGAGAGAGAAGCAGACTCCCCATGGAGCTGGGAGCCCGATGTGGGACTCGATCCCGGGACTCCAGGATCATGACCCGAGCCGAAAGCAGTCGTCCAACCAACTGAGCCACCCAGGCGCCCCTCGTGTGCAGTTTTTAATAGAAGGCATACACGGTGTGAACAGAAATGCTTGTACCATAGTCTGGGCTTCTGCCCTCATCACCGAAGGTGTTCTCTCTGAGGTTACCATGATCTTTTAACTGCCAAAGCAAAGTAATGCTTTTTGGGTCTTATCTCATTGGCCTCTTTCATGGCATTTGCACTACTGGTCATTTTTTCTTTGTTGACACTCTTGCCTCCCTTGTGTAGTTTGAAGTCTTTCTCTCATCGTCTCCTCCTGGCTAGTTGTTCTGTCTCTGTGTGCGCAGCTGCCCATCTGTTTAAAGGTGGGTGTTGCGCAGTCCTCTGTAACCTTCCTGAGTGCTGGATGAATGCATTCTTCCATATTTCTCTGTGATATCGCATGAAATACCTGTCTTTAGCCCCTCTTAGCAATTTGCTGTCCCATTGGGATGTAAGGATACCTGGTTCTTTACTTTAACAACTTCGGGGTTCCAGTTTTAAATTTATTCTTGGATAAGTTAAGAGGGGCTTTACAGTTACTTAGTTTGTAGGATTTTGTCGTTGTTAGCTAGGCTCTTTACCAGCTGTGCACATTCTGCTTATGTTTCCTTTCCACTTCCTGTTCCTAGTCTGTTTCTCCATCAAAGACTGGCTGTTACGCATATGGATACCAGTGTGTGATATGCATTTGGGGAATACCTATATTTTTAGTCTCAAGTATTTTTTTATGATCCGGTTTTTTACACCAGTTTTTTATTGAATGAAATAGTTTTAAAATGCATTTCTCATGAAATCTACTTACTTGACAAAAATCATTTTTCTCAGTGATACAATATTCCAAGTTACTTGTCAGGTCCTTGCAGGAACATTTCCTGGAGTGCGGCACAACAGTGCAGAAGGGAAATCATTTGTCCTCTTTCTTAATAAGGTGATGAGGAAACCGGGAATGAGAAAAAGCTGAATAAAGAAATTCCATAGCAATCTTTTCAAGAACTTGAAACTCACAACTTATCTTTAGTTTGTGAGGTTAAATTTATTACTTTTACAGCTAAGGGATAGCTTCCAGTTTTCAATAAATTAATCCTATACTTGATTTTTAATGAAACTTGAGATTTTAAAAAATATTATCATTGAATGAAGTCTGCAGCCCTAGACATAAGATTGCCACCCACCATACACAGCCTCTTGGGCCTTTGCTCTGCTTTTCTGCAAGTGGCAGAGCCTCCGATGTATTGCTTCTCACTAATAAATGAATGTGTACCCTTGGCCCTGAGAGTGGAAGGAAACAGTGTCACTCAAGGTCCAAGTCTGGATGCAGGAGCACATTGTGGAAGAAGACTGCTGTTTCCACTCCTGTTACAGAGTTAAACTGTCCCTGTGAAAAGGGGATTATGCAATCAGGATCTCAGAATAGTATTTGCAGTGTACCATCAACTGTGCTGGTATATTTCTGGGACTAGTATATATCTGAATACAGGTTTTTATTGAAGTATTTTTTGAGACATGGACGAAGCCACTATTTGTGCCAACGCCTGTTTTAAGTTTGCTACACAGTGTGGTAGGAACTTAGTTTGAGCAGAGGTTAAAATCAGAATTACATACCACTTGTGGATTACCTCTAGGTGAGTTTGGCATTGAAACAGTGGCTATTCTGTTGTTGGGGCACAAGCTGTCAATCATTTTTCCTTTCAAATCATCTGGGAACCCCCTAATGCTCTCTCTCTAGATGTCCTGGAGCTTCTCATCGGAGACTTGCCCTAGAAAGGAGGAAAACTGATAAAGCTCAGAAAGAGATTGAGAATGAAAACGGAACCACTGTAATAGATCTTCCAGGTACTTTATCCCTCGAAACAGACTGCTCAGGGACAGACACAGCGCCTGCTGAGCGCAGCTTGACATCAGCGTCTCTGCCCGCGTGGCCTGAGGAGCCTGGCCTGGACAATCCCGCCTTCGAGGAGAACACGGCCACTGACAGTATGTGCTCTTCACCTTGCTTTTGCTTTTCATCTCTTTTCAAATCAGATATTTCCTTTCTTCTCACTACTTCCTATTACATTCCCTACATGGGGTGTTGTGTTTTTTTTTTTTCTCTTCAACAAATAATTTTACTGAGATATGCTTCACATATCACATATTCACCCTTTAAGTGTACAAGTCTAACAGTTTGCAGTTTAGAAACAGAAAGCGAGTCTTACCTTGAGGCTTATCCTTCCCCCTCCCCCTCTTCTGTTGTAGTCCACAAATTCACTGGTCATCAGCAGGCTTCTTTTGTTTGTTTTGAAGCCTATTGCTTCTTGACTAAGAAATCCACAGCATCAAGAAGAACAATAATAATACCTCAGTCTACATGCTTTTTCTGTGTCAGCACTGTGCCAAGCACTTTACATATATTAATTTATTAAATGCTTGTACCAATACTGGATTTTTTTAATGATGAGGAAACTTAGAGAGTCATTGGTCAAAGTCTGAGAGCCAGGAAATGGCTGGGTATGTATCTGATTCCAAGGCCATGCATCTGACTATTGCTGTCCTCTGGTAGCATCCACTGATCTGTCTACGTGACCCACCAGGAGACAGGCAGAAAACCTCTAGTCATAGATCTTGGGCATATCTTAGTGGTTGGCCTTTTGTCTTACTTTTAAATAGGTTTCTCTCTTACAAAAATTCCAATTTTTCTATAAATCCCAGTTTTCCCAGCCATGGCTATAACACTTCTTCCATCTCCTACTGCTCAGATCAAGACCCTCCTCTTCTTGCTTAATGTGGTTACTTTGTCAACCACTAAGGTGATTGTATGTCACAGAGTTTGTCTTTTTTATTTGCACTGTTTACAGTTGTTTCATGGGTCAAACTTTCTCTGATCAATTAGGACAAGATGATATTGTCTGTATATTTAGTTATCAGATCACTGTGTGATCCCTAGTGATCTGATGAGTAGTAGTTATTTGTTGATTATTTACTGATCAACTTTCAAAGAGGAAGTGTTTTGCTAATCTTACCTATTGGTGTTTTGGTCATTCTATTTTTCTTATCCCGTGGTATTGCTTTGTTATTAATCATCTATTAACATAAGATCATCACTAATGATAGACGATAACTTACTTACCTGAAGATAATCAAAATATAAAACGTTTTTCTTTCCACCTATTTTTCTCTCTCTCGTTTTTAACTTGGCAGCTACGCAACAGCCAGTTAGTTTACCGGAAGGCGAAATTACTACAATTGAAATTCACCGGTCTAATCCTTATATTCAGCTAGGAATTAGCATTGTCGGCGGCAATGAAACGCCATTGATTAACATTGTTATCCAGGAAGTCTATCGGGATGGGGTGATCGCCAAAGATGGAAGACTTCTTGCTGGAGACCAAATTCTTCAGGTATCAATTTTTTAAATTATTTTGTTAACTTGCCTCTTTTTTGCTCTTATTCATCAATTTAAAACTTAGGAAATTATGGTACTGTGGAATCTGACTTATTAAAGGGTAGGTTTTACTGTTTTTTTATGCAAAACAAATCAGAATTTATCTGTAATTTCTCCGATTTCCCCCCAAACACATGGAATGTATTTTTACCCCCATCTTAAATTTGATCCCACGTGTGCCTCAGTGTGTGGCTCTCCAGGCCAGCTGGATTCCTTCTCGCTTGGACTTTATGGTTGGCTGTTTCTGGGCCACCTTCACTGCTAAATTCTCTTGTCCCATTGGCTCTATCCCTAGTCCCAGGGTACCATCCATCAGTTACCTTCATTGTCTGATTCATCCTTCTCTACACGGATTACTATAATCTAGAAAAGACAGGTCACACAGCACAAGTTACTTAAAACTTATACCATTGAATTTAAGATAGAATTTGGAAATCATGACCACCTCTTGTTGGCTCTCAAACGCACTCTCGTCCACAAACAGCCTGACTCTGCACTAATCCTTGGTGCTACCCTCTCCCTCTTCTCTTTAAAGAGAAATAGCTACTCCAACAAACGAACTAGTTTCGGGCAAGATGATATTATGTTAGAGGGCATACTGATGAGCATGAGATGGCCAGAATTCTACTGTTCACGTGAATTCTAGAGTTCATGTGAAAATTGACCTGGATATATGACCCATACGAGTGTACAGGGTACTTGAAGCTAAAAGAATGGATATTTCGGAGAGAAGAAATAGGCATGAATGAGAAAAGATGTCTTCTAGGAACCCAATCTCAAGGATTCTTGCCTCCTCAATTTCATTGCTCGGTCCTTCCCCACGGTCTGTTGGTATTCACCTCTTCCCTTTTCCCTGCCACCTCTCTGGTCTGTGCCCTCACTGCTTCACATCTAACCCAGTAGAATCAATACCCCTGCCTCCCTACTCTGCTGTGAAATCCGGTACAACCATTGTCAGGTTAGTACATCTGTTACTCTGCTTTCCCTGGGAAGATTGGACCAGAGAATCAAGTCCATACTGATTAATCTAATAGGGTCCTCTGTGGACTCTAAACAACCTGTCCCCTCAGCCTTCACCCTTGCTTTTTCTTTCAGCTGTAGCCATCGGTGTATTACTGAAACATCATAGGCATGGTGGTCAGTGCTGAGGGTATAATTAAGAGCAAAAAGCAACCCCTGCCCTCATAGAATGTATAATGTAGCAGAAAAGCCAGACATAGCAGTCTCCTTGCTTCCCTCCATGATCCAGCCTGTCCCCATTGTGCTACAGCTTCCCACCTTCATCCAGAAAGCCCTGCCCTGCCATTTTCACCCATGCAGACCTCTTCTCACACTAAGTACTGAAGACATTCTTTCTCTTCACCACTTAACACATAATTGGTCACAGAGAGTTATTCAAATGCAGTGTCTTCCTTTGGGGATGGCAACCACCATTGGTACATACTATGGGACAGCCTTCTCACAGTGCTGTGCCTGGAGTCGATACCCAGGACATACT
Organism: Mustela lutreola; assembly: GCF_030435805.1. Taxonomy (NCBI): domain Eukaryota; kingdom Metazoa; phylum Chordata; class Mammalia; order Carnivora; family Mustelidae; genus Mustela; species Mustela lutreola. The sequence continues at coordinate 76,657,002 of NC_081302.1, forward strand.
TGCTTAGTCAATAAAAGAGTGGATTTGGTTATGATATCCTGTTGGGAATAGCTGTCTTCTTCATTAAAACAAAACTTGGAACCTCTAGGATTTTTAGTTCTTCAAGAGAAATGTCCAGAGGGGAAGGCAGACACACTAGGCTCCAAGAGCAGCAAGGATTGACCTTTCCACTGGGGGTTCCTGGCTTTGGTTTCCACGCCCATCCGTATTCTGCCTCTTATAGTTTGTGATTTCCACTTTGACACTTGGGCCCAAAACCCCTCCTTCATTGCACTTGGCCTGGCTGACATAGACTGAACTTCCAGTGTTTTGTTCTTGACTAAATCCGAAGAGGAAATAGGAAAATACAGGAAGCATAACTAATCCAGCTTATGTAAAATCCAGTTTCTGATCCTACCATAGCTAGCTATTTACCGCATTACTGTGTTTGCTGTCCTTTTATGATATTAGTCGTACTCTGGTTGCATGCGATTGGCACAGTTCTCTGGACACCTTACCCTGTATTCCTTCTACCCCAGCTCCTAAACTGATTCTCCGTGGAGGAACTCTTGTAGCTGTTTTTGACATTTTGACACCTTTGTGGCCAAGACCAAAAGAGCCAGATTGCCCTTTTCTGCAGCTTACACAGGGTTCTTTTCTTCTCCACTTTTGGCCTTTCTAGCTATAATTGAGTATATGTTTATTTTCATCTTTTGTTCTTTGCTACCAGCAGTGTGCCAGCTTTGGATATTAATTATTTTTACATATTTTTATTTTTACATATTTTACATATTTTTATTTTACATATTTCTCATGCTTATTCTAAATTAAAGGTAAAACAAATGCTTTGTTCTTATTTCCATTTCTTTGAATATAATTGAGGTTAAATCTGTAACCTCAGATTTACTAATGTATTCAATATATAGTTTGCTAATATATTAGCAAAAATAAAAAATGTATAAATATATATTTAATATATAGTTTTGTTTGCTATAGGGTTTTGTTTGCTAATATATTTCATCTACAGGCTTTTTTACTGGTCTGCTTTGGACAATTGTTTAATAACATAACTGAATCTGTATACCTCAAATAAAAATCTAATTATCTGAAATACTGGCTATAATTTGGGGAATTAACTCAAAGCTATAAATCAGCATTGTAGACATTCCAGTGCATTATTATTGTTTATGGAGATAACCCTAATAACCCTAATAATGGCAATCTTAAATCCAGTTTAATGATTTCAAATTGATACAAAAACTATGAGCACACATGCTCGCTTCCGCAGCACATATACTAAAAACTATGAGCACATAACCTGATTATTGAAATCACAAAGGGTCTTTCCTCTTGTGGGCCTGACTTCTCATTGGCCTTTGGCTGGTATGCTGGAGGCAGTAAGTAAAGCCACACTACTTGCCCAAATACAGAGTAGTATTTATGGCGATTCAAAAGGAAACACTTGGAAAGAAGGCTCCTTAGTATATTTTTACTACCTGGTTATCTTCCACTTTTTGTGAGCTGCATAAATAATACCGTGAGCCAATTTGAAAAGACCTTGGAGTCGTTAAGATGGTTTATTTACAGACCAAAGGGCTAGCTAGCCTGTGTTAGCAAACTAGATGTAGTAACAGTGCATGGCTTTGGTTTTCCCACACTGATTATATATGTTCGTATGTGTGTGTGTGTGTGTATTTTATATATATACCCACACATGCATGTTATTCTATTAAATAACCTATTTGAAAAGGAGAACCATATACCCTTAGGGCCTTTCAAAGTGTAGCATTTTGAGCAGTTTGAAGAATAAAATAGTGTAAGAGATTACATAAATATTACTATTAAAAATAATACAAATTTCAGAACATGATTAAGAGTACGAATTTACAGTGCAATCTGAGTCATCAGTGATTTATTCACTTTTGGTTTTGAAGGAAAATAATTGCAGTCGTGTCTTGACTGCATTGGTACAAAATATATTTAGCCAAAGATGTGGTAAAGTTTACTCTGCTGGTGCTATTTCTACAATATCTAGCAACAGTATTTTATTTGGTCTCTGCTTTCTCTGTGTTTCACTGACAACCACACATTTGTGAAGGGAAAATCTCTGATTGTAGGTATTCCACAACCCACATCACAACGATGATGTGAGTCTACATACTCGCACGTGGCTAGCGCTGGATTCCAGCCAGATGTTTGTAAAGTCATTTGTGATAGATGTGAATTTAAGACGGAAAAATAAGACCTAGGGATAAGTGGCTTTTTAGCTGAATAACCAGAAATGATGAGTTTTGACTTGCAAATCCACGTCAGCCTGGTTTTTTAGAAGCTGCCTTAAAGTTCTGTTCTTGACCCTATGTTACTCAACTTTTTCATCAAGGATGTGGATAGCAACCAAATGCACAGATGTTGCAAAGTTGGGAGAAGAGCAAGTCTATGTGTGAGATCTATGGCATTTGATGCCTGAATTTTAAAAGATGTCAACAGGCCCGAATCAATAAAATTCAAGTTAGTGGTGCTCAAAACTGTCAACCCGAGATGAGTAGGAAGGGGGAAGGCTTTCCTTAAGATAGACTCACGTGAAAAAGATTGAAGGCTTTGGGTAATCACAAGCACCTAACCCAGAGCCTGTGCCACATAACGCATCCAAGAGAATATCGATTTCCTGCTTGCTTTTGGTGCAGACAGAGGAGAGGAATTCTAATTGTGATAAATACTCAGAATTGCGCCAACCTCTTCCTCTGACTAGGTGAATAACTTAAGCTGGGTGTATTTTCTTAGTCCTGTTCCTGTCCCAGGATCAGTCACTATACTCCTTTCAGGGCCATAAGGTTTAGTAAATAAATGTTCTGTGAGTACTGAGTTAAGCTTGTTGTATTAGATAGATGTTACACTTGAGTGCTAAACAGTGAAACTGTAATTAGCTGCTTTTCTTTGAAGTAAAAATGACTGATCTGAGATCAGGTTGTATATCTGGAATGTGTCCCTTTTCTTAGATTAAAACTCGGTGTATTTTTTCCAGCGTAAGTGTTTTTCATTTGGAAAAGCCACATCAATCCAGTAGATCTTCAGTTTCTGTTCCACTAGAACTAGTATTTTGTTGGCACTTGCCACATGCTGCTGCTGTCTCTGCATTCTCCTCCTGGTCCCGTGAAGCGGAGAGTAAACCCATCTCACCACTCAGGGGGACACACTCAGACATCCCGCTACTGGCAGGACCAGGGGCTCTGATTCAGCACCCTCGCTGAAGCCTGAGATCCTAACTGCCATTCTCTACTTCGTGCTAGTCATTGTGAGTGAAGCTTAGGAACTGAATTTTAAAACATCTTCAGAGGGCTTTTCTTTGTAAATAATGACTGTATATCATTTTCCAAAATCAGTTTCTTTTGGAAATGGCATATAAATGTTTACCAGTTGAGAGGATAAAAGATTGTCCCACCTCGGTCATAATTCTTTTCTTCCAGGTCAACAACTGTAACATCAGCAATGTGTCTCACAACTATGCCAGAGCCGCCCTTTCCCAGCCCTGTTCCACGCTGCACCTGACCGTGCTGCGAGAGCGGCGCTTTGGGGGCCGGACCTACAGCCACCCCGACAGTAGCTCTCCCCGGGAAGAGGTCTTCCACGTGGTCCTTCACAAACGGGACTCTGGTGAACAACTTGGCATTAAACTTGTTCGAAGGACCGATGAACCAGGTGTTTTTATCCTTGATCTGTTGGAAGGGGGCCTGGCTGCACAGGATGGAAGGCTGAGCAGCAATGACCGAGTGCTCGCCATCAATGGACACGACCTGAAGCACGGAACCCCTGAGCTTGCCGCCCAGATCATTCAGGTACACGCGGATATTCATTCCACGTGCTCAGCCTTTATGTCAATGTTTTCGTAACATGAGAACCTGAGGGATATTTGATATTTCATGGGAGAAATCAAACACGGCTCCCCAAATCCTTCAAAATGCACAAGAGATGATTTCATCATTACAGATAAAATCCTGTCCGGAAAACTGTATCCCTGTGAACATTTAGCCTTACTCTTTATAGAGTGAAGGCTCTATATTTTCACATGGGTTTTTCATTTGCTCCATGGGCTCCACCTAAGCCCACACATAAAAAACACATTTATGTCCACATTTAACAGGTGAGACAAGCAAAGCTTGAAGGAGCTGTGGTTCCAAAGTTATGACTTCCCTGCTCTTGTAACGTTCACTCTCCACTTCAGCTCCATACAAGTGGGAAAAGTCAATTTTTATTGAGAAGAACTCATTATCTCTGTAGTGCCCTTTTTATAAAGCATTCAGAGCATTTCAAACACATCATAACTTGTGTTCTTACAGTATCCCTGTGAAGTAAAGATGGTTATTATTAGAGAAAAAAAATTTTCAATAAAAGCATTAAAATAGGTAAAGTAGAGAGGCACCTGGGTGGGTCAGTCATTAAGCATCTGCCTTAGGCTCAGGCATGATCCCAGGGTTCTGACATCCAGTCTCACATCGGGGCTCTCTGCTCAGCCAGGAATCTGCTTCTCCCTCTCCCACTCCCCCTGCTTGTGTTCCTTCTCTTGCTCTCTGTCAAATAAATAAATAAATACATACATACATACATACATAATAAACAAAATCTTTAAAAAAAGAAAACAGCTTTAAAAATTATTTTAAAAAATAAGATAGAAAATCATCCAGAGCAGACCTTCCGGTTCTATAACCTACCAGAGCATTTAATGATATCGGTATCTCCTACAGTGATAGGGGTGAAACAAAGATGTGTATGGTGTTTTGTTTTGTTTTGTTTTAAGTAAGCACAAGAAAACACTCTGACATAAAGGGAGCCAAGCAGTAACATAATCGAGCCTAAGGAGTTAAAGTGGGTTGATAGTCACTGAGAAATGTGTATAGTAAACAGAATTGAGTAACAATGAAGATTTAAGCTATTGTGTAAGAAAACCCAAATTTAAATCCCATTTAAGTTACTCCTTTTCACAAATGTTTGGTTCATTATAACTCTGGGAACACACACACCCGGTAGGCATCTTGCATTAGGATGGAGATTCAGGCGTTGGTCTCTTGTCCCAGACTTGAGGTTTAAAAAAATTGAATACAGATACTTATATATGATACCAAGTATAATATATTGCTCAAGTTGTTTCTTTGTGAAAAACATCTTAATGTTTTGGATTCTGAGAACAACATGTATTCCATGTCTGAAAAGGAGACTAAGGAAGAAAAAATACAGAAAATGAAGAAGGAAGTCAAAATCACAGTCAGTCTAAAGTCCGTAAGATAGTGACATTAAAGTTTTGAAGAACATCGTTACAAACATTTTTCTGTATATGCCTACAAATAAACAGGTACCTATTTGCGTAGGTACTTAGACATGCAGTCAGCTTGCAAATTCTGAGTTTGCCACCCTTTCTTTATGTCAGCTGTATGCTGTGGACTTCTTACCCTGAAAATAGATGCACCATGATATAGCTGTATAGTAGGCGTGTTGTGCTATAACTTACGTAAACACTCCCCTGTCAACAGACTTTAATGTTTTGTTTTCAAGTTTAAGACATTTTGCTAAACTTCCCTCTAGAAAGATCATACCAGTATACTTGAATAAGTAAATGACTTTAATAGGGCCTTAAAAGTGGTTATCACTCAGGCACCTGGGTGGCTCCGCGGTTCAGCATCTGCCTTCGGCTCAGATCCTACATCGGGCTCTCTGCTCTGCGAGGAGTCGGCTTCTCCCTCTTCCTTTGCCCCTCCACCCTGCTCTCTCGCTTTCGCTCTCAAATAAATAAATAAAATCTTTTAAAAAAATTATGGTTTTCACTCCTTTTCCAACTTGAGAACTGAAACTGGAGTGATTTCTTAACATTACTGACTGCAGTCATGGGGGAGGGTTCTACTTTCCACCACAGCTTCTTGAAAGCAGGCTGTCAAATTTTCCCATAGAAATGATAGTAAACTTGGAAAGTTGTAGTCATCACCAAGAATCAGCATCAAGTAGACCAGGCCTGTACGTTAAAAGCAAAGATAAAATAGCTTTAAAAAGTATAATAGATGTGAATCTGTGTTTCAGATCTAGATCTATAAATACAGATAATGGACCTCTAAATTCAGCGTGGTTGTCATCACCTCTAAAATTACATTTATGTGTGAGTGCACATATGACATATATACGCACACAATTTGTAATGTATGTAAATACTAATCCTGTTTTACAGGACCTTTGTTATTCTTTTCAGGACTGTTTAAGCTTATCCCTATTTTTGATTCAAACCTATAGTGTGTGGAAACAGAGCTACACGTAGTTTCATTGATTATCACTCTCAAAGTAGCCATCTTGGAATTTATTTCAGAAATCACAAAGGATTGTAATCCAGTTTTGAATCCGTTTGTCCTTTTATCTTCTTTGCTCTCTTTCTCTCAGTGCCAAGGCCAATTTTGCAGGGGAGGGAAGTATAAAAAGACAGTTACCCTTCAAGAAATCATGGGGAGATCAGAACCCAGGCTTTGCTTTGGTTATGTCCTTGGTATTTCCAGGGTTAGGGAAGGCTTACCCAAGAGGTCTGTGTGTGGCTCTTTTACCTGCAGAAGTTTTAAAGTATTAGCTCCTGAAATGAACTCCCTCGTCTGCCCCACCCCCAGCAGGGGCCTGCAGTCCCCACTCAGGTGAGGCTCTGATACAGCGATGATAAGTGCATTGAAAATTACCCTCCCTATAATTTTTTTAGGTGAGAAGCATCATTAATGACTGGTGGTTATATATGTGTGTTTTCTCCAGGCTAGTGGCGAGAGGGTGGATTTAACAATTGCTAGGCCGGGGAAATCCCAGCCTGGTAACCCTCTCCGAGACACAGGAGCTCAGAGTAGCAGCCAGCACCATGCACAGCCGCTGTACCACAACAGACCCAGCTCACACAAGGTGAGGCCTCGAATTTGCATGTTTTCATTCATCTGCCCTCAGGGAATCCTTGTTACAAACTGGTAAGATTTAAATGAGGGCTGTTACTCTGTTGGAAAAGGTGAACACAGGTGTTTGGGTTGTGGAATGTGTGTTTGGCTACCTTGAGAGTCCCTGTACAGTCTGTTCCTCAGCCAGTAGGGGTGGTTTCTTAGTAAGAAGGTCCCTCTGCCAGATTGATGAGAAGTGTTTGATCTTCTAGAAAGACTTCTTTGTTTGGTCCTGCTTGAAAGTGGGATTTATCTTGATTTGCTCATTCAGTTGTAACAGGTGGTTATGTAACTGAAAAAAAGACAATGACCAACAAGTCCATACTTAGCGGTTGGGCAGGTTGCCTACAACAACAGAATTCTCTATGTGAATATGAAGCATAAATCATACTTTCTGATAGGTACATGCAAAACACATAAAGCAATTCTTTCTATGTTACAGTTTATAGGAATACTACCCCAGATCATTTTAAATTCCCGTATGTTGAGCTTTTTGTTGCATCTTTCATATTTCAGCGCTTTTAAAATATATTCCTAGGTCATTTATCTGTGCCAAAAATTCTGATGCTGTCTCACTTTGGATGCAGAAATCAGTAGAAATCAAAAAACAGTGGCACTTTACTGTGTTCTCAGTATTATTTACTTCATTTGATCTTTCATCAGAACTCAACTTGTGATAGGCCAGAATTTTTAAAACGATGCTATTTACCAACTGTGTGAAAATCACACATAGGAAACTTCCTATAGTTTTTGGTCTGTTTGTTTTTACTTCCTATAGTTTTTAAGTAGACCAATAAATAAGTTTTTATTTAGTAAAGCAATTTAATTTTACTTAAGGAGAATGACTTGAGAAATGCATGTTTAGCTTAAAGTGGCTTCTTAATGTAAGTACAATTTGAGAGAATAACTCTGTAATGTCACAGGAGCCCCAGAAAGCCTCATGTAAAGGCACAAGTATTTTTGGCCCATCAGGTTTATCTGGTTTTCTGAGCTGAAGTATAGACTTGTCACTGGTCTTTGGTCAGTTAAAACTTTTAAGAAATTATAAGCACAAACTTATTCTTATTTTTGAACAGAAAACAAAATGTGTGAAGGGAACCTATAATTTTGCTTTCACAATGATGACTACAAAAAGCAGTTATTGTTTCAAAAAGGAATTTGAATAGGAGTTGTTCATATCGCTGGTCCTTGCTTTACATGTTACATATATATACATATTCCTAAAGAATCATAATTAAGGAAAAGTTGGTAACTGAATCAATGAATTCTACAGAAATTTGAAATATGGGTGCTCAAAGACAGCACTACAATTTTAAGACTGTTTTAAGAACTACTTAACTACTTCAGCGTTCATATAGAGAACTATTTATGTCCTTTTGTTTGTTTTGGGCACATATATTTTTCTTTTTACTGGTTCCTATTCCTTAATTTTAAGTGGCGGTGTTTTAAATAGCAATGCTAAATTCTTATTCTAGGTGCTCTGTAAACCTGATTGTTAAAACAGCCACATGAAATGTAATTTTAAGCATTAATTTAGCAATTTACCGTTAACATTCAGCATTTGTGATGTCAAATCCTAATTTTTAAAAATAAAGGTCTCCTAGGGAAAACAAATACAAATTCACCAGAACAGCCTGTTCAGAGGATAATCATTGTTAAAAATTAAAGCACACATTATTCTACTACTAAGCCCCTGCGTAGCTGCTTGGATAAACATTCATACAGTGTTAAGCCCTTAGAAGTTTCTATGAAGTATACCAAGAGTAATCTGTGAAGTTTGGCTAAAATGCATACATCTCAGCCATATGGAGGAATAAAACAACCACCTCTAATTGACTCGATACCTGACAGACACAAGCGTTGAAGTAAATGTGCTCGCAGCTGAGTTTACCTGGATTGTCTTCATAATAACGTGGGTCTTGCCCAGTTTTGAAGGATGCGAACATAGATGTCATATGCTACGATACCACCTGTGGACGTTTACAGGTTTTCTATGAGGTCAACATTCTAGGAACTCTAGGCTATTTAAGTAGTGCCCTCAAGAAAATTTCAAAGAGTGGGTTTCAGGAGCAGAGAAGAGCAGACACTCCTGCAGGTCCAGGGCTTGACTGACACGTCATACCTGTCCGCTCTGAAGCAGTGTCACTAAAGGAAATGTTACAGTTCTAGCGAAAGAATTCATCTAGTTCTGCTGTTGGTATTGTTAGTCGTGGTAATAGTTAACTTGTTATCTACATTATGCTCTTATAGTATATGTGTTAAGGAACCTTTTGAGATAGGAGCTTCCATTATTACACTTAATAGGATAGCACCCTTGTAGTGTGGATGCATATAGCATCATGCTGTATGAACATACACAACTACATATGAATACATGTTTATGTATATACACTATGTGTGTATATGTATATTTTTCTTAAAACTTGAAATCAGTTCAAATCCCAGTGTGATCTTGTATAGCTATATAATTTGGAGCATATTACATGACCTTTCTAATAAGGCTATTCCCTTGTTTCTAAAATGGGGCCAACCACAGGATTTACACTCAGGACTATTGTAATGAAATTTAATGAAACCATTAAAATGAAATAATACATGTGAAGCCATTTACTTTACACATAGTAAATCTTCAATAAATGTTAGTTACTATTGCTGTTTTAATATTAATATCGCATAGGTACACCTTGTTTTTTATAGCATTCTAATTAAAAAGAAAGGTGATGTTTTAAATTTTCCTTTTCTTCTAGGAGTGTCCCCATAAATAGCAACAATAAATATCGGTAAAAATTGCTTTTTCCTGAGAACACAGTCTGTTGGAAATTTTTTCTCTTCATTACCTTTTTCAAAAATTCAGTTATTTCATATCCTTATAGTTTTCCGTGAAGGTTGTGAAGATCAGTTTGCACCCATTTCATGACCGAGCATTCTCATGAGTAAGAAACAGAAGATAGATCTATAGCTTTTTTCTGGCAGTTAACAAAATCCGCACTTTAATTTTGTACTATTCTGTCACCATTTCTTTCAAAGAATAGAGGAGAGAGAGCGAAATAAAATGAATTAGCTTGTCTTCAGAATCTTAAAACTCAAATGCATTATTTACTTTTGTAGAATTGGCCCTATTTTGACTTCCATATGTCAACAGTCCTGAGTTTTTTCTGTTCCATACATAGTCATATGAAAATACAGCCGTCCAAAGTCTGACATTGTGATCCCCAGTGTTCGGTGTCATGTTTGTACCATGAAGAACTGTGTATTATTTCTACAGTAACTGATTTTAACAGTGACTTTATCATTGCCATGGTAATTTTTCCTTCAGTTTCCTTACTTTACTTCAGCTATGTATTATTTATTATCCAATAAATTTTCTTCTCATGTTTTAGGATCTTACCCAGTGTGTTACATGCCAAGAAAAACACATTACTGTAAAGAAGGAACCACATGAGTCCCTGGGAATGACAGTGGCAGGGGGCAGAGGAAGCAAGAGTGGTGAACTGCCCATCTTTGTAACCAGTGTGCCACCTCATGGCTGTCTGGCACGTGATGGCCGCATCAAGAGAGGTAAGATAGGGAGGGCAGGGAACAGTGAAACTCCTCCCATCTTCTCCCTGCATGCAACTCATGTTTGAAAAAAGTAACAAATATTCCCCAAATTTTCTATTAAACATGATTTTTTAAAAATCTTTTAAAAGTGTAAAACCTCTCTCTAAGGTTAGAAAAATGCCTAATGGGAAGGAAAATTGCTGTAGTTTGATGATATTTCTGTTTTCTTTTTTTTTAAGACTTTATTTATTTATTTGACATACAGAGATCACAAGTAGGCAGAGAGGCAGGCGGTAGGGGCGGGCGGCGAAGCTGGCTTCCTGCTGAGCAGAGCCCGATCCTAGGACCCTGGGATCATGACCTGAGATGGAGGCAGAGGCTTTAACCCACTGAGCCACCGAGGTGCCCTTCCGTTATTTTCTAATGTTTATTCAGATCATTGGATTATTTTTTGTTGGAAAATACCCTCTAAAAAATAGAACACTCATCTTTTCCTTCCTAACCTTTTATATAATCCTCGTTGCCCTTTTTTTTATTATATTACTTGGCAGGGCAACAAGCACTTTTTTTTCTTCCTTAAGCAAAAGATGCTCAAATCACAAGTTTCATTTCTTTGTGTAGACCCAAGGATCTCTTCTCTTTAAGTATTCTGATACATTCACGCTGAGCAAACTCTGTAGGACTATCTTTATCTATAAAACTGTGTAACTCTAAAACAGGATATGTTAAAAAATCATTTCTAAGAGCAACAGATCAAATAATTTTTGAGCAGGAAAGAACTATAGAAATCATTGAAGCCCAAAGAAGAGAAATGAACATGCCCAGGTCCTGCACATTAGCAAAACGAGGTCTAATGACTTGGACTTCCAGTCGAATCACAGTGCCTCAAGCCACATTTTTTTCTATATATGATGAAATTATCTTAAAGTTTTGAGTTGTTTTGGAATGTTTTCCGTGAATTGGATTTGTCCCTCTATTTCATAAGAAAGACAGAGATGTCAAAAAAATTACAAATAACAGGATGTATAGGGAAGATAATGACTTGGTAGCTCATCTCATTTTTCTTGTTTATTCCTTTGGACAGGTGATATATTGCTGAATATCAATGGCATTGATTTGACCAATTTAAGCCACAGTGAGGCCGTTGCTATGCTAAAAGCCAGCGCCGCATCCTCTGCTGTTGTCCTGAAAGCACTTGAAGTCCAGATTGTGGAGGAGGCAACCCAGGCTACCGAAGAGCAGGCAGGCACCTTCAGCGAGAATGAGTATGACTCCAGCTGGTCCCCGTCGTGGGTCATGTGGCTTGGGCTTCCAAGGTACTGACAGCGTTTCAGCAGTTTCATGGAATAATCGTAGTGACAACATTTCTCAGTATGGAACACAGTAAATTCATTCGTCCAGGGTGTGAGGGGGAAGGTCCGAGTCAGAGATGAAAGTGGCAATGGCATATCAAGTTATAGAAGAAAAGGGTATTTTTTTCCTTAGGTTATTATATTTTAAAAGATAAATTTAAGGGGCATCTAGGTGGCTCAGTCAGTTAAGCATCCAACTCTGGATCTCAGCTCAGGTCTTGATCTCCAGGCCATGAGTTTGTAAAAAATTCTTTTTTAATTTTTAAAAAATTAAAACATTCTTAAAAAATAAACCAAAGGTAAATTTAATAGTAAGAACTAGGCTAAAAAGACTTGGTGTATCTGTTTATAAAAACGAATAAAGCCTTTCTGTCCGTTACTATTAAGAAGGTTCTCAAGTGGACCAGCCATGAGATTTGGATGTTCATGCTCTTGCTTTAGAAAAGCTGTCATTTACCACACGTGTACATGCTTAGACTTCGTGTGCATTTTTCACCAGAAAAACCAGGTCAAAGTGTGGGGCCTTTTGAGAAGCTTTTCTAAAACCCCTTTCTTAATCTTGTTAACTCTCTGTAAAAAGGAAGGATGTCAAAACTCAGTTTTTATTGAACATGAGAGACTCTTTCAGCCAAACCACTGGTGTCCGAGAGTAGGTCTTCTCACCACCTTCGGGACTGTAACCCACCAGGACATTGTGTAGTTGGTCATTGTCTGGTCATGAAAGTGTTTCAGCCTCCTGATGAGGGTTGTACACTTATATTGAAGTTGGAAGAATGTGTATCACTGTCTTTGTTTCTAGATCACTTTAGATTCTCAATGTGTAGAGGAATCCTAAAACTGAACTATGCTGAAACATTCTGATTCTGAGCCAAGTAGGAAAATGACTGATTTTTTAAAATAAAAATAAATAATAAGAATGCCAGTTTCTGAGCCATCTAGCTTCATTTGGATGTAATTTGTAATAACTAGCATTTGTATAGTGCTATGTGATAAATATATATATTTTTAAAAGTACTTTCACGTAAAGAATAGCAGAAAAAGCCAGGATGAATGGAATTCATTTGTCTATCATCTAACTTACTGACTTGTCCTTGTGGTAGTGAAAAAGACCAAAAAGGCCTGAAACAGTAACAGAATTTGTATCTCAGGGCCCTGTAGGCATAGATTAGAATGGTTGCTATGAAACCATGGCCGTTCTACCTAATGGTGAGGGGTCAGCCAGCAGAGGGAACTCATTTATCCTCTGGAGTAGTCAGCCTGATACACTGACCTGTCACTTGAAACCCAGCATGTCAGAAAAGCCTGGTCCCACACCAGTGGGGGAGAAGTGGTCTCCTCAGCTGCACAGGTGCCGAGCATGCGCACACCACTGCTGGTGGCCAGTCCGTGCTGGCGCTCCTTTAGTTCTTGTTACCTGGTGTTCCGGGCCAGCTCTGCAGTCAGCTCTTTACCGCTTATGTTCGGAGCATTTTCAGATGTACCAGGAAGAACAATGAATATTTCAGATGAACAGTACACGGGATAATGAAATCTATTTGGGGGTCTGCCTGTATTGAAAGAGTGTCTATCAGTTCAAGGTCACTATTCTGTGGACTTCTGGGGGTCGAGTGTTGTGTGCAGACCGTTATACACAACCAGGTATTGGGAGGGGCACTGCTCTGTGGGTACCGGCAGCTCCTTCCAGCAGGTCGCACAACACACAGGGTAGCAGCTCTGCTCTTTCTCAAAAGGGAGGGTCTTTCTCTGCAGTTGGCTGGCGGTGTACTAGACAAAACAGTTTATTTGTTTTGTGTTGTGCTGTTTCGTTGGTTTTTTTGCAGAAGATTCAGAATAACGAAAATAACCTATATCGTCTCTAAAATACCAGGGGACCCTGGGACCCTGCTCTATGCCAGAAGACTATTTAAAAGTCTTTTCTTGTTGGTGAGCTAAGAAAGTAGACCAGATTAAAAGTTCTAGCATTTCATCTATCGCTTAGAGCATTGGCTTTATTAAGAAGTCTTTTTAATAGATTAAAAACAGGAAACCTTACCTTAGATGACTGGGTCCAATTTCATCCAAAAATGAAAGATTCTTCGATCTTACAAGGAGATATTTTTTCTGTATCCCTTAGGTGGGGTTTTCTTCTATTTTTAAGTTTTTATTCATTGAGTTCTGATGTCACATCCGCCAACTGACAGTGGCATTTTAACTGAAGCATTTCAGAGTCCCTGGTTAAAAAAAAGTTAAAAAAAAAAAAAAAAAGCTGTATGGAGAAAAAAAGAGATGATTTTCATTAGTGTCTTCTAAATTGAGTTCTCTATTTTGTCAATCAATCTCCCTTAAAATGAGTGCATTGTAAGTGAAAGAGGAAAAAACAACAAATAACTCCTCACATAGATGAAGAAGAAAGAACGTTTTCTATCTTTCTTTCATTTAAGTGCTGAGATTAGCAGGACTAGATCCCTTGTGTACCACCTTTTTGTAGATACAAACTCTGTAGATACAGATGGATATCCAAATTGAGGACATTGTTGACAGTGCAGAGAGAAAACGCAGGCACAGAGCCATTTTATACGACTTTCTGTGGTGTGACTTGTAACCAGGTGTGTTTAGCTCTGTGTGTGTGTGTGTGTGTGTGTTCATTTGGGAAAAGAAGGCGGGACAGTGTTGGACAAATTCCAGTCTACGTAGGACTGAGTCTGTGCTGGAAAATGGGCTGTCAGAATAATGTGTTCAGAAGGAAATAAAATAGCCCCTTTTTGTTTCCCAGCAGCGATAAGGGTAAGTATGGAATGAAGCAAAGGTGAACAGGCTATAAAAGCCGCCCCACTAACTTTTTCTTGACCTTTTGTGTTTGTGATAGTGCCCTTCATAGCTGCCATGATATTGTTTTACGAAGAAGCTACTTGGGAAGTTGGGGCTTTAGTATTGTTGGTGGATATGAAGAGAACCACACCAATCAGCCTTTCTTCATTAAAACCATCGTCTTGGGAACTCCTGCTTATTATGATGGAAGATTAAAGTGAGTCTTGGGAGATCAGATAATGTGATTCGTGTTTATTGTGATGGACACGATCTTAACCAGAGGTCAGCTCCAAACCCCCAGCCTTTGTCCTCTCTTGTAAATCGAATCTCCCTGGAACGTGGCTGCATTCTTCTGTTTGCACCCCCTCCGTGGCTGCCTGTGAGCCCCGGTGGCAGTGTTGAGTCACTGTGACAGAGGCTGTGTGGCCCACAGAGACTGAAATACTTGTTTACTAACTGGGCATGTACCAGCCAGATCTCGACTGAAGCATCACTTTGACCATCTCGCCGCTGATAGCTCTGTTTTGTTACTCTAATGACAGGGACCAGACCTGAGTCATCCATTTCAACACATGGAGATGACAGCTGGCTCTGAGCATCCATTCCACACACACCCCTTGAGTCCAGTCCTGTCATTAGATGACTCTACTCTATTTTTCCTCTGCAGCAGTTATGTCTACCTAACACGATATTTATGCAAACTCCGTGAAAGGGTGGGGGTGGGGAGCCTGTTGCATTTACTGTACATTCCTGGCGGCCGCCGTAACAGTGCCTTGTGTTCAGAGTAAGGTCTCAGTAAATATTTGATGAATGAATGTGAGAGGTGCCAGGCACAGTGCTAAGTGCTTGGGATTGTAGTATTGAATCTTAATAGCCCTGTAAGGTAAGTGTTGTCATTGTTATTCCTGTCTGATGCATGAGATAACTAAGTCTTAGAAAGATTAAGAAATTTGCCCACAGTCAAGTAGCTGGAAATGGTTGATGGAGGTTCACACCCAGGACTCTCTCTCCAGAGCCTGGGCTCTTCACCCCTCTGCTGGGCAGAAAGTCCTCAGCCAGCCTCATGCAGCCTCTTTCCTTTATCAAAGCTCAGGCCCTGGGAGAAGAAAGAGTGTTAGATTAAGAGATTCTACAAACTGAGAGGAAATGGATTCGTGTAGGGTCTTAGAGCTTAGCTTTTTGATGGAAGAGCCAGTTCTTAAAAAGTAAATGTTGACATCTTCGAGTGCCGCATGAATGGAGAGTGTATACTGATCAGAGTGCCATCCAGAGAGTCTCGTGAAAAGTTGACCAGGGTCAGTTTGCTCCTTATATTGACAGAGATGGGTGAAAAAATCAGTATTTTAGTTGGAAAGAAGAGGGGGAGAGATGAATTAACCATTCTCTTAGCTAAGTCCCTCAAGCATTCTGGGTCTCAGTTAATTAGTTTATAATTTGCATTCCACCTACTTCCAAAACTGTTGAAGTAGGTAACAATAAAATAGCATATTGCTGTTACAAACTAAAGAGCAAATAATGCTGAAGGATAGAAGGGCCTTCAGATTGATCATGCATCTGCGATAGTCCTGTCAGAGGACAGCAGGCGTCAGCCGCTGAAAGAGGCTCAATGTAATTGAGCCCTCAAATGTACGAGCTCTAAGAATGAGCAAAGAACAGTCAAAATAATAAGCAGCCCCGTCCAAATGCCTTATTTAGTATTCCTTAAAGAAGCAGCACATTTATTCTCATTACATTTTGCTCAAGCTTTCTTGAATTATTTTGCTTGCCCTCAAAATCACCGAGCAGTTCTAACTACTTGGCAAGGGGTCGCCCTGATTGCAATGGAAGGCCAGTATAGGGTTAAAAATTGCCCCAGACTTCTTGCAAAGCAGAAAACATAGCCTCACCATTGATGGCTAATGGTTAAGTGAAACTATGAATTTCATGCCAAGCAGATCTCCCTTAGGATAATGTTTTCTTAAGCTATGGAAATAGTTAACGGTCCGTTTCTGTTTGTCTTTGTCCAGATGTGGAGACATGATCGTAGCAGTCAACGGCCTGTCAACCGTGGGCATGAGCCATTCTGCACTAGTGCCCATGTTGAAGGAGCAGCGGAACAAAGTCACTCTGACAGTTATTTGCTGGCCTGGAAGCCTGGTGTAGGTTTTGAAATCAGTTTTGAATCTGACTGTCTTCCTTTTGAAGGCTTTGGGAAGAAACTCCTTTTGTTGGATTGTGTTTCCAGTTGGAAGCCACAGGCACAGCTGGTATTTGCAGGACCCAAAACACTGAGATTGTCCTGTTGTTATTAGTAGAAGGGTTTTCTTCAAGTTAGGCACGTTTCTTTTAGCTTGGGAACAGTCTTCCACTAAGCCTCGTAAGTTCATATTTTCAAAACTGGGACTCTCTGTTGTCAGAATGGGACCTACTATAACACAAGAAGTGTGTGCAGATGGCGACTGAGCCAGCTGGATTAGAGAACTTGGGGCAGTCCTTTGTTTCCCCTAACCGAGTCATAGGATGAGTTCCACACCCCAGTGCTGGGGCCGTTGCACTCCGCAGTGGTGGCATTCACTGCCCCTGTTGCAGCCAGTGCCACAAATGGGTACAGACATCTTCCGTGAAGCTAGCAGCCCTTCCCCATTCCCCCTCCCCCCGTCAGTGCCAACATTTCAAAACTTCTCACTGTTTATAAAATGATTTTTCTGACTTGTTTGACTTCTCATTTAATCTCTTAGTACTCGTAGATGATGAAGATAGAAGTCTGACACTACTAAAGAGCTTTTCAAAAAATAATGTACCATTAATTAGAATACCAGATAATCAAAGATCATGTTTTCCATTGACAAAGGCATTTGGGAGGTAATTATAATTTAGTGCTGGAGATGGTAAAAGTCACACTTATTGCAGAATGCCAAAAGCATTAAAGATTCCTTTCCAAAGGAATGTTTTGTTATGCAGGGAAATTTTGAAGCCGTTTTTGCTAAAATTCATTTTCTAGAGTTTGTATTATACTTATCAGCAGTCTTGGCTGGACGTGCTTTTTTGTGATTTATGCAGTTAAACTAAAGATCAAGCCGTGTTGCTATTCCACACACCTTCAACTATATTGCAGCTCAGTGTAGGAGAAGGTAGACCTTTTGTATTTCATTCCAAGAAGAGCCTTCAGTGTTCTAGAAGTCCTTATTTTTTCCCCATTATTTCTTGTGAACTTAATTATTTCAAGAAAAAGACTGAAGAGTCCTGGATTTTTATCTAAAATAGTAGGTTTTAGATGTTAATATCTTTCAGTCATTTCTTGGTCACTAGGCTATTTCTTATTTTTCTAAATGTTTTTGAAAACTACAACCAGCCCGTTTTGTTAGTCCTTCATTCCACTGATTGTCCCTTGGAAGAACGCATAAAGAAGCAAGTGAGATCAGAGTTTCCGTACTTTCTTAATATTATGCATACTTGAAAAGAGTTCACTTAGAAACCTAGTTCAGAATCTGAGCTCATTTACAAGTGACCTCTGTCGTAAATGGTATTGATTATCACAGAATGTATTTCAAAAATACTACAGTATATTATGAAGCATGACCACTTTGTTTTCAAACTAGCAATTGCATTGCTAGGATTTACTGTGTCTCTAGCATGTCACTGATTATTCCTATTAGTTTTTTAGTGAGTTTGTTTTAAACTATCCCTTGTGAATAAGAAGTGGCAACTGTAATTGCTACTGATTTGTTCAACCCCTTAGCTACACTGTATGGTCAACATATAACCGAGATACAGTGGGATGCCCCATACAGTATATTACTGTTATGTGATGATTGGCTTTTGAAGCAATTTGGTATTGAAATGCTTTGATATTCTAATTGACACGGAACAAGTTTGTTTGTTTGTTTGTTTGTTTTTCCTGCTCCCCAAATAGAATTTTATATCCTACTTTGCTATTTTTTTAAACATTTTGTAAGAATGTGTCATTTTTGGGGGCATGGCCATCCACCAACAAATATCCTAATGGCTACTTTGTTATATGTAAAATACTTACATTGAACCTGGGGATATAATTAGTATTTTGAAGAAGACACTTTTTTTGACATTATTTTCATCATGGAAATCTCAGACTCAGCTTAAGCTAACTCATTTGGTTTTATTATAAAACATGATAGTTTTTGGTCAGAATGATATTTGGTGATGGAAACTTGTTCATAATTTATTGTTACTGTTGAAATATTTGAATTTTCTCATCTTAAGCGTAAATAGTTCAAATATTTTGATTTGTTCTGTGCCTTCAGTTTAAATTATTTCAGGATTTTTCAAATGTGTTTTAATAATGGTGTGATTATTTAGGATGGAAATAAAAGTCATCCTTTCCATACTAGTGGCACCATCTCTTTTCTTGAGCAGCAGACATTGACTCTGTACGCAATCTTTGTTCATGGCCCCGCTGTCCCCAGTACGGTGTCCCAAGCTTTACACCTCAGGATCACAAGTTCGTCTTCTGATCCTTCCTCCTGTAGGCATAACACATGTGATCCCTGCTGATTATTGGAAATTTTGTCCACACACTCCCTCTAGACCATGTTGTTCAATATGTGGGGTCACTGAATACTGGAAATGCGACCAAGCCACGTGTCGAAGTGCTAATAACTTGGGTATATGGGCTGATATAAAGTAGAGTTGTTGGGTTTTTTTGTTGTTGTTGTTGTTGTTTTTCTTTTTTTTTTTTTTTTTTTTTTTTTTGGTGGATTTCCTGCCTGTCTTTTTCTATGCCTATTTTCCAGTTTTATTGAGAAATAATTGACACACATAACTATAAGTGTGAGGCATACAGCATGATGGTCTGATTTATACACATTGTGAAATGGTCACCACAGGACGTTCGGCTAACATCCACCTTCTCACGCAGACATGGTAAAAAGAAAGGAAAAAAGAAATGTCTCCTTGTGACGAGCCCTCTTCAGAGCTTCACGCGCACAGCACTGAGCAGGCCAGGCAGGCCTGACCTTGGGGTTGCTCTGCCTGGTCCTCCGAGGGCTTTGGTCATTCTCTGCTTTAAAGAAAATAATTTTTTTTTCAAAGTAGAATCTAATTTTATTTTAATTTTTAAAAAAAATTTTATAAACATATAATGTATTTTTATCCCCAGGGGTACAGGTCTGTGAACCGCCAGGTTTACACACTTACAGCACTCACCATAGCACATATCCTCCCCAATGTCCATAACCAATTTTAATTGAAGAACGTTGTTCCTGATTTCCTAGCAAATTTAAGTTCCGACCAAGGCCTATATGGTCCAATCCCTCAGCCATCTTCTGGGTGGCTCCAGGGTGCCATCTGCCTCCTGTGTCTCCAGCGGGCTACCCACACACTCAGGTCTTTCCACACACGCGCCTGTCGTAGCCCTTCAGTGCGTGGCCCTTGTGCCTCATATTGGGAGGCATAGCTGGAGCGCCGCCCTGCCAGCTTTCTCCGGCCCGGCCTGTCCGTACTCCACACTTTGGAGAGAATCACCCTCCCTGTGAGGGTGGAGCTCTGCAGGCCTCATTTACCTTTACATGGCTTTGACCTAAGCACCCTCAGCGCCGTAAGTCCCGTCAGATGCCACCTTGCAATTCTGAGGGCTGCGCAGGCCCCAGCGCTGCGGCTCCTGCAGTCCGCAGGACTCACTTCTGCACCCGGACTTCTGAGTTTTCTCATGTGCTTACCTACCTCCACTCTTTCTCTGTGTGAACTCATTCTTTTTAAAGATTTTTTATTATTATTTGAGAGAGAACACAAGGGAGGAGTAGAAGCAGGCTCCCCACTGAGCAGAGGGCCCAATGTGGGACTTGATCCGAGGACCCTGAGCTCATGACCCAAACCGAGGCAGCCGCTCACCCAGGTGCCCCTCAGTCTGAATTCCGTTCGGCAAATTTCCTAAACCCTAACTTTGGTCATTGTTCTGTTCATTTCCCTGTTTAGGGATCTTGGGGTTGCAGAAAAGCCCCTTCATGATCTGTCCCCCTGCCCAGTCCCCCTTCCTGCCCACCACTCCCCTCGCTTCTTCCCACTGCTTGCCTCATTTAAGAACCGCCATCACACCTGTGCCTACTCAGGCTGACTTGGCTTAAGTGGCATTACCTCTTTTGGGGAGGGAAATCTTTACAAACCTCCTGGGGCTAGCCACTTTTTTTTTTCTTTATTTTAAAAGTTTTTGTTAGGGGCACCTGGGTGCTCAGAGGATTAAGGCCTCTGCCTTTGGCTCAGGTCATGATCCCAGCTTCCTGGGATGCCCCACATTAGGCTCTTTGCTCAGCAGGGAGCCTGCTTCCCTTCCTCTCTCTGCCTGCCTCTCTGCCTACTTGTGATCTCTGTGTGTCAAATAAATAAAATCTTTAAATAAATAAATAAAAGGTTTTGTTAAACTATACTTTTCTGGTCATGGATGTGTACTAGGAAGAAGAAAAACTTGCTAGGAAGGTGCTTAATTAGCGCTATCTGTAGCAGATTTTAAAATTGGACATTTGGGGCACCTGGATGACTCAGTCATTACGTGTCTACCTTTGGCTCAGATCATGATCCCAGTGTCCTGGGATTGAGCCCCTAGTTGGGCTCCTTGCTCAGCGGGGAGCCTGCTTCTCCCTCTCACACTCCCCCCGCCAGTGTTCCTTCCCTCTCTCACTGTATTTCTCTCTGCCAAATAAATAAATATTTTTAAAAATAAATAAAATAAAGCCGAACATTAAATATCAGATTCTCTACCTTCTGAAGAGCCTGGGCATTCCAGAGGGAGAATGTCAGCCTGGTGTCCCTTGTGTGTCTGTCCCAGAATCCCCTCCAGGCTGCCACATTACATCTCATTATGCCTCCTTGGGCTCCTCTTGCTGGGGCCATTTTCTCAGACTTCCCTTGCTTAGGAGGACCTTGACAATGGCGAGCACTGGTCGGGGGTGTTGTAGGATGTCCTCTATTGGAATCTGTCTGCTTTTCCCCCCTCTTAATTAGATCTTAATTAGACCGGGGTGATGAGTTTGCAGGTCGAGTGCCATTGTCCTCATGTGACAGCGAGGCTGCCTACTGTCAGCACGACCTGTGGCTGTTGGCGTTGACCTTGTCCACCTGGCCTGATAGAGTGTGTGTCACGTTTCTCCACAGTAAACTTGCTTGCTCTTCCCTCTACGCTATCGCCCCGGATAGAAGTCACTGTGCACAGCCTGCATAGGTGTGGGGAATTACACGCTCCATTCATTCTGGAGCCGGTCAGCGAAACGAAGAGTTCTCTGGTGCTGCCTTAGGGAGGCCTTGTGGATGGAAAGAAGGGAATCCAGAGAATTTAGAGGGTTTGGTCTCTCAAGATACTGTGCCATGTGAGCAGGTTGGAGTCCTCACACTCCAAACTAGCTACAGCCCTTTCTCACGAAAAAGACAATGCGGTCTGCAGATGCTATTCTGTATGTAACTTCCAGACTTGGTTTCCATTCTTCTGTACAGTGAAATAGGCTGTGGCTTTATGATTCCTCAAGTGTTTGAAGCCTGAGCTAAGTCGATGGTTTAAATTTGAAGTTAACAAACCTACATTTCATCTGCTAAGGGCACTCCAGGCTGTTAATCCTGCTTAAAGCACCCACGTGATAGTACACCGAAGTCCCATTAATTCAGACCTAACTAATTGGGAATTTGAAAGCTTAAACGGAGTTGCAGTTACCTTGGCATTGTATATAAGGAAGGAGTATTTTAAATCAACATTTAAAAAGTGAGAGTAGGGTGGGGCGCCTAGGTGGCTCAGTGGGTGGAGCCTCTGCCTTCAGCTCAAGGCAAAATCTCAGGGTCCACATGGGCTCTCTGCTCAGAGGGGAGCCTGCTTTCCCCTCTCTCTCTCTGTCTGCTCCTCTGCCTACTTCTTGTGATCCCGCTCTCTGTCAAAAAAAAGAAAAGAAAAGAAAAGAAAGAGTAGGGTATTAAAGCTGCATCTGAAGTATACAGTTTCCAAGTTGCCTTAAATACTTTTGGAGCCCTCAGACCCATTCATTCGAATGATCCGTAGTTCTCTCTCCCATGTGGCCATTTAAATTGGAGTCCACCTATTGTCTACTGTGTGCGGGACACCCAAGCTCTGAATCACCTCTTTATAACGCCTGATTTCATCTTCGTAATTGATGCCTTCTTCCATTGGTCCATATCCAGTGATAAAACCCTGCAGCTTAGCCGCCCAGAAACTAGCAAGGAAGTCATGAAGCGAGCTCCTTCTCTGAAATCTCTCTCCCCTGCCTGCTGGAGGAAAGGTTTCAACTCCTCAGGGTCCTTATTAGAAAGCCCTTGCCATTTTACAGTGTAAATCTACTCCCTTGAACTATGCTAGCAATTAATTTCTATGGCAACACAAAAGCTCTTTAGAAGTAAACTTGAACTCGTAGGCGCAGTGCCTACTGGCTGGAAAGTACCCAACGTAAGAGGTGCTGAAATGAAACACAAGGGAGTAAAAGACAAGCCGTGGAAGACTGGCACCTCCCTGCACACAGCAGAAGGCATGCCTCCAGCCAGGAGAAGCGTGGCTGCGTGCAGAGCTCTCAGAGATTTCTGTCGGAACTGTAGTCACTCACTGCACATCATGCTTTGAAGTTGGGCTGTTTTGCAAACTACTTCCAGTCCCTGCCTTGTTCCTCAAAAGTTCTCAGTTTTAAGGATGAATTCAGCAAGGACCCTTCTTGAATTTCCCCAAACTAGCCAGTCGTTGAAGAAAGGTCATGTTGGAAACATTGACCGCTTAGACTCTGACATAGAACGACAGCTTTTAAAAATAAAGGATATCTGAGGAGCCTGGGTGGCTTAGTGGGTTAAAGCCTCTGTCTTCAGCTCAGGTCATGATCCCAGGGTTCTGGGATTGAACCCCATGTCGGGCTTTCTGCTCAGCAGGGAGCATGCTTCCTCCTCTCTCTCTCTCTCTGCCTACTTGTGATTTCTGTCAAATAAATAAATAAAAATCTTAAAAAAAAATAATTAAAATCAAATAAATAAAATTTTAAAATAATAAATAAATAGATAGATAGATAGATAGATAGATAAAGGACATCCTTACTGCACCAATATTTTATTAGGAAATCTTGTCTCACCCACAGCTCTGCAAGAATGTCCAAGGTCCCAGGAAGTGTTGAGTCCCATACTCATGCCTAAGACCCTCCCAGGGAAGCGACACCCCAGAGTACTTTTGCAGAGCTGCCCCCTCCCTTCTGTGCCCCTTTCCCTCCTCGATGGTCGAAGCAAGCCTCTGGCTATGGCTTGTCCTCTGGGGACCCCCAGGATCCTGAGATCATGCTGTCACACCTGGGATATCGCCCCACTTCACCGCTTGAACACTTGTAAGCCAGGAATGTCCCCCACAGGGGTAGACCCCTAAGTCTTTCAATCATGCACCTAGTTGTCCATAGAAACTTTGCAGTAGGCTCCTTCAGGCAGGTGCCTCCCCTCAGCTGTTTCCACAGCCAGATCACCCGCACAACTGGTTCCCACCCAGGCCCCTCGGCCTCTGGAGCTGCCGCAGGCACCACAGTGGGAGCTGGAGGTAACTCTTGAGGTGGTTCAGCATCTTCTTCTGAGGCTGGGGCTGTCGGTCCAAGAAGAGAAAGTATCAACCCCATGATTGATTTTTGCATCGCTCCTAAATCAAGGAAAACTTCCCCACCGTTCAATGTTCTCTGAGTCCAGGAAGCAATCCCTAGAGGGTCTCCCCTGATAGCAGGTCATGGGCACAGGGATCTGAGGCTACTCCTTACTCCCGGCCCACCAGATGACGGAGGCTAGCTCTGGGCGGCCTCTGCTGTTCCCTGCACAGGTCTATATCAGCCACCCCCTGTCTTCCTCAGATCAGCATCTCTCTGGTTCTCCTCCCTCTACCCCTCCCCCTGCTTGTGCTCTTTTCCCTCTAATAAAGAAATAAAATTCTAAAACAATACATAAAAGATTGAGTGTCAAAGTGTACCTTGAGGCCTGGCCGGAAACACCCTTCTGTATGTATTTTCTTGTCATCTTTCCTCTTGTGCTGATGGCATCAGAGGTGCATGTCATCCCAGGGAGGGAGAAGGCCGATGGTGGAGGGACTCTGGGTCCTCAATGACCACATATAGGATTTCAGTCTCTAATCTGAAGAACCACTCAGCACTGTCATGGGGCGAGGGGGGGTGGACTCTGAGGTGACAGGCTACCAAAATCTGGGGAGTTACTTGGTCATTCAGCGTAATGTAATATAGCTCCGTACAGCATGTGGAAATGACCAAGTTCACTTCAATAGTGATCAGCCTAAAACCTTTAAAGAGGATCAAAGGGGCACCTGGCTTCCTCAGGCACTAGGATCCTTGATCTCAGGGTTATAAGTTCGAGGCCCACATCAGGCACAGTTAACTTAAAAAACAAAACAAAAGGCTTACACAGGACCAAAATCAGTGAGGCTCAAACAACGGAGCTGGTCTGTGCTGGGACAGATCCTGTCTCCCGTTCATTCAGCCACTGGGCACTGCGCACTCAGATGGTGCCAGGGCTTATCAGCCCAGCGGGTTCTCCTCGTGAGAGCTCAGGGTCTAGAGGAGAAGATGGACAAACGAGAAACCAAAATGTGAACGGGAAAAGCGATTGCTCCACAGCAAAAGAGCAAGGGACACAACTAAGGCCCGAACTCCACCCGGTGAGGGGTATGACAAGGCTGTGCTGAGATGACACGGAGAATTCCTGCGGGAGGAAAAGAAGGAGACAGCCCTGCACAAATGCGAGTGCATTCCACCTGGCGGAGGGCACCATGGAGCAGAGGACTGGAGGTTAGAAAGGGGGCCAGGGTGGCCAGAGAAGCTGAGGAAGGACCAGAGTGGGAGGGGAGGAGGGCCAGGGCCCGGGAAGTTGGTCAGTATCAGTGCCCTTCTCCCAGGGCTGTGTGACCGCACTTCCCCACACTCAGTGGCTGAACCCACAAATGCTGCCTCGTGGTCTCAAGGGATCAGGAATCCAACAGTGCTCCGCTGGGGGCTCCTTCCAGAGTCTCTCCTTACGCTGGGCTGCTGACAACACCAAGGGACAACCTGCTTCACCAAGAACCTGAGCGCACTCAGGGGCATGTGCCAGATACAGACCATCTCAAAGACCTGACTTCTGTCTGCTGTGGGCCCACATGGCTGGGCCACGTGCCTATGTCTGGGTCATGGTTCAACCTAGGGGCTTGTGCTCCAGTATGAAGATTGGAGAGAGAACATGGATCCGACTCAACATGGGGCTGGGCAGTGAGTTTTGGAACGAAATCTCAGAAGGGCCTTTGGGTCACGTTGCCACGTTGTATGACATGGAAGTGAATCACCAAGTCCGGACTACAGTCTGGGGAGGGGGTCACAAAAACATGTCTACAGAGGAGTTGGGGAACCAATGGAGCCCCCGAAGGGAGACTGTGAAGATCCCTGCAGGGTCCGGGCCTTGCCCAGAATCAGACTGGTAGGGAGGCTTAGAAGGCATGAACCCAGCTCTTTGAGTGTCCTCAAAGTTGGGGTCCTGCATGCACCTAGCCATTCACTGGGGGCTCTGGAAAAGGTTGTCTAGAAGGAAGGGGCTGTCGACCTGGAAATGTTATGGGGCTGAGGGTGATCATTGATATCCTAGATAGGACACATCTCCCCAGGTTCTTGTCTGAGGAGGATACCAGCTCATGGCGACCCACTGCATGGACCCCTACCTGCATTACACCCTTTGGAAAGGAGGGAACGGCCTGCATCCCAGGACAGGCGGTCTCTAGGGGTAAGGGTACATTCTGACCATCAAGGGCCAACTCCAGTCCCTTCTTTAGGGTTTGCATTGAAAATTCAAAGCCTAAGATCGTGGGAAGGTATTACCCAGCCCTCTGTAGGTGAAGCTGTCCTCTTCTGGGAATCCAGAATGTGAGCACCGATGAACACATGTGTGCACACAGGAGCAAGTGTGCTTGTGCACACAAATACACACACCCCAGGAGGGACTGTGGGGTGGGATCCCATTAGTAGCAGATTCCAAGAAGTTGATAGGATGGTTGATTGATGGATTTGAGAGAGAGACAGGGGGAGAATGGGGAGAAGCAGAGGGAGAGACAGAATCCTCAAGCAGACACTGCCCTATGGACACAGCCAGCTCTATGAGGAACACAGCCTCAGGACACGGAGACCATGACCTGAAGCAAAACCAAGAGCCTTAGGCTGAACTCAATGAGACACTGAGTCACCCGATTCTTTTTCGGACTCTGGGCTCTCTTGTCCCACCTCTTGCAGAAGTCCCTGAGATCTGGGGGCTCATTCTGCCCTCCAAGCCCCAACCCTCCTGGTGGCCACAGCACTGACTCATGTCTCCTCTGATTCACCTCAGGGGGAAAATGGCTCAACCAGGAAGAGGACGAGGACCTCACTGCTGATGGCGGAGCGGGCCGACAAGCTGGAGGCCGCCATTGATCACCTGGTGCCTGCCGTCCTCAGACAAGATCTACACTGTGTCCACACCTTTCTGGACACATACGACACCTTTGCCGGCACCGGGGAGGTGCTGGACCAACTATGTGCAAGGTGAGCACCCTCCCCTGCCCCTAACTGTCCCGTGGGAATAGGCCAATGCCTGGTTGTGAGACTTTGGAGGGTCCCCAAGCTTCAAATTTCCCCTTGCTCCTAACTGGGGCAGAGGTATTATAGGGACTCAGTGGCAGGTGTCTGAAAGGACACGTGGCAGCCTACGCTGGTGGAAAAGTCTGCTAGAGGGCCTGTTGGCATGCTCTTTGAACATTCCCGTGCCCCTCATGATGAAGCCTCTGCCTAATCCCTGACTCTCACTGTGATCTTGAGCTGGGCTCCTTTGCCATTGAAAGGGAGAGCTGAGATTCCTTCTGGGGTCTGTGTCTGGGTGAATGCAGAGCAGGCATCCCTGTAGGTGAGCAGGGCCAGGCCCACTCAGATGTCGGTGATGGGCTGGTTGGGGCCCTTTCATTCAGCAAGCATTCAGGAAGCCCTAGTAGGTGGAGGCAATTATCTCAGAGCTGAATGGGATCCCGGCACAGAACAGACAGCACCCCAGGGCTGCAGGCTAGTCGAGTGTCAGATGATTAGAGCCAACATCCACAAACATCTCATGTGATGCCCCCTGGCCTCCTCTAGATTCGGATGCTATTACTCCACGTATGAAGAGGTCAACAGACCCCAGGAGCAGCGCGACATGTGAGTAAGCTTTGGCTGCTCCAGGAGGGCCTTCCCTCTCCAGCAGGGCAGTAAGGGTACTGTGAGTTCGAGGGGCTGATGGACCTTCACGCACACCTCTGTGATTCCTGCTTTACGGTAAAGGTCTGAGAGCTTCTACTGGAAACTGGGAAGGGGCCCTGGGGAGCTGGGGTAGGTGTGTGAGCACTGTGGGAGAGCAGAGGGGGTTGGAGGACAGCTTCAACCCCTGAGAGGGTCATGCTCCATCCCTGCCCCCTCCCAGCCCTCTCTCTGCCCCAATTCTGGGACCCAGAACGCAGGATTTAGGAACCATCGCACAGCAGTCTGTTGGCACCTGCACTCGGTGCTCAGAGGGGGCTCAGGGAGACTGGTGACCCAGTAGAGCCCAGGGAGCAGCAGACATCCCACACCCTGTGGGAGGTGAGTGTCAGTGGAAACAGACCCACTCTCATGGCACCTAGTGACTGGGCAGAGGATGTAACGGTGGAGGTATGGGGAGGGTCCTGGGAAGGCCTGGCTAGAGACAGAGTCCCTTTGTTCCCTCCTCGGTTGGATCTTCACGGAGCAGAGGCGAGTGCAGTGAGGGTAATTAAGAGGCCAGACACCACCCCTCCCTGGACACATGCAGTTGAAGTGGCACGTGGGCAAGGAGACAGACTGAGTGTGTCCAGCTCCCCTAAAAAGTCCAGAAATGCTCACCCCTTTGATCAAGGACTCCCACTCCCAGAGGCTTTTGGCCAGCCCGCCGTCTGGTAGCAGGCCTTTCTTGGGCAGGACTGCCAGGTCGCAGGTGGACAAGGAGTCCGAGTGGTCTCGGACAGGAGCTGGAAGCCCAGGGGCCCAGGTTCCCACATGGGTTCCCTGGGATATTGGTTTGGATGCATACCCTGTCCTCTGACTTCTCTGTCTCCATGTCTGTCCCCAGGGCCATCTATGCCATCCTAAACACCTGGGTGGAAAAGTATCCAGGGGATTTTGTGCAGCCTCCAGCGTTTCCCAGCTTGCATACGCTGCTGGCCTACCTGCAGGTCTATGTGCTGTGCTCGGACCTGTAGCGCCGTGCCCAGCTTCTGCTTCCAGAAAGGCAACGCGCTGCCAGAAAGACCACGGAGCCAGAGGCTGGGGGTGAGTAGGACTGGGGGTAACTGGTGTGGGCCTGAGGAGGAGGCAGGGTGGGCCACCCTGAGGAAGCCTCCGTAGATTGTAGTTGGGCCGAAGAGAGTGAGTCGTCTCAGATCCCTGTCCCCATGGGCTTCCGTTGGGGACACCTACCGGGGGCTGGGTCTTGAACGCAGGCCACACTGAGTGGTGGGGAAAGGGAAAGGCTAGAGGGAAGTCAACCAAGCTGATGATGCTTTCTCTTCTCGGAGCTACAGCACCGGCCCCAGAGCGAGATCAGGATGTGTCTCAGGAAGTTGTTCCAGCAGCCACTCTGGCACCCGCTGCACCTCTGTGGCCTGTGCTGGCCCCCTCCATCTCTGCTATGGCTGCTCACTATGGGTTAGGAAGACCAGTGACCCCCCCTGACTCATTGGGGCCAGGGCAGATGGTCGTCAGGGCCCTCGTTCACTTCTCTGCCACGGAAGAGCCACCAGGCCTTTTGACTTTTCTGGATGACCAGCAGGGTCCTGCCCCCGAGCTGCCGCCACCTGCCTCCGTGGAGCAAGCAGGCTGGGCCCCGGAGCAGCAGCTTGTGCTGGCTGCAGCTCCAGAGCATGACTCCCCCTCCCCCGTCATTTCCTTCTTTATCGCATTTGTGTTCTGTGTTCACCTCTATAATTACTTCATATATTTTATTAATTAAATAAAGTAGAATTTGAGTTTACATAGCATTTTACTTGCATCCTTTGCAGTGGGATATGGAGGTCTCATTAGGTCCATTCAGGGTGTTGCACAACCATGTCATTCTACGACGTTTCCGTCACAGAGACACCCGCGCTCCTCATCGCTCACTGCTCTGTCCCTCGCCCAGTCCCTGCAACCGCTGCTCTGCTCTCTGTCTCGGCCACTTCACCTCCACTTGGATTTTCCTCTGCCTGGAATCCTACACTATGGCCTTCTGTGTGTGTCTGCAGAACATAAGAGTGATTCCCCTCTTTTCAAACTTTGTTATACAAATAACATTTTATTACATAGGAATGTTCCTGAAAGAACAAAGATCACGGGAAGCCCCCAAATGAACTGTTTTCATTCTGAGCTAGGTTTCCCATTTAGAAGCATGCCTTGAAAAGCAGAAACCCCGAGAGAAATGTCTGGGTCCATGAGACACCTTTACATGCTTTCAATTTCCCTGGTAGTTGCGTTTCAACTATTCTGATGGGCATCTTATCAAATATTAAAATCATATCTTAAATATTCTCCTTTCTTGCTAACAAGTTAGGTCATCAAGAGGTCTTTAGGTTTTATTCAGACTATATCTATTTAGTCAATAATAATTTAAACATGAAAAAAAAAAGGCACGTTCCTTCTACCAAGGAATAACCCCCATCACACACGGCGTCCTTCTCTGCCTTTCCCTCTAAGTGTAGCGTGTGTGTGTGTGGGGGGGGTGTGCGCACATGTTTGTGACAGAGTGGGACAGGGAAAGTTCAGGGGCTCTGTTCTTGTTCTACCTAACGTCCCCTCAGTGGACTGACACTGTCGCTCTGTCCCCTTGGGCATTCTCAGTGACAGCATTCAGGAACCCCCTCTGTTGAGCAACTAATTCATATCCAGTTATTTGACTCTCATAATGTAAGTGATAAGCATGTCTGTGTCATAAATGTCTGTTTTTTTTAGAAATGATTCCTATAAACACCAACACCGAAACACACTTTACCCACATTTTTAGGGGACTGGCTGCTGGCTCCTCTATGCTGTCTTCATTAGGGAGAAGCATTGCTTTGGAAAGGAGGGATCCGGGATTCTATAGATGAGACCTGAAATCATGAGGAGGACAAGCCAGCAGTGATGACGTCGGGGCCCTGGGAGTGACCATAGAGCATTGGGGAGGCTGCCCACAGCGCCCTCATAGGTCCTCTCCCAGATGCTCCCCTGGCCCGTGTCCTGGAACCCACCTCACCCATGCCCTGTCCGGTGACACGCTCCCGCCACTCCAGCCCCCCGGGCTCAATCACCCAGACTCTCCCTGGAGCAACCAGAGCCTGCTCCAGGCCAGCAGAGGGGCACAGGCCAGGCCACTCCTCTCGGCTTGCTCCCTGTCCTTCCTGGCTGAACCCCATCCTCTCAGGGACGAACCTCCAAGGACAGTGCCGGTCAGCGGGTGACAGACAAGTGTTCATGCAGATGGAGTTTTAGTGGCAACAGCAAGAGCCACATGATCTGTGTGAGCAAGGGAGGCCTTTGCAATGCACATCGGCTGCTCATGGAAGCTGCAGGATGGACAGAGCCTCAACCAGGGCCTTTGGCACTGGACAGAGCTCATCCACACCCTCAGGATCCTCTGGCTGTGACCCCCTGACCCTGCCAAGCCCAACCTTGCTGAGATCTCTCTCCTCCCACAAAGTCGGGAAGGGGAGTCCCCTTGATCTGATGCTCTAATTGAGGTCGTCGTCAGTAACTCCTGTCTGTGCAGTTACTGGGCCACTGGTGGGCTGTTATTCTGCCTGCCAGCCTCAGTCTCCTCATCTGTGAAATGGTCCTAACACCTGCCCTACCATCTCATAGGATGACTATGAAGATCATACTGACCAACTGCGAGGTGTCGGAGGTCTCGCCAAGGGTTCTGCTTCTTCTAGACCACTCCCAGGTAAGTGATCACCCAACTATGCTGTGAGTTGGAGTACAGGGCTTTACAGAGTAGAAAGCCGGGATGTAGCTTCATGGTTTTCAGCCATTTTCCCTAACTGATGTCTGGGAACTCTGAGGCATTCAGGGCCCACCTGGTCTTCTGCGGACCACCAGGATACTGAGATCATGCTGTCACACCTGGGATATCACCCCACTTCACCCCTTGAACACTTTTAAGTCAGGAATGTCCCAGACAGGGGTAAACACCTAAATGTTTCAATCAAGCACCTGTCTGTCGATGGAAACTTTGCAGTAGGCTCCTTCAGGTAGGTGCCTCCCCTCGGATGTATCCATAGCCCTATCACCCGCATAACTTGTTCCCACCCAAGGGCCAAGGGCCAAGGGACAAGGCCAGTCCCTTACTAAGGGATTTCATTGAAAATTCGAAGCCTAAGTTCTTGAGAAGCTATTACCCAGCCCTTTGTAGGTGGGGCTGTCGTCTTCTGGGACTCCAGAATATGAGCACCGATGAAGACATGTGTGCACTCAGGAGCGAGTGTGCTTGTGCACACAAACACACACACACCCCAGGAGGGACTGTGGGGTGGGATCTGATTAGTAGCAGATTCCAAGAAGTTGATAGGAGGGATGAAATTGGGAGGTATTTCCTACCTGTGACAGCACTCCTCTAACATCAGAGCTATTATTCAACCTATGCCTGTGGACATCTGATAGAAAGACATGCTGGAATCATCCATATTTTGCAGAGAAGACCATCCCTGTCAGGCACAATGGCTTATCTAAGGTCCAAACCAGGTAAGCATAGAGACTTGTGTCTGAAACCAGGTGTGTTTGCAAGCTGGGGCACTGGCTGCTCCCAGACCTTCCCTGGGGGCCTGTTCCGAGGGGTGTGTTGGGGTCACTGTGTACAGATGAGATGTGTCCTTGCATGCAGAAGGGGGAAGAGGAGATGGCAGACCGGAGCACTGTTCGTGTAGGGGTCCAACCAGGAGTGGGCCCCGGTAGGGGATCACAGGCAGTGATGTCACTGCCTGGATCACAAAGGCCCACAACTTGTAACCCCTGCAACCAGGACACACACTCTAGTCCGGTGTCAGGGCTATTTGGATAGAAACGTCTGAGACAGAAAGATGTTTTCATCCTGTCTACGTACATCCCGGGGCTCTGGGAACCAGAACCCCCAAGAAAATGGCTTGTTTCCATGTTGCAGAAGTTGGCTGAAACCACCCCCGCGATGCCTCAGGATATTTCGAGGGAGACGCCATAAGGTACTTACTACTGAGGAGACTAGGCGATGCCCACCCCTCTGAACCGTGCTAGGGAAGCCCCATCCCTTCCTCTGGAGTTTGAGGGGAGGAGGGATATGTGGGGGTTCCCGCCCATGGGCTGGAGGAGGGTGAGCACAGTGGATACCCTGGTGATCCCTTCTTGTTCACACCAATGTCAGGGTGGGCAGGGTGCACCGGGGATTCCTGAGGTGACTCTGAGCTGTGCCAGAGCACATCCAAGGCCCTGAAGCTGGGCCACGTTTCTCTTCTTGGGGGAGGGCTCTGCCACCTGGGCTGTGGTGTGTCTGGAATGGAGCGCCCTGGGTCTGAAGACCAGCAAAGGCCTCCAGACAGGGCTCTAAGGTCTCCTGCCTGGCTGCCGGGCACTGTCTTTACAGAACGCTCCAGAGGACATGGTGCAGGAGCTGAATGTTGACATCCCCTGCTCTCATTCCCCAAAGGACAAGGAGCCGCACAGGGCCAACAGAGTCTGGCGCTGGCTCAGGGTGAGTGCAGGTGCTGGGGAGACTCGACCCCTGGGAATCCGGTGCAGCACCAAGGGCCCCACTTCCTAGAAGCCAGCCTGGCCTCCTAGAGTCCTGTACTCCTGTGAATCTGCATCCCCTCTCTTCCCCAAACTGGCCCTCATGGTCCTGCCCACGCCTTGGACAGAAGTAGAGCCATTGTCCACATACTTATAGGAATATCATTAAAGAGACTTTAGACCAGATCTCATCCCGTTGATCTAGACTCCTTTTGCCCTGTGCTAGGCATTTTCCTAACTCGTGCTCCCAGGTGGCCCAACAGTACTTCCTCAAGTTATACAAATCTTGCAAATGATCATTTGCAAGAGTGAGTTGGGAGACTCTGATCCAAAGGGACATGGGGCCCATGGTACTCTGTCTCTTGCTCTGTGCTTTTGTTTTGATGGAACACATCATTGGGTCCCCGAGGGTCAGGAACAGGGGCCTCACTGCACTGCATGGTAGTCCAGAAGGCCAGTCATTTATCACCAGCAACGAGCCCTTTACAGGGGCAGGACTGGATATAATCCCCTTCTGTGGCCAATGAACAGTGCTGCATCCTACAGCCTCCGTGCCCTCCTATCCTAAGCCCTCTCACCTAAAACGTCTGTGTTCTCATCTCAAGAATGAGATATGTTGGGTGCCAGGGTGGCTCAGGGGGTTCAGCCTCTGCCTGCAGCTCAGGTCATGGTCTCACGATCCTGGGATCAAGGCCCACGTTGGGGGGTCTCTGCTCAGCGGGGAACCTGCTTCCCCATCTCTGTCTGGCTGCCTCTCTGCCTACTTGTGACCTCTCTCTGTCAAATAAATAAATAAATAATCTTTAAAAAAATAAAAAGAATGGGCGATGTCATCAGAAATCACAGGATCCATGCCACTCATGCAGGGACGTGCTACCAATACTCCGCTCACAAAAGGACCTGAGATACTAGCAAGTTCAGACATCATTTTTTTCAATTCTTTGTATGGATACCAAGAACATATTCTCTTTTGCTTTAAGGTTTCTTTCTTTCTTTCTTTCTCTCTTTCTTTCTTTGAATTTTATTTCTTTATTTGACAGACAGAGATCACAAGTAGGCAGAGAGGCAGGCTGAGACAGAGAGGGGAAGTAGGCTCCCCACCGAGTAGAGAGCCCGATGCGGGGCTCGATCCCAGGACCGTGAGATCATGACCTAAGCCAAAGGCAGAGGCTTTAACCCATTGAGCCACCCAGACACCCCTTCCTTAAAGGGTTCTTAATTGATTGGTTGATTGATGGATTGAGAGGGAGGCAGGGGGAGAGTGGGAGAAGCAGAGGGAGAGACAGAATCCTCAAGCAGACACTGCCCTATGGACACAGCCCTACGAGGAACACAGCCTCAGGACATGGAGAGCATGACCTGAAGCAAAACCAAGAGTCTTAGGCTGAACCCAATGAGACACTGAGTCACCCGATTCTTTTTCGGACTCTGGGCTCTCTTGTCCCACCTCTTGTAGAAGTTCCTGAGATCTGGGGGCTCATTCTGCCCTCCAAGCCCCAACCCTCCTGGTGGCCACAGCACTGACTCATGTCTCCTCTGATTCACCTCAGGGGGAAAATGGCTCAACGAGGAAGAGGAATAAGACCTTGATACTATGGAACACTCGTGCCAGTTCATTGGAGGCCATAATAGATTACCTGGTGACTGCCGTCATAAAAGAAGATCTAAACTATGTTCACATGTTTCTCGAAATACATCGCACCCTTGCTACCACCCAGGAGGTGCTGGGCCTCCTCTTTGCAAGGTGAGCACCCTCCCCTGCCCCTAACTGCTCCGTGGGATTTGGCCAATGCCTGGTTGTGAGACTTGGCAGGACCCCAAGCTTCCCCAAGCTTCCCTTGCTCCTAACTGGGGCAGAGGTATTATAGGGATTCAGTGGGGTCTTGTAGGGAAAGAACACTTGGTAGCCTGCGCCAGTGGAAAAGTCTGTTGTTGGGCCTGTGGGCATGCTCTTTGAACATTCCCGTGCCCCTCATGATGAAACCTCTGCCTCATTCCTGACTCTCACTGTGATCTTGAGCTGGGCTCCTTTGCCACTGAAAGGGAGATCTGAGATTCCTTCTGGGGACTGTGTGTGGGTGAATCCAGAGCAGGCAACCCTGAGGGTGAGCAGGGGCCAGGGCAACTCAGATGTCGGTGATGGGCTGGTTGGGGCCCTTTCATTCAGCAAGCATTCAGGAAGCCCCAGTAGGTGGAGGCGATTGTCTCGGAGCTGAATGGGATCCCTGCACAGAACAGAGAGCACCCCAGGGCTGCAGGCTAGTCGAGGGTCAGGCGGTGAGAGCCAACATCCACAGACATCTCATGTGATGCCCCCTGGCCTCCTCTAGATTCGGATGTGTTTACTCCACGTATGACGAGGTCGGCGGACCCCAGGACCAGCGCAACATGTGAGTAAGCTTTGGCTGCTCCAGGAGGGCCTTCCCTCTCCAGCAGGGCAGTAAGGGTACTGTGAGTTCGAGGGGCTGATGGACCTTCACGCACACCTCTGTGATTCCTGCTTTACGGTAAAGGTCTGAGAGCTTCTACTGGAAACTGGGAAGGGGCCCTGGGGAGCTGAGGTAGGTGTGTGAGCACTGTGGGAGAGCAGAGGGGGTTGGAGGACAGCTTCAACCCCTGAGAGGGTCATGCTCCATCCCTGCCCCCTCCCAGCCCTCTCTCTGCCCCAATTCTGGGACCCAGAACGCAGGATTTAGGAACCATCGCACAGCAGTCTGTTGGCACCTGCACTCGGTGCTCAGAGGGGGCTCAGGGAGAGTGGTGACCCAGTAGAGCCCAGGGAGCAGCAGGCATCCCACACCCTGTGGGAGGTGAGTGTCAGTGGAAACAGACCCACTCTCATGGCACCTAGTGACTGGGCAGAGGAGGTAACGGTGGAGGTATGGGGAGGGTCCTGGGAAGGCCTGGCTAGAGACAGAGTCCCTTTGTTCCCTCCTCGGTTGGATCTTCACGGAGCAGAGGCGAGTGCAGTGAGGGTAATTAAGAGGCCAGACACCACCCCTCCCTGGACACATGCAGTTGAATTCAAATGGCTCGTGGGCAAGGAGACAGACTGAGGAGTGTGTCCAGCTCCCCTAAAAAGTCCAGAAATGCTCCCCCCATTGACCAAGGACTCCCACTCCCAGAGGCTTTTGGCCAGCCTGCCGTGTGGGAGCAGGCCTGTCTCAGGCAGGACTGCCAGGTCGCAGGTGGACAAGGAGTCCGACTGGTCTCGGACAGGAGCTGGAAGCCCAGGGGCCCAGGTTCCCACAGGGGTTCCCTGGGATATTGGTTTGGATGCATACCCTGTCCTCTGACTTCTCTGCCTCTATGTCTGTCCCCAGGGCCGTCTATGCCATCCTGGATATGTGGGTGGAAAGGTATCCAGGGGATTTTGTGCAGCCTCCAGAGTATCCCAACTTGCATGCTCTACTGGCCTACCTGCAGGTCAATGCGCCTGGCTCGGACCTGCTGCGCCGTGCCCAGCTTCTGCTTCCAGAAAGGCAGCGCGCTGAGACCACAGAGCCAGAGGCTGGGGGTGAGGAGGACTGGGGGTGAATGATGTGGGCCTGAGGAGGAGGCAGGGTGGGCCACCCTGAGGAAGCCTCCATAGATTGTAGTTGGGCCGAGAGGAGTGAGTTATCTCAGATCCCTGTCCCCATGGGCTTCTGTTGGGGACACCTTCCAGGGGCTGGGTCTTGAACACAGGCCACGCTGAGTGGTAGGGAAAGGGAAAGGCGAGAGGGAAGTCAACCAAGCTGATGATGCTTTCTCTTCTTGGAGCTACAGCACCGGCCCCGGAGCCAGATCAGGATGTGTCTCGGGAAGTGGTTCCAGCAGCCACTCTGGCACCCGCTGCACCTCTGGGGCCTGAGCTGGTCCCCGCCATCCCTGCTGCGGCTGCTCACTATGGGATAGGAAGACCAGTGACCCCCCCTGACCCGTTGGGGCCAGGGCAGATGGTCGTCAGGGCCCTCGTTCACTTCTCTGCCACGGAAGAGCCACCAGGCCTTTTGACTTTCCTGGATGACCAGCAGGGTCCTGCCCCCGAGCTGCCGCCCCCTGCGTCCGTGGAGCAAGCAGGCTCGGCCCCCGAGCTGCCGCCCCCTGCCTCCGTGGAGCAAGCAGGCTCGGCCCCCGAGCTGCCGCCACCTTCCTCCGTGGAGCAAGCAGTCTCGGTCCCCGAGCTGCCGCCCCCTGCCTCCGTGGAGCAAGCAGGCTCGGTCCCCGAGCTGCCGCCCCCTGCCTCCGTGGAGCAAGCAGGCTCGGTCCCCGAGCTGCCGCCCCCTGCCTCCGTGGAGCAAGCAGGCTCGGTCCCCGAGCTGCCGCCCCCTGCCTCCGTGGAGCAAGCAGGCTCGGCCCCCGAGCTGCCGCCCCCTGCCTCCGTGGAGCAAGCAGGCTCGGCCCCCGAGCTGCCGCCCCCTGCCTCCGTGGAGCAAGCAGTCTCGGTCCCCGAGCTGCCCCCACCTGCCTCCCTGGAGCAAGCGGCCTGGGCCCCCAAGCTGCCACCACCTGCCTCCGTGGAGCAAGCATGCTTCGCTCCCGAGGAGCACCTCGTGCTTGCTACAACCAGAAAGCGTGTCTTTCCCATCCCCCTTATTGCATTTTTTGTATTTCTTCTCTTTTGTGTGTATGTATATAATTACATACTAGATTTAATTAAAGACAGTAGAACTTGAGTTTACATAACATTTTACTTGCATTCTTTGCAGTGGGATATGGAGGTCTCATTAGGTCCATCCAGAGTGTTGCACAACCATGTCGTTCTGCAACGTTTCTGTCACAGAGACACCCGCGCTCCTCATCGCTCACTGCTCTGTCCCTAGCCCAGTCCCTGCAACCGCTGCTCTGCTCTCTGTCTCGGCCACTTCACCTCCACTTGGATTTTCCTCTGCCTGGAATCCTACACTATGGCCTTCTGTGTGTGTCTGCAGAACATAAGTGTGATTCCCCTCTTTTCAAACTTTGTTATACAAATAACATTTTATTAGATAGGAATGTTCCTGAAAGAACAGAGATCACGGGAAGCCCCCAAATGAACTGTTTTCATTCTGAGCTAGGTTTCCCATTTAGAAGCATGCCTTGAAAAGCAGAAACCATGAGAGAAATGTCTGGGTCCATGAGACACCTTTACATGCTTTCATTTTTCTGGATAGTCTGTTTCAACTATTCTAATGGGCATGTTATCAAGTATTAAAATTATATCTAAATTTTCTCCTCTTGCTAACAAGTTACGTCATAAAAGAGTTCTTTAGGCTTTATCCAGACTATGTTTATTTAGTAAATAATGATTTAAAGATGAAAAAAGGAAGGCATGTTCCTTCTACCGATGAACAATCCCCTATAATACACGGCATCCTTCTTCTCCGCCTTACCCTCAGTGTAGTGTGTGTGTGTGTGTGTGTGTGTGTGCGTGTGTGCACATGTGCGCACATGTATGTGACAGAGTGGGCTGGGGAAGGTTCCGGGGCTGTGCTCTTGTTCTTCCTTATGTCCCGTCAGTGGACAGACACTGTCGCTCTGTCTTCTTGGGCATTCTCAGTGACAGCATTCAGGAAACCCCTCTGTTGAACAACTAATTCATTTCCAGTTCTTTGACCCTCATAATGTAAGCGATAAGCACGTCTGTGCCATAAATGTCTGTTTCTTTAGGAATGATTCCTGTAAACACCAACACTGGGAAACGCTTTACCCACATTTTTAGGGGACTGGCTGCTGGCTCCTCTATGCTGTCTTCATTAGGGAGAAGCATTGCTTTGGAAAGGAGGGATCCAGGATTCTATAGATGAGACCTGAAATCATGAGGAGGACAAGCCAGCAGTGATGACGTCGGGTCCCTGGGAGTGACCATAGAGCATTGGGGAGGCTGCCCACAGCCCCTCATAGGTCCTCTCCCAGATGCTCCCCTGCCCCGTGTCCTGGAACCCACCTCACCCATGCCCTGTCCGGTGACACGCTCCCGCCACTCCAGCCCCCCGGGCTCAATCACCCAGACTCTCCCTGGAGCAACCAGAGCCTGCTCCAGGCCAGCAGAGGGGCACAGGCCAGGCCACTCCTCTCGGCTTGCTCCCTGTCCTTCCTGGCTGAACCCCATCCTCTCAGGGACGAACCTCCAAGGACAGTGCCGGTCAGCGGGTGACAGACAAGTGTTCATGCAGATGGAGTTTTAGTGGCAACAGCAAGAGCCACATGATCTGTGTGAGCAAGGGAGGCCTTTGCAATGCACATCGGCTGCTCATGGAAGCTGCAGGATGGACAGAGCCTCAACCAGGGGCTTTGGCACTGGACAGAGCTCATCCACACCCTCAGGATCCTCTGGCTGTGACCCCCTGACCCTGCCAACCCCAACCTTGGTATCCCTCAAGTTAAGCTTGTGTGAGAGAGGGGGCCGGGCTTCCTGCTGACACCCCTCCTCTCCCACAGAGTCGGGTAAGGGGGAGTCCCCTTGATCTGACGCTCTAATAGAGGTCGTCGTCAGTAACTCCGGTCTTGCCCGCCAGAAGATGGAGCTAACCAGGCACACAAGATAGATCCTCAGAGAGAGGGCATTTGGGGCTCTCCCTGCAGGAAGAGAGAGAAACACCAGCGAGTGGGACTCCGTGAGAAAGGGGAGCTCTGAGCACTAGGGGAGGGGCGGCCGTGGGCTGTGCGCTGCCTTACTGGTCAGGGGCTCAGGCTTCGTGTTGGCTTGCAGGGAGTGCCCAGGCTTCATCCCACCAGCAGGTCCATCAAAAACCAAATTGACCTCCATCAAACATTTTAAACCCCAGCCACGAAAAGGCTCTGGGGCCCTGGCAGTCAAGGAGTCCTAAGACGCTATGTACCAATGGTTCCACGGTGGGGGAAAAGTGGGACAGGCGTGATGGAACTGGGGGCAGCTCATTTCCCTGCTTTGGGGAGAAAGAGCCCCATCACAAGGCACCCCAATATTTGTTCTAAAAACAGGTGGCAGCACAGCGGGCTCCAACTTGCCAGTCTTCACACGGAGGACTGTCCATGTCCAGGACACTAGCTCTGGGGGACATCCTGCCCCAGGGCTGGCCTGGGTCTGATGGGTGAGCACCAGTGTAGTGGGATCCCATACTGGTGGGCAGGAAGGCTTTCTGGAAGGACGACTGGATCAGGGGAGTCTGGATTGGCAGGCTGAAGGGACACAGTAGGGTAGAGGCCCAGAGCCCATGACGGCAGCGTGCTCCCAGGGGGCTACTCTGAGCAGGTCAAGCTGAGGATTACTGAGTATCTTTTGAGAGCATGAATCATGACAGTCAATCCCCCTAACAAGCCCATGAACAAGGGCGAAATGCTGTCTCTGTTTGACTCCGAAGGAAACCAAGGCTTTAAGAACCTGCCCCCTCTCCATGCTCCCCATTGAGTCATAGGCAGGATTTGAACCCAGGGCTTGCCAGGCTTGTGGGCCCGACCTCACAAGAAGGTTGCGTTCAGATGCTTCAGAAGGGACTTCTCAACTCTGAGGTTCCATGAGCCTTTGTACCCAGGGAGAAACCTCCTCCTGCCCAGACACAGGCTGGCTGGGACTGAGAGAGTCCTCAGTGCCAAGTCACAGCGTCGTCAGACAACAGACCCAGGCCAAGCCTCAGTCAGAGGTGGCACCACTACCCCTTGAATTCAGGGAGGTCTCCAGGCCAGGGGTTGGATGTGGAATTTTGTTTCCAGCGAAACAGACTGCCCGACAACAGGGACGTTTTTTCCCAGCTGAAAACATCTCCCTGTTGAGAGAACATTCCTGGAGAGGTGACTGGCTGTAAACACATCCCTCAGTCGGTCCACGTCACAGGACCTGGGAACCTGAGAAGCATGCCCGGCAAGGCCAGGAGTCAGCGCCACATAGCACAGACTCTCTGTGTCAGTCTAACATCCCTGCCTGGGTTAAGCCCCTGGCGGGCCTTGGGTGGGCCGTGGGGCTCCTGGCACAGACTAGACCAGAGGTGACTCTAGCAAGAGTTTGACAACCAGCTTTCCAGGGGTGCAGCCCGGGCTCTGGTCCCACCACCTCCCCACACCACCCCACCCCTCTCCTGGGAAGGGTCTTACCTCCAGCTGCTCCTACTTCTGCTCACCTCCACTGTTCCTACTGGGTTTCTTGGCACTCCCATCACTTGTACTGAATTCCTGCTCCCAATTACAGGGTTGGATGGGGTGATC
The DNA here is from genome assembly GCF_030435805.1 of Mustela lutreola. Taxonomy (NCBI): domain Eukaryota; kingdom Metazoa; phylum Chordata; class Mammalia; order Carnivora; family Mustelidae; genus Mustela; species Mustela lutreola. The sequence continues at coordinate 76,698,447 of NC_081302.1, forward strand.
GATGGCACAGCTGGTTGCGGAATTGTGCACCTAGAGATTTTTACCTGTTCGGGTCGCCTGTGAGGATCAAGAATGAGCCAATTCCCTTGTCACCATCCAACATCTGACGTGGCCGGGCAGCAAGGAGAAGACTGAACCTGCAGTCTGGCGGGCCAGACCCTGAGTTGCCTCAGCCCATTCCCTGACGGCTCCAGCCGCTGGAAGGAAGGTCCGATCCATCCCAGCTGCTTGACAGTGAGAACTGTGCTCCAGGCATGATTCTTTTCACGTCATCTCATAGATGGGATTTCCTGCTGTCAAGAAGTACATGTGGGGGACACCTGGGTGGCTCAGTGGGTTAGGCTGCTGCCTTCGGCTCAGGTCATGATCTCAGGGTCCTGGGATCGAGTCCCACATTGGGCTCTCTACTCAGCAGGGAGCCTGTTCCTCCTCTCTCTCTCTCTCTGCCTGCCTCTCTGCCTACTTGTGATCTCCCTCTATCAAATAAATTTAAAAAAATCTTAAAAAAAAAAAGTACATGTGGAAAAGGGCTTCCTAGAAACATCACGTGTCATTGACAAAAATGCCCATTCTCCAAAAGTGCGACCTACTGGACCTCCCCTCCTGTGGTCAGATGACACAAGGCCTGGGGCCTTCGGGGGCGAGGAGCAGGCACAAGTCTATCCCCCTCAAGTTTCGTGGCTATTCTGTCAGAAGCCGGCCGACCCTCTCCTTACCCATGTGTGTGTAAACTCCATGTGGTCACAGCCTCAGGGCCTGCCTTGGTCAAAACCTTGCCCACGGTGGTTTGTGGACACATGGTGGGCAGTGGGGAGCCCCGAGGGACTGACAAAGCTCAGTGTAAGTAAAACCCCAAGAAGAAGACAAATGGGCAAACAAAACCCCAAGATCACGAGAGAATCCTCAGCCCCGGTTTCCTGCCTGCGGCCCCAGCCTGTCCTGTCTCCGTTTTGTGTCCGTGCCTCATTTCCTTCACTTTGGCCCCTGCACTCTGCTGTTTGGTTTTGCTTCCCCAGCCTGAAAACGACACTGCTTTGCACCACGCCTTCGTCCTTTCCTGGATCTCCTTCCCACAGCTCTTTTCTGCTGCATTTTGGCCAGGTTTGCAAGGGGTCGTGGCTGAATTTCAAAGGTCTGACCGCGTACTCCCCCCCCCCCAGGGGAACGGGGCAGCCTCTGGTTCCTTCATTTCCATCCTTCTCTCTTCTCTTTCATATCTGATCCCCCCACACCAGCCCTGTGGGGCCACTCACTTTACCCCAGTGCTCTGCTTACACCTCCCCCAGCGGCCCTGCCCCAGATCTCGGGCTCCTCAGAACCCCCCCAACATACCCCCAGGGAAGGCCCACATTAGTTCCCCCTGAGCTTTGTTCTCTTTTCATGTTTGTTTGCATGTTTGTTTGTTTGTTTGTTTTTATCCTACTACACCTTCTCACCTGAGTGAAAGTTCTCTGGGTAATTTGAGGCCAGGCACCAGGACTTTGCTGTTTCTCAGGCCTCTAAGTTCCCTGACCTGGGGACGGTAGAGATCAGGGCTCAGCCTCCGTGGGCGACGAGCCCCCTGAGAGCCCTGAGAGCAGCTCGTGGTTTGGGCCCCACCTGCAGCCTCGGCCTTCCTGCCCTTCCTGCACCTGCTCCCCCCGGCCCCGCCCATCTTTCTCTGATGGGCTGAAGGCAGGGCTGGTACCACAGACTCATGCCTCGCTGCCCTGTGTGTCCCACTCAGCTTCACGCCTCTTCCCGGCCCATCTTTGTGCCCAGGAAAGCCCTCTGCATTCTAAGATTTCCAGGAGCCTCCCCAGCTGAGAGCCCTCCCGTCTGACCCCAGGCTGGCACCCAGGATCCTCCCCACCAAGAACACAAGGAGCGAAGGGGGGCAGTGGGCAGGAGTGGCCGTGCCCTGGGGGATCGGGCGGGCCTACCAGGGCAGAGATCAGAAGGGACACAAACCACGCTTCCGCATCAAGGCAGTTGTCTTCCAACTTTTAAGATTGTGTACCCCTCAATAAAGAATTAGGAGCACTCGCCCCTCAATACCTATACATGAATCTATAAATTACACATATGATTCAACTAATATAGAGATTGATTATAAGAGAAAATGTGAAAATAGAAGAAAAAGATTAAATAAATACCGACATAGTTTTAGTTTATTAAAAGTATTAATTTTTTCTCTCTAATGTATTTATTTTTTAATTTAACTTTTTTTTACGTCCTCTCTATGCCCAGCGTGAGGCTCAAACTCACAACCCCCAGATGGAGAGGCACAGGCTCCACCGACGGAGCCAAAGTATTTATTAATAAGTTTCAGTGAAAGCAATCTGATTGGCTAAACATCATTTTTTGTATAAACCTCATTTTTGTATTTGGTGATACAGTATCTAGAAGTGGTTCTAGAATCTCATTTGTGCTGGTACTTGGTTGTCACGCGTCCCTGTGTCACCTCCGCGTCCGTCCACCAATTATAGTTTGCTGTTTTGGTTCAGGTACGGGAAATTCGATCTCCTCTGACGTCTGTCTATCTTTCATGGTGATTAAAAGCTCTTGCAATTTTACTTGTTGGACAAATGGTTTCAAAACACTGTGCGGGAGATTGCCTTGTAATTAGAAAAGTCTGTTTCAACCTGAAGGGTGCATGCAGGAGAGTACCTACACGCTGCAACTACAAATCGAACCTTTTCGACAACAACAATGCCATAATGGAAAGACATTTCCAAGCATCTCATTTGCAAAATGCTATCCCATATGTTTTCTCTTGGGGAAAAGTAAACAAAGAAAGAAAGAAGAAAGAGAAAGAAAAAAGAAAGAAAGAAAGAGAGAGAGAGAAAGTAAGCAAAGAATTGTGCTTCCACTTACTGTTAAAGCACCTTTTTCTGCAAATGACAGACTCCTTGGCTTTTTTTAAAATAAACACTGGTAGGACACCTGGGTGGCTCAGTTTTTGGATGACTGCCTTCGGCCCAGGTCATGATCCCGGAGTCCCAGGTTCGAGTCCCTCATTGGGCTCCCAGCTCCATGGGGAGTCTGCTTCTCCCTCTGACCTTCTCCTCGCTCATGCTCTCCTCACTGTCTCTCTCTCAAATAAATAAATAAAAATCTTAAAAAAATAAAAAATAAAATAAAATAAACACTGGTGTTCTGAGCCTGCCAGATGGGCTGAGGCCCTCCCTGCTTTCCTTGCCGGGGGGTTGACGAGGGCTCTTCTGGGCAAAGCAGAGGTCTCAGCGGCCCCTTTGTGTCTACTTGTGTGTTCAGTTCTAACCTTGTCCATCTGTAGTTGCTTTGTAGCGATCTTTTGAAAGCCATCTATCAGTTTTTCTCAGGTTCCATGTACTTAACATTAAATAATAAAATCCTTTAGTCCCCTTCACCAGACACACACACGCACACACACACTGCGACAAGTCACAACGTATTAAGAATGGAGATGTGAGGGTTCCCCCGGACACCCTTCTTTGAGGATCACCTTTTTGTAATGGCTTTTCTCATCTACCACCTGACATGTGACTTTGACATGCAGCGTGCCAGCATTTTAATGATTTGTTAATGTTTAAGGTTTTTATTTTTAAGGAGAAAGTGAACAGAGCTCTAGGATTCTCCCCACCATTCAAAGACAATGACAAGGTGCCCCCCCACCCCGGGACCGTTGGGGGAGCCAGAGCACCGGTTGGCCATGCATGCTTGCTTCGCTAATTCTCCGGCAGCACGGTGGTTAAACTCTCCCCTCTCACCCAGCCAGCGGGGGCGACAACAAAGGCTCAGGGTGGACGTCCCAGATCAGACATCTGACCATGTCACCCTCTGGAACCACTTCCGGTTTCTCGTGGCTGACTGAATAGAACGCAGCTTCCTCAGTCTGTCTTACATCTTACAGGAAGCGCCACCCACTGTCCGCACCTGCCTCTGAGGCTTCAGCCCACCCGCCTGCCCCGCCCCCGGACTTGTCCTCATTCCTCGCTTTGCTCCTGCCCTTCCCTGAAGCCCCGCACCCTGTGCCTCTTCTCTGCCAGAGCAAGTTCAAGTTCTCACTGCCTCCCGCGACCTTTCCTCATGGCCCATGTCCCTCATCCCTGTTTCTGCCACACTTTAACCATCGCTCCATGAAGATGTCCCTGCAGACCTGAAACAGGCTCATGTGCCTCCCTCTTCTCCGCGCTGCCCTTACTGAGCTAAACAGCGTGGGCTGGCGGGTGTGTCTGTAAAACAGACTTTAGTTTGGAATGAAAGGGACATCTCTCCTGCGCCTGCTCTGCCAGACTTCTGGCGCCTGTTATGGTGGTGATGGTGTCTAAGCTGCCTGCGGGGGAGGGGGCTGAGGTGGCTCCTGATGGCTGTTCGGGGTCATTCCCCTTCCCTCTCTCACTGTCCCTCTCCTTTCCAAGGCGGAGGAGGAGGAAGAAGAGGTGCGGGGCTTCATCTTTGTGGGATTTCGACCCACGCGATGACAGCCCTGACCCAAAGCTTGTGACTTCTGAGTAGTCTGGAGGAAGGCAGCAAGCGGAGGAACGTGTTAGCTTTTTCTGCCAACTGGAGCAGCCCAGCATCAGAATGGGGGTGGTGGTGGGGGGGGTCGGAGCTTGCCAAATGCTATCCAGGGAGCCTAGGTTCACTGTGTCGCCTTCTCACGCCCTCTGGCGGCGGGAGGGAGCGCCCTCTCACTTGTGCCCGGTGTTTGCAGTCCCCTGCCCCGTGCAGGCTCTCTGGAGGGGCAAACATCCTACAGCTTGGAAGGGATATGCACCATATCCCCATCCATGTGGTGCAGAGAGCTCGCATATCCTGAATAAACTGGAAAAGCAAGGTGTGCAAACATTGTCGACCTTCCCCGCGGGCATTTCTCCAAGAGTAACTAAGACGCGAACCCGGCTTGCTCACTGCGCAGAGTTTAGCATCTATGCTATAGGGCTCTTTGAATGTCACTGTTATTGAGGTTTTCATAATTACGTACCTTCAAAAGATGTTCAATGTAATTCTGATCATACTCCTCTAAAAATGCCTCAGATTAAAAGCTTTTGCTGGCTCTTTAGACCGCGGGCCTGCAATTATAGAAAATGAACTGCATTTTAGCTTTCCATTGAAATTAATAACTACGGTTCCCCGGTTGACTCTGTGAATAGTTAATGGAACAAACAGGATACTTCAGTACCATATGGGTTGGAAAGCCATTTGAGCAAGATTCTGGGTTTCAAATGGGAAAATAATTCATACAATGCAAACCTTTCTTATGCACACAGTGTAGAAGGTGTTTCTCTGAAATAAACACTGAACTATTTAGTGAATGATGAACTGTACCTCGGTGTGCATGTTACTCTGATGAAAACAGAATTCAGGTAAATCAGCTAGCACCCGGTACTGGGTACTGCCAGAGATCTCCTCGTTTGACAAGGAAGAAACACATTCGGACGACCTGCTTGCGTGTCCCTTATGGACACTAAGCTGGAAGCGGGGAGGGAAAAAAGTGGGGTCTGGCCTACCAGCCCAGAGCAAACAAACCCTGCAAAGCGAGTATTGTCTTTCCCGTTTCATGGATGTAGAATTCAGCAAAGTATCTTGCCCAGCGGACCTCCCCCACTGGCCAGGCAGCCCCTCCCTGTTGAAGACACCCGGAGGGAGAAGCAGTCTCCGCAGAGGGTGTCTCCCTCCTTCCCCCATTAGCTGCCACTTCCCAGCCCTGCTCTTACCTCCGTGCCCGGTCTTGTACAGCTGGGAAGGGCCTGGAGGGACACTTCAGTTCAGGACATTTAGTTTTGACTCCTTCCCCACCAAATTCAAACTGCCTGCTTCTGGGGGTAGGGGAGGAGGGGAATGGGCACAGACCGCATCTTTATAAGGTGTTGGCATTGGGAGAAATTCCAAAAATCGGTTAGTCAAGGCACTGGTGGTTAAAAGAAAACTAAGAAGGAGAAAGATGCAAAGAGTTTAAGTAATGCTAAGAAAGACGCATCAGAGACTTCTCAGCCTCTCCTCCCTCAGGAATTCCACCGTGGAAGGCACAATTGTGTCTGCTGGTGGCGTGACGTATGCATCTGTTCACAATCACTATTTCATTCACCCATGATACACTAGAGAGTGAGTGGCATAAAACATTGCACCTAGGACTCCAGTAGAAGATTCTGGAAAAATTAGTGAAGGATGATTATGGACATCCCACATAATGAACATTAGGTTCAGGACAAACACTTTAGTAAGAACTACCCCCACCCTGGCTCCCCACCTGTCTGAGCTGGGGATGATGTGGCCCCCAAGCCCAATCTCCATGACAAATGTGATCTTAAAAAACCAAAGTTTTCTGAGATGTGGAATAAATGTCATTACCCTGTTACGATGTGACATTAACTACTTTTCAGGGCTTCAGGGTCCACTGAGAAGAGACTAACATCCTGAGGGGTAACGTTTTTGGGGTAACCCCATGTGACTTATTATGTCAAAACGGCACAAAGCTATGTGGGGGACCTCAGAGGTTAGATGACCGAGTATCGGGACAAGAAAAAGATCCCGATAAGCTGATAGGGAAAGGATAAGCTTTTAAAAGGTAAATGGCCTCATTTCAGTTCCAATAATTAACTGAGTAAAGACAAGGTAGGGGTCAAGTTGGAAATTCTAGACAGCCACAGATCTCACGTGAATTCACGCATCACTCGCTGCTTGTGCAGTTTTCAGCTATATGAACCCCGCTGGAGCAGAGTCTACAGAAAGGGAGGGAGGGGCCCGTGGTCCCTTGTTCTAGGCACATGGCATCTAGCTCTTATGGGATCTGGACCGTGTCCAGCAGGGAGCTCTGAGAGCCTTGTCACCTGAGGTATGATTGAGGAAACCGTAGATGTTTACCCTGGAATAATCCAGGGACACACCCTCTGTCTTCATAAATTTGCAAGGCTGTGATCTGGATGAGAGCGGACATAGTCTGTGTGTCTCTGGAGGGCTGAGCTGGTGTTCCTGTCGGCAATCCCAGGGAGGCGGACTGGGACTCAGGGTGAGGGGAATGCCTCACAATTCCAGGTGTGTAGCCGGATGTCTGGAAAGTTTCATGTGGAGACCAGCTGGATGTAGGGAGCAGTCCTCCACTATGGGCAACCTGGACCAGGTGGCCTCTGAGGACCCTTCCAACTCTGAGGTAGTGGCTGGTGCCACTGGGACTGAGCAGACGTTGTCAGGGACCGAGCCTCATGGTCTATGATCTTTGGGTAGCATTTGGGGCTTGCAGAAGGGTTTCTGGTGGGGAATATTTGAGGAAAGAGTGTTGGAGCGCCATTTGTGCTTAAGGTCATATCCACAAAGGTAAAGGCAAAGGCTTCTCCTCCCAACTCCCATTCTTTCTAGAAGGAGGGTAGCATTGACTGAGAAAAGCATGTATAAGACTGAGTTTGTTGTTGTGCGGCCCTTCTGGCAGTCAGCTCCAAGCACTGTTACCAGGGACTATTTTAGGGACAAGAGAATAGCTCGATGCTACAGAGCATTGTGTTGTACTGATGGTCCCTGCAGTGGGGTCGCTCTGCACTTTGTGGGCTGGAGTTGCCTGTATTAGTGGAACTTGGCTAATAGTAAGGGAACCTTGGGCTGGATGTTCTGCTTCCCAGGGAGGGAGGGCGGGCAGGATAGGAAGGAGTGGGGAGTTGTGGATCACTGAGGCATCCGAGTAGGAGGTGGAGACCAACCTTGAGTTGAGAGGTGAGTGACTTCCCAGAGCTGGGCAGAGTCAGGACCAGGATCCTGTCTCCCGATCCTGAACTGATATTGTCTCCACGTCCTCACTGCGCCCACCACACGGACTGACAGATAAGAGATGGGGTGCTGAGGCCTAGGGGAAGGGTGATCCCAATTAAGATGATTAAAAAAAGAAAGGAATAAGGGGAAGGGAGCCAAGTGCACTTCCTTCCTTTATGGGGTTTTTATCCTCCAGTCAGAGCCCTTATGTTGCCTGCTGCAGTCCTGGGAGCATTGCTGGGCTTTCAGAGGGACAGCCACCATTCTGGTCATTCGCATCCCTGTCCGTCCCCCATAGAGCTGGCTACCCCCCTCCTTTCCCTGCACTGGGCTTGCTCCCATGGGGTAAGCATTGCCGCTACTGAGGAGGGAACAGGAGCAGAAGCGGCAGCTGGGCTGGACACGGGGTAGAGCTGGTAAAAGGGACTCTGGAGCCGGACGTGACCCGCGGCAGCTGTCTCCTACACTCAGCCTCAGTTTCCTTGCCCGGTAAGGGCACCTGCTTGACAGGTCCCGTGTAAGAATCCCATGAGCCAAAGCGCTTCGTGGCCCAAAGCATAAAGGGATTTCCTCCTGGTAGAGGGTCACCGGCTTGGCCTCCTGACAAAGGTCAATAAGCAACCCCAACAAGGGCTCCAGGGATGCCGGGTCATCCTGGGGAGTCTGCCTTGCTGTCTCCCCACAGCAACGCTCCCCTCCCTGGCCTGGGGCTCTGGGGAGTCCGCAGCCTGTGCCAGCACATGTGAACAAAGAGTCTCTTGTGACATCCTGCAAATTAGCCTCCCCTTCTGAGCCAGCACGTCTTCTGTTACTTAGCTGAAAGGGACACCGGGGAGAACACGACCTTCGAGCGGGCCAAGAACACCCCTCCGTGCGCACAGTGTGCTGAGCCACACCTTGATTTAAAAGCAAACCAAGATGTTACCTCACAACCTTGTTCTGAGAGTCATCCCAGGGGTGTGCTGCCAAGGGTAATTGATTTCTGACTCTCACATGGAGCTCAACTTGTCAGTGGGATGCTGACAACCAGACCCTGGTGGGGGGCACGGCTAGGAGCAGCCCTGATGGGGAGTGTCTGCTGCTGCCCAAGGGGAAATACTCCCACTGCAGGCTGTCGGTTTGTGTCCCCGAATGCAGAGTGGAGGGTTGGGGCAAGTAGGACCTGGCTGCAGCTCATCACTGCTTGAGATGAATAGCGAGGTTCAGGATGGTTTCTCAAACCATTGAGAACTTGGAGAGAGGTGATCTCCAAGGAACCACACAGCTCTGACACTCTGTCCTTCTCTGATTTTAAAGCATCCTAAGCATGGTGATTCAGCTCAGTGGTGTGCAGGAAAATGGTCCCAAAGACTAGAGGGAGTTCTGAGACAACGTGCATCTTGGTGGTACCTGGGTGCATGAACAGACAGGCGGTCCATGTGCAGGGACCTCCTTACTCATTTTCCTGACAGTGGATGTTTTCCAAAACTTTAAAGAGCAGATCATGGAGGAGGACATGTGGGAAAGGGCTTCTGGGTCCCTGTTTGCATTTTGTTTCTCTGCTCCATCGCCCGACAGAAAAATGCCAAACCTCTTTGCTTTTGCCATTGACCGGAGAGCGTGCCCCTCCCCGAGCGGGGGTGCGTCTCAGGGCAGTGAGCGAGGAAGGTGCCAGCCACCGGCTCAACCCGGGGAGCCCATCAGCCGTCGGTGTCAGTGAACCTAGGACTTTCAGCCAGACCATACCCCCACCCCTGATCCAACCTCTTAAACATATTTCGAGTTAGAAAGAGCATTAACAATTGACGATAATGTTTTTCTAACCTTTAAAAAATGTAAACAGTAAACATAACATTGATAAACAAAAGTGCCCAGACCAGAGATGTACGACTTGCTGGATTTCACGCAGACCACACCTAAAGTACCTGCCACAACTGATCTTTCTCTGGTTTTCACAGATGCTGAGCTCCCAAGTTCATGTGCTTTCTAAGCACGTAAGTCCTTTCCTTCCTGAGCACACAAAGTTCTGAACCAGATGGGTTCTACTCCCTGGAGCTTGCTGTTGTGGACACACCGGGCCTGAGAGAGCTGAGAAGGGAAAGTCTCTCTCTGGGTCGGGTATGACAGAGCATTGCTGGAACCCAAGGTGGCCAAGGGGCCTTCCAGATTGACACAGAGCTTCTTCCTGACTGGAAGACCCCCTGGGACATGGAGACTTTGTGCTAGAACCAGGAAAAGATGGAGCATGTGTGGCAGAGGACAGCTCCCACCTTCCAGCATCCCAGAGAGAGAGCTAGTGAAGTGGGGCTGGAGAGAAAGCTCATTGCTCCCCAGCTCCACTGTCACCGCAGGGGGATACAGCCCACCCACGGAGGACAGCCTGCAGCATGGCCAAAGCTTGGTAACTGGGAGCTGATGCAAGGCACGGACAGGTCCCCACATCCCACACCATTTCCTCCTGGAAGCCCTCCACCCCCGCCCTCCACACACCGTGATTGCTTTCTCCTCTGTATTCTGGATGGAATGCTAACGATAAATGCAATTAATCCAGCACACACTGTTCATCCACTGCTGGGATTCCCACCGTGAACAAGACTTGTATTTTCCCCCTGGGACTGGCAGGGGCATGAGGAGCCCACGGGCGCATGCTGCCATGGGTTATCAGGGTCCAGTGTTCACAGAACCTTTCTTTGAGGAGACCGTGTAAGACAGTAGGACACAGTGGCATAAAACAAATGGCAGGAGACAGTCCGGAGACAGTGTGGAAAAGCCCAGGGAGGGGAGGGCTTGGGCACATTCCAAAGACAAAGGGATTTCAGGCAAAGTCTCAGGGAGAACTGAGGGGGTGTGGCTACCCCATCCTGGGGCTGGAGAGGGCTTGACCACAGAAGGGAACCCTTGCCCGAAGCTGGATTGAGCTTTATTCCAGGGCCAAGGGAAAGCCCTCAGAGCCAGGTAGGCGAAGGGATGGCCCATTTGTCGGGAAGGCCCAGAGCCCCAGCGGGGCGGCACAGACCAAACATTGGAGGTGGAGGTCTGCTGTGGGGCCGGTCAGCATGTGTAATCCACCCACAAACCAATCTGAACCAGTGGTTCAGATCTAGACAAACTAAGATCAGCAGGCCTTGCCCCATTTTTGGCATAAATTCCAGCTGAAAAAGCATGTGGATGCTTCCATTGTCTCTTGAAAACCTTAAAGGATTCAATTTTCCTCTCAAAAGATTAGAGTTAAAAAAAAAAAAAAAGTTCTGTAGATTTTGGAAACACACCTGTTCTGCCCCTCACTTAAAAAAAAAAAAACAACAAAACTTATCTCCCAATTTTTAAAGATTCTGTAACATTTAACAGATACAAAATAACACATATAAGATTGAGGCATCATAATAAAACAAACACCGTGAACCCACCACTGGGCCTAAGAACAAGAATGTCATCAAGGTCACCAAGATGGTCACCAGTGTCACCAAGGCCCAAGAACAAGAGGGTCCCTCCCTGACTCTGACTCCAACCCCTTGCCCCATCCATAACCCTGGGGAAACCAGGCTCCTAAATTTTCTTGGTATCAGCCCCTTGTTTTTTGTTTAGTTTTATAACAGGAAGTCTAATTTTGAATGATTTAAACTTCATAAAATATAGTACTCTATGTTGGCTTTTCTGAGACTTTTTTGATTCAATATTTCTTCTAAGATTCATCTTTCCTTTTGCATGTGGTGGATAGACACCGTTTTCACTGCTGCATAATATTCCATTGGGTGATCTCATCTTGATTTACTTATCCATTCCCCTGTGATGGATGCAATTCAGTTGTCACTAGTTTTTGTCTATTCCAAACAGTGCTGCTGTGAACATTCTCCCAGATGCTCCTTGGCATTTTGGTGCAAGAGCAAGAGTGACCTTGGAGCATGAACCTAACAAAAGACTTGCTGAATCTCTACATTGTTTGCTGAGTGGCCCAACCATTCTTATTTGCCACTTCCTTTTCCTCTGAACGATGTTTGTTCATGACTTTCACCGATTTTATTGTTGGGTTATATGATTATTTCTTATTGATCTTTTATTGTTCTCTAAAATTAATCCTTTATTGATTATATATATTTTAAAAGCAATTCTCAGCTTGTGAATAAATTCTCTATTTTGGAATAATATCAAATTACAAAGTTGCAAAGATAGTACAGGGATTTACCATCCACTCTTCACTTGGTTTTCCCTAATGCTTACATCCGATATCACCAAGGGCACAACAAAGAAACCAATATTGGTATTTGCTACTATTAATTAAACTCTAGACTTTCTTTGGATTCCACCAGTTTTCCCAGCAATATCTTTTTGCTGCTTCAGGAGCCAATCTCGGCAGGATACCACCATGCGTTTCGTGTATATTGTCTTAATTCCCTTTATGTTGTCTTTTGGTGAATGGAGTCCTTAATTTTAAAGGAGTTGCATTTTTCATTTATAATTAGTACTTTGGGGAACTTGTTTAAGAAGTTATTCCTTGTGCCTATGCCACGAGGATGATCTGATATTTAGGTTTTGTCTTTCACATTACAGCCTTTCTTCCATTAGGACTGAACTTTGCCCCTGGTGTCGGGTGGAGACCCAGTTTCATTTTTCACTTGTAATGATAGCTGCATAATGAGACTTTAGATTTAATATGAAAATCCCTCTGCTTTTTTTCTTCAGGAATTCTTTGTCTGTCCTTGGTTCTTTACCCTTACGTAAGATTTTAGATTCCACTTGCTAAATTCCTTTAAGAAGCCCGCTGGGATTCGGCTTGCAACTGCATGGAGATTCTTCAGAGAGAACTGACGTCTTCACGATATCGCATTCACAATGTCCATATCTGTTATCCATGAACTTCACGTTCTCTACATTGATTTTGGTCTTTTAAATTACGTCTCAAATCTTCCATTTTGCAACCACTACTAAAGCACCAGTGGCCAAAATGAAGTTCAAATCCTCTGTGACTTCTGACTAGTGTAAGAACCATAAAGGGCATTTTATTAATGCCCCTTCCCACATTTGCAGCAAGATTATGTCTCTCCTCTGCCCAAACATCTGAAACAGAAGCGCAGTGTTCAATCCATGCCCATCTGAAAGGATGACGTCATTCTAGTTCTTGCAGGACAGCACAAAAGTCAGCAAATTGGTAACATAGTCCAGGCTTGAAAGAGCTCCAGCGTCTACACGGAGCAGGTACAACAGGAGAAGGCTAATGGCACATTGTCTGTGCAGCGTGCACCCTCACAAGGGTGTTAACGCTAGACTAATACCGGACAGAGATCCCCCCAAAGATCCTTGAACATGAAGTCAAATCTCGTCAAGAGGAAATGAAAAGAGCAAATATAAGGAAGAAAAGATGGAGAAGATGCATGAATAAAGTAATCTTTAACTTTCATTAAAAATCACTAATATGGGGGCACCTGGGTGGCTCGGTGGTTCAGCGTCTGCCTTCGGCTCAGGTCATGATCCAAGGGTCCTGGGATCGTGCCCCACATGGACTCCCTGCTTGGCGGGAAACCTGCTTCTCTCTCTCCTACTTCCCCTGCTTGTGTTCCCTCTCTCACTATGTTTCTCAGTCAAATAAATATATAAAATCTTTTAAGAAACATTGCTAATATGAGGGGTGCCTGGGTGACTCAGCTGGTTAAGTGTCCGACTCCTGGTTTCGGCTCAGGTCGTGATTCCAGGGTCATGAGATGGAGACCCAAGACAGGCACCCTGCTCAGAGGGGAGTCTACTGCTCTCCCCCTCTGCCCCTCCCCCCACTTGCACATACTCTTTCTAGATACAATAAATAAACCTTAAAAAATCGCTGAAATGAATAAATAAAATAAGTGTGTCAATGCCTTTTAATGTTTTCTCTAAAGAGAAAAAATTTGCTTTTGTTAGATTTATTCTTACGTATTTGATGTTTTTGCTGATATTGTAAATAATACATATATTTTTAAAGATTTTATTTATTTATTTGAGAGAGAGAGGGAATGAGAGAGAGAGAGCATGAGCTGGGGGAGGAGCATGGAGAGGGGCAGAAGGAGAAGCAGACCCCTGCTGAGCAGGGAGCCCAATGCAGGACTCTATCCCAGGACTCCAGGATCATGACCTGAGCTGAAGGTCATTGCTCAACCAACTGAGCCACCCAATATTATATTTTCTTGTTTAGTTGATGGCTAGTGCATAGAAATCCAATTGGTTTTTTTAATTCTCTAAGTTGGGAAAATTCACAAATCATAGAAGTTGTTCTTTTAAACTCTAGTGTGTTCACAGAGTTGTGCGACCATCAGCACTCTCTAATTCCAGAACATTTCATCCCCCCAAAAAGAACCCCCGTACCTGTTAACAATCAATCCTCAGTTCTCCTTCCCTAGATAACAGCTAAGTTATTTTTTTCTGTGTGGACTTGCCGATCCTGGACACTCTGTATAAATAGAATCATACAATGGGGAGTCTCATATGACTGGCTCCTTGCACTTAATATAATATTTTCAAGGTTCATCTCCATGCAGCATGTATTATTCCTTCTTATAGCTGAATGATATTCCATCGTACGGGTGTCCCACGCTTCGTTTGTCCATTCATCAGCTGACGCGCATGTAGATGGTTTCCCCTTTGGCTATGACGAAGAACCCTGCTATGAATCTTCATGTACAGATTTTTGGGTAGACACGTGTATTCAGTTCTTCTGGACGAATACATAGGAATGAAATTGTTGGGTCTATGGTAACTCCACGTTTAACTTTTGGAGGAACTGTCAAACTGTTTTTCAAAGCAGTGGCACCATTTTGCATTCCTACAAGCAACCTAGGACGGTTCCAATTTCTCCCATCTTGGCCAACATTTGTTATTGTTTGTATCTTTGGTTATAGCCATTCTAGTGGGATGTGCTCTCATTGTAGTTTTGATCCACATTACTCTAATGACTAGGGACGTTGGGCACCTTTTCACGTTTTTATTGGCCATCTGTATATCCTTTCCAGAAAAATGTGTATACACATCCTTCGCCCATTTTTAAATTAGGTTATGTGTCTTTTTAGTGTTGTGTTGTGAGAGTTCTTTATATATTCCAGATATAAGTCTCTTGTCAGATGTACAATTTGCAAATATCTGTCTTCTAGTCTACGGGTTGTCTTTTTTCTTTTTTAATAACAAGGCACAATCGTGATGTAGTTCAGTTTATGTTTTTTTTTTTTTTCTTTTGTCGCCTGTGCTTTGTAATGGTGATAGGCCAGACACATTTCCCTTAAAATCAGGAACAAAACAACAGTGTGTGTGCTTGATTTAAGGGTTTCCTCTCTCACCAAACCAATCAATCAATCGCTTGCTCCCCCACCACTGACTGTAGTCATCGCTTCAGGAAAGGACAGGTGACCAAGCCAGGTCCCCCAGCCTTCTTCAGTGGGATCCGTCCAACCAAACCTGGAACAGAGTAACCCATTCTCTCCTCTCTGATTGGGAAGATACAAAAAATCACCCAGAAGTAGCAACCTCAGTTCCCCTGCAGAGTGAAGAAGTCTATTTGCAGAAATGGCCAAACATACTGCTCCTTGTCTCTTCGCTGACCTCCCGAAAATTCAGTTTTCATGGTGG
Source organism: Mustela lutreola (assembly GCF_030435805.1). Lineage (NCBI taxonomy): Eukaryota > Metazoa > Chordata > Mammalia > Carnivora > Mustelidae > Mustela > Mustela lutreola. Next base: position 76,713,714 of record NC_081302.1, read on the forward strand.
GAAAATTGGAATAATTCCTACATCATGGGTTGCTACAAATACAAATGAATATACAAATAATATACAAATACAAATAAAATAATGATTACAAAATGCTTTAGCACGAAGACTCACTAACTGCTCCCTGTCCATTTTGTCATTATTAATGTTACAGATAAGCTCATTCCACACTTGCAGCCTGGCCTTCCTTCTCCCTCCTGGCATTGCCACCTCTCCTCCTACCATGACCCCCATCCCCACCCGTGGAGACTGTAGAAGGATTGATTTCCCCTCTAATATAGCACATGTTAGCATAGCATAGGTATCATTTACACTGATAATTCCCATCCGCTGAGGATGTGTTTCCAGAACGCCAACTCTATCTTGTCTATTTTTAAAATATTCTTTTCTAAATTGTGATAACAATATACACAGAATTTACCATCTTGGCCTTTTTTTTTTTTTTTTAAGATTTTATTTATTTATTTGTCAGAGAGAGCGAGCACAGGCAGACAGAGTGGCAGTCAGAGGCAGAGGGAGAAGCAGGCTCCCCGCCGAGCAGGGAGCCTGATGCGGGACTCCATCCCAGGACACCGGGATCATGACCTGAACCAAAGACAGCTGCTCACCCAACTGAGCCACCCAGGCATCCCCCATCTTGGCCATTTTTAAGTGCAACATTTCCACCGGTGGTGAATATATTCACATGGTTGTGCAACCATCACCACCGTCCAGAACTTTTCATCTTGCCAAACTGAAACTATGTCCCCATTAAACAATACCTCCTCACGCCCCACTCCAGCCCATCCCCTGGCCACCACCATTCTGCTTTTTGTCTTTATGAATCTGACTACTGTAGGTACCTCATGTAAGTGGAATCATCTAGTATTTCTCTTCGGGTGATTGCCTTATTTCCCTTAGTGTGATGTCCTCAAGTTTCATCCATGTTGTAGAACATGTCAGAATTTTGCTCCTTTTTAAGGCTGAACAACATTCCGTTGTATGGATAGACCACATTTGCTCACCCATTCATCTGTGGAGACTTCGGTTGTCTTCACCTCTTGGCTATTGTAAGTAAGGTTTCTGTGAAGTGGGTCTATAGATATTTCTTTGTGTCTCTGCTTTCAATTCTTTTGAGCATACACTCAATGGCTCATATGACTTCTAAGAAAGAAAGAAGCTCTGGAGTTTCAGCATAAATCCTCTCTGGGGTTCTTACCCCCTATTATCATCACCGGCAAAGACTCTGTGGCTCCGGGAAGATGACTTCTTGCCCAACGTGTCCCACACAGGTCGTGAGAGATGATGAACCTGCAGCGTGGCCCATTGGATCCAGCCCCCAAGCTCTTCCCATCTCCATCCCCAAACAGACTATTCTTGGGGATAATCGATGGGCTCCCCAAAACAATGTGTTGGAACATGAATCCACAAGACCCAACACTTTCTAATGCATGAAGGCTAAACAGAACACATAGTGAAGGAGGAAATTCCATTCACAGAAGCTTTGAAATTGCTTGGAAATTAACCTGTTGTTGTAAATTTCAGGATTTGTTGAAGAAGGTTTTAAAATTCTTTAGGGAGAAATAAAGGAAGAATTGAAATTTGGGGTTTGTTTCAGGCTAGGAAGAGTCAGAATAATAAAGATTGAGAAGGTCCTGTAGTTCATTACAGATAGAGCTCAAAAATGAACTAAAGCAGTGCCTGGGTGGCTCAATCGTTAAGCCTCTGCCTTCAGCTCAGGTCATGATCCCAGGGTCCTGGGATCCAGTCCCACATCGGGCTCCCTGATCGTAGGGAAGCCTGCTTCCCCTCTCCCACTCCTCCTGCTTGTGTTCTCTCTCTCGCTATGTCTCTCTTTGTCAAATAAATAAATAAAATCTTTTAAAGAAGTGAACTAAAATGTTCACAACTATTATATTAAAAGTCCACCTGGACAAATAAATTGGCCAGAGTATGCACTGGGGGAGAAAAATAAAGTGGCTCAGGAGAACTCACTTCCCAGATAATTATAAAATATATTATCAAATGACAATCAATAGGGTTGTATGACATTGGCTTAAGACCAGGAAAAGACAGCCAATAAAATAAAGCATAGATTCCAGGTCTATGCCTAAACTTCATGAGAACTATTCCCAGGATTAACCTGGAAAAGGAAAAAATGGGAAAGGGGCGACTGGGTGGTTTAGTCTGTTATCAGCCTTCAGCTCAGGTTATGGTCCCAGGGTCCTAGGATTGAGACCCTCATTGGGCTCCCTGCTCTGCAGGGAATCTGCTTATCCCTCTGCCTCTGCCCTTCTCCCTGCTTGTGCTCTCTCTCCCTCCTTCTCTCTCTCTCAAATAAATAAATATTTTTTAAAAATCTTAAAAAAAATTAAAAATTGGGAAAGGAAGTAACTTTTTATAAACGTTATTGAAGGAACTCAGTGACAATAATATCTAATATGTAATGAGTATTAATTCTGTGCCAAGGGTTATTCTAAGTGCAAGACCTTATTTAACAACTTCTTGAGGCATGTTGTATTATTATCCCAATTGCATGGATGAAGAAACTGAGTTACAGAGAACCTGTAAGAACTTGCCCACAACCACAAAGCAGCTTAAGTGGCAGAACACAGTCAAACAGTCTCAGGTCAGCCCTCCCCACCCCCTGCTGCCATTCCTCTCACATTACAAAGTCAGAGCTTTGACCTAACTGCTCAGATAGTTACACTTCAAAAGCCCTGCTTTAAAAAAAAAAAGAAAAGTAAACTTAAAAAAATATTTAAATACCTATCTCAAATGCAGAAGGAAGTCAATGCATTGACACTAAAAAAAATATTGTGATGAGTAGATTTTTAAATATCAATATAAAAATATGATTTGGCTACGAAGAAAAATTTGGAAATTCCATAAGAGATCATGAAAGAGCAATGCTCAGTCACCAGGATGGCTAAAATCAGAAGACTGAGAATGCCAAGTGTGGATAGGGAGAGGGAATAGCAGGCAACTCCCACACAGTGCTCAGGGAGAGTGTTAATCTGCTCAGCCACTTGGAAAAATTGTTTGGTCTGAGCTACTAAAGCTACCCATGCATGTAGAATATGACCGGGAACAAAATGAGTGCATAGATCCCTCCTAAGACGTGTAGGAGACACAGCATGTTTCTTTGCAGTGGCCAGGAATATTTTTAACAACTTCAATCACAATAACACCAAACCAGAAATGACCCAAATGTCCATCAGCCAGGGGCATGGTTCATTGAACCAAATGAGATCCTACTCAGTAAGGGAAAGGAAGGAATCACTGGCATACGCAAGACATACATGAATCTTCAGACGCTTGGTTCAGCAAAAAAAGTAAGACTCTGAAAAGTAGAACCAGGTGATTGCATTTATATGACACGCAAGAACAGGCAAAGAAATTGAGGATTAAAAAAAAAAATCTGGGACGCCTGGGTGGCTCATCCAGTTAAACGGCTGTCTTCAGCTCAGGTCATGATCCCAGAGTCCTGCAATCAAGGTGTTGTTGGACTCCCTGTTCAGTGGGGAACCTGCTTCTCCCTCTCTCTCTGCTGCTTCCCCTGCCTGTGTGCTTGCTCTTGTTTCCTCTCTGTCTCTGTGTCAAATAAATAAATAAAACCTTGAAAAAATAATCTAAGAAGTTACTTTGGGAAGCTGGTATTTGACTGGTAGGAACTCCAAAGGAACTTTCTAGGGTACTTGAAATGCACTGTCTTGCTCTGGATTATGGTTACAGAAACTTAAATTGACTGAGCAACATACTTAAGACTTGTGCCATTTACTTAAGTTTTAGAGCTCTATAAAAAGAAAAACCAGTAGACCAACAAAAATGTTAAGCTAAATATGAGTGACAGATTTCTTTTATTCATTCAACAAACATTTGTAAACACCTGTTGTGCACTGGATGCTAAGGATACCTCATTGACTGAAGGACATCATCTAGGAACTCAAATCCTGCAGGGGACACGGATCCGTGAATAAATACGGAACCTCATAAAGCACGATTGAGTTGGGAACAGGTGTCACGGTGCACATAGGACCGTGACATAGGGGAAACACATGTAGGGGAAAGTGGGGGAATTTTGGCAGGAGAGAAGAGGTTTAAACTAGGTCTTAAAGATGACTAGAACCATGGGGTGCCTGAGTGGCTCAATCCCTGAAACACTCAATGCTGGGTTTCAGCTCACGTCATGATCTCAGGGTCACAGGATTGAGCCCCACATCAGGCTCCACACTCAGCGAAGTCTGCTTGGGATGATTTCCCTCTTCCTCTCCCTTTCTCCCTTTCCCATCCCACATTCTCTCTCAAATAAATAAATAAAATCTTTAAAAAAAAAATGAGTAGAACCACAGTGAGATACAACCTCATGTCCATTAGGATGGCTACCATGGGAACACTAGAAAAGCGAAAGTATTGGCAAGGATAGGAAAACATCGGAATCCTTTGCACGCTCTTGGTGGGAAAGTAACACGGTGCTGCCCTAAGGAAAGCAGTGGGGAGGTTCTTCGAGAAATTAAAAATAGACATAGAAAACGATCCAGCAATTCTACTGCTGGGTATGTACCTGAAGGAATGGAAAGCAGGGTCTTTTTTTTTTTTTTAAGGTTTTATTTATTTATTTGACAGACACAGATTACAAGTAGGCAGGCAGAGAGAGAGGGAGAAGCAGGCTCACTGCTGAGCAGAGAGCCCGATGCGGGGCTTGATCTTAGGACCCTGGGATCATGACCTGAGCCAAAGGCAGAGGCTTTGACCCACTGAGCCACCCGGGTGCCCCGGAAAGCAGGGTCTTGAAGAAGTGTTTGTATGCCCACATTCATAGCACCATCGTTCACAAAAATGGAGGTGGAAGCAGCGCGAGTGTCCATGACCAATGCACAAGCACACGGCGGTCTAGCCATACAACATAATATGATTCAGTCTTAAAAAGGAAGGAAATTCCAACACAAGCTTCAACATGAATAAGTCTCGAGGACATCACACTGGTGCAGTGACAGTGTATCGCTTCCACTGATAGGAAGTACCTGGAGTAATCAAGTCTGCAGAGAAGGAAGGCAGAATGGTGGTCGCCAGAGGCTGTGGGGAAAGGGAAGGGGGGAGGTGTTGTTTAAAGACACGAGAGTTTCAGTTTCGCAGGAAAGTTCTGGAGGTTAGCTACACAACAACAGGAGCATACCTAACACTCGTGAACTGTACACTTAAACGTCTTGAAGATGGTCAACTGTACATTGAGTGTATTCAGCTACAATTGAAAAAAAAAATGAGTAGAGAATTTCCTGGCAGAAAAGGGCACACCTAAGTTCAGAAACTTGGAAGAGCCTGGTGTTTTCAGGGAATGACGACATATTGAGTGTGCTGAGTGTGAAGGATGCGCAAGTGATGGATGGTAGCCGGTGATCCCACGGAACCTAGGCAGGGCTAGGTCGCGAAGGCCCAGACTGTCACATAAGCAGTTTGGGCTTGCCCTGATCAGTGCCACAGAGGGCTCCCAGATCTGGGTGTGGCACAAAGCACTTGTCCCTCGTGAAATCACCCACCGCTAACTATGTCAGCGACCACAGCAAAAGTTGACGCTGCTGAGTACTGGCCATGCCTTGGGTTGAAGAGGACAGAAAGGGAGGGCGTGGGAACAGAACTACTCTGGATTCTTATGGGGAAGCAACAGTCTTGGGAGGTAAAAGCATTAGGGCTTTAGGGATGCCTGCATCGATCAGCTGGTTGAGCATCTGCCTTCAACTCAGCTCATGATCCCAGGGTGCTGGGATCCAGATCCGCACCAGGTTTGTTGCTCAGCGGGGAGGCTGCTTCTCTCTCTGCCTGCTGCTCCCCCTGCTTGTGCGTGCTCTCTCTCTGACAAATAAATAAAAATCTTTAAAGAAAAAAAAAAAAGAAAAGAGGGCAATAGCTGAAGGACCAACAGAATAAAAGGGTTAAATGACTGTCCTTCAGGGAATGCATTTTTAGAATTGTGTAGATGGAGCTGGGGGAAGAGCCCTTCAAAGATAGAGAAGTGACAAATGGTTGATGGTGCTGGATTGCGAAGGTGAGGGTGGGGGACAGAGGAGCATGTGTGGTGACAAGAGGGCTCAGCAGGCCGGGCGGGGTGGGGGAGAGACAAAGAGAGCTGAAGATGGAGGAAACTTGGAATGTGAGCGTGTTGCTATTGAACAGGACCTAAGAGGTACTGAATCATTCATGGGAAACTCTGGGCAAAGGTACCCATAAAGCAAATACGGGGACAACAGACAGGCCATTGGGTCCTCCCAGAAAGCTGCCAGTGGGTAGGGCTTGATCTCTGAAGCCATGCCTCATCGCACACCTGTCCCAGCAGCAACCTCTCAGGGGTGTCTGTCCTCCAGGATATCTCAACAAGGCAGGGATTTACACGGGAGATCCTGTCTGTACGCAGGGGGCCAACATTCCAGCTGGGCCTGGCTGAGCAAAGCCTGTGCGCTGGGCAGGCAGATCTGAGTTTGCCCTGTCCTCGTCGTTAGTCACCAGCCATTGAATTAGAGCAAACTCCTGAACGCTGTGAAGTCACACTCTCCTCCCCTCTGAGACAGGGCCAACATGACCAGCTTCAAATGTGTGCAGTGTATGACAAGATGCATGTGTGTTCCTCGAATGAAGGCTGCAGGACTTGTCTGCCTTTCCAGGAAGTGGTGACCACCACAGCTGATCTGTGCACATTCGCATGCACAGTACACTTGGCGTATTGCTTCTCACATCGTGTCCAGAGCCCTGGCAGGTGGCTTTTATTAATGCCATTAATGTTGATAACACAGGCTTGCAGACGTTCAGTCTTGCCCAAGGTTACCTGGTTAATGAGATGCCAAGATCAGGGCCAGGTGACTTTGCTTTTCCCTCTATACGTGGTGACACCTTTAACAAAATCCTTTTTTCCTTCCAGCAGTCATGTTCAGGACGGAGCTTGATCCTATCGAATTAAAACAGGCACTCGAATGTGCGGGGTTTACTGCATACAGATGTGCTTGGACTTCTCGGGCCCTCCTTCAGCATGCTTCCCACACTGGGACAATCCTCTCCTCCAGCATAATGTCCCCACAGCATGCACAAAGCTCCTCAAGACAGGAGTCGGTGTCCTTGCATTCCTACCATTCAGCACAGCTTTGCACGTGGTATCTGCTAGATAAATACTTGGTGACTGAGGAAATGCATTTTTTTTTTTCTTAAGAAGAAATTTCATTTTCTTCTCATAATGCATCTCTAGAAAGCCGTACCTAGTCTTCTGACCTTGCTTGTGAAGCTGGGGACCACCTTTGTTTGCGATTTGTCTTCTTTCATTTCTCATTGGATTCAGTCAAGGCCAGAGTAATTTGTTTGCTCATTAGTCAGGTGTTGTTAAGAAGCCACTAATTGCCAGGTGCTGCGGTGTGCTGGAGATGTGACTCTTGAAAGGTGGCCAGAACAGTTGCGTAGGTTGTATACTGCACAATCAGGACTCATTCATAGCACAGCCTTCCCCTCAGGGCTTGCTGAGAGCTCCAGGCTTGAGGACATAGAAGCAGATCAGACTCCACCTGTCCAGGGAAATGTTCAGTTCCATCAAATCTAGTGCTTGAAAAAAAAAAAAAGAAAAGAAAGAAAGAAGGAAAGAAAAAAAATCTAGTGCTTGGGAGACTTACTGAGTTGGTGGAGGGAGCGGGGCTCAAGTCCTCCTAAATCACCCAACACTGGCTTTTGGGTACGAGGATGCACCCTGGGTAGATTCTTACCCCTAGTTCCCTACCAGACACTAACTTGCAGCACCAGCCAAATTTTCCCAGATGGATTTCTAACCATTGAAATGGAGGTTTCTAATGGAAATCCTTGCGGCCCTTTACTTAGAGCCTCTCCAGTGGGCACTACTCTAATTATTCAATTGCCTAATTCCATTTATCTTTCATGATCCATTATGCACCCCTGACAGGCTGCGTCTTCCTTAGCAGATACATAACCTAGTCTAATGGATTCTGGGTGAAACCAACCACATTGACTAAGGGATTTAGCTGGTACCTAATTCCCCTAAACTATTATTTTATAAATGAACAAGGCCGACAGACACATTTTCTGCTTTAGGATAAATATTTTATGAATTGCCCCTCTGATACATCACATTATTAGTACATTATCCTTCATCCCTCCCCAAGGTTTGAAGGGCCTGGGCATACACTCAGGAGTACATTTGGGTGATTTTATTGAACAAGCTGCTTTTAAAATCTGTTTGTATCAGTGAAAAAAAAAAAAAGAAATACTTTTGTTTCACAAACAGGAAAAGTTCTTTTAATGTTGATTTGCTATTTCAGTGTGAAAGTTGCCGTTTGAGGACATTGGGGTTGACAGACATGTCCAGGGGTTCCTTAAAAAAAATTCAGTGCGTTTTCATTCTTTGGCATGCCCAGGGGGGACGATCAGTGCTGGAAGAAGTTTTGCACAATTAGGAAAGGAGCATCTCCTTTGTCTTGAAAACAAAACATCACAACAGAGTCAATTGGTGGTGGTGGTTGGTATTTTTGTTTTTTGTTTTTGTTTGTTTGTTTTTTGTGGTTCCATTCATTTTTTTAAAAAAGATGCAGTTTTTGGGGTGCTTGAGTGGCTCAAGTGGGTTGGGCCTCTGCCTTCTGCTCGGGTTATGATCCCAGGGTCCTGGGATCGAGCCCTGCATTGGGCTCTCTGTTCAGCAGGAAGCCTGCTTCCCCCTCTCTCTCTGCCTGCCTCTCTGCCTACTTGCGATATCTGTCTCTCTGTGGGGTAAATAAATAAAATCTTAAAAAAAATATGCAGTTTTTAATCTAAAAGCCGATTTTATATGTGGAATTGAAGAAGCAAAACAAACAAGCAACAGGGGAAAAAAAAAAAAAAAGAGAGGGAGAGAGGCAAACCAAGAGACCAAACTCTAGAGAACAAACAGATGGTTACCGGCGTGGGGGCGGGGGGATGGGGGAACTAGGTGATGGGGATTCAGGAACGCACTTGTCACCACGAGCTCGGGGTGATGTAGGGAAGGCTCGAATCACCATATTGTCCACCTGAAACGAAATTACACCATATGCTAGCTCACTGGAATTTGAATCACAACTTCTACAAAAGGGCCTATTTCTCACCATACTCCCTTATGGTTTCCCCGCACCTCACGTGGGCGTTCTAGGGCGGGTGGTGGGTGGTGCCAGCAGGCGGGCCGAGGGGCTAAGAACAAGATTCTCCAAGCACTGAGCGTTCAACATCGTTCAGCTCAGGATCATCCAACATCGTTCAGCTCGGGATCATCCAAAGAAAGCGGCTTCGAGTTGCTGTGTTCTCTCCCTCGTGCAGGATAAACAGGGCACTCTTTTTCGTGTTTGCTGGCCCAAATGTGTACATGGTTAAAATGATAGAAGGCTCTAATCCATCTCCTCATTACTGGTAGCCTTCCTATCACAGGACAGGAGGCCTGAGAGGCAGGAGAAGGCCCGAGGGGCCGAAGCCGCTGGCTTTACGGACTTTCCCCAATCTCCGGGGCAATGCGGACAAAGATTGGGACCTGGGAGTACCTACACGAGAATCTCGCCGTTTTTCTGATGACAAACAGCCTTTATGCTGCTTCCAGATGGTACCGCACCAGATCCACTCGCAGAGATGGCATTAATCCTCACGTTTTTTAGGGATTAATTAGGATCGAACTGATAGGGAACAGGGCAGGCTAACCTTTGATAAAATCCCACGCGAAGCTGCAAAGCGAGTGACGTCAAAGGGAGATGGGAGTGTGATGAATACATTTACACCTTCTTCGAGACTCCCTTGAGTATGTTTTACCTTTGCCATAAAATGAAAACATTTAAATTTCTTTAAAATTACATTTGACTTAATTATACCCAGGCCCTGATACCAGCAAGTCCCCCATTTTGTCTGTTTTTCTGTCATAAAGAGCGACCAGGCTCATCATTTCATAAAGAGTTGTTTTCTGCAGGATGTTCGCTATGTGCAGAATGTTAATAGCTAGCTGACTGTGAATAGGTTCTGTGTCTCCACTTGAAATATAGAAAAATGGCCCGGACATTAAAAAAGATAAAAGGGAAAAGGGCAGTAATGAATTTAGAGGAAAATGAACATTAATGGTACTAGCATTACTCATGCTCCACATAACAAATTATTGGAAATCTGTCAAGCACACCAAATTATCTACTCGCCGGCTGCTGCGGGGCCCTCTGCAGCCATCCAAAACCAGCAAAAGCAAGACAATTTAAGCTAATTTTACTATTTATAACAATAGAACAGGCCATTAAGATAAATTAATGTCATTATCAAGTTTCTATGAAAATGACAAATACCACTATTTCGAGCAGCTTAGAGGCTGTTGACTATAATGAAATCCGCAGCACAGGTACTAAAGAGAAACACTCCAAGTAATTATTTTCTAGTAGCCTGTTTGTTTCCTGACCATTCATTTGCTTTCACCACAATTAGTTCTGTACACAATATGGTGTTAACTAAACAGTCAACACTATGCAGCATTAAGACTAATTGGGCCATTAGGATGCAGTTTCCAGCCTTTTCCTCCCTAAAGAGAGCTGGGAGTAAACAGACCACGGGCAACAACGGCAGTACCATGCTAGGATTGTCTTATTTTAAAGGAGCTCCAAACAAGATAATAAGCCGCCCAGGTGAAAATCTCTGCGGAGAAGACCCTCGGATGTGCTGGACAATCACCCACTGGACGGAGCAGGAGGGCATCCCCATCCCTCCTGGGGGATTCCTGGTGGGGATGGACTTCTGCCGGCTTCGTCTTTGGGCCACCCAGAGCAGTGCTGTCCCCAGGGCGTCTGAACCTGCGAGTCCTTCTCCCAGGGCTCAGGTCCATGATTTCCGAGTTGTTCAAGCCACACCATGAAAGGCCCCCACGGCCCCCGGAGGGTGGTTCCACTGCTTGCCTCCGGGTTAAGGTTTTGGGACCAAAGGACTCAGACTGACCACAGTGGAGGGCTGCGTTCCCTCCATCGGATATCTGTGGGAAATCGTGGTCCCTGGCTATGCAGTGAGGGCGTTATTAAGTCCCGTGAGCTCCTCATTGTGTTGGAAACTTTGCATGTGGTGGAAGCTGGATCAGGAGCTGGGGAGGCTCGGGTCCTAAAGGGGGAGTAGGGGATTCATGAGCCCTCTCAGGCGAGTGCTCGATGCTCCCAGGGCTGTGTTGCCCACTATTAGGGGAGTGTGAGCAGGCCACTCTGTGGATACTGCTCAGAAATGGCCTGGGGGTGCCTGGTGCTCAGTGGGTTAAAGCCTCTGCCTTCAGCTCAGGTCATGATCCCAGGGTCCTGGGATCCAGCCCCACATCGGGCTATCTGCTCAGTTCCTCTCTCTCTCTCTCTCTCTCTGCCTGCCTCTCTGCCTACTTGTGATCTCTGTCAAATAAATAAATAAAATCTTAAAAAAAATAAAAATAAAAAAGAAATGGCCTGGCGGCCCCCACAGCTATCCTTCCCCTCTCCCAGCTGGGACAAGGGTGCTGATGTTCAGTGCTGCTGTAGAAAGCCAGAAGGTTCTCAGCAGATAGGAGACACATGCCCATGAACTGGGTCTCCACGGAACCCGGAGCCCATAAGGAGTTCAGGCAACAATAGAACTAGTAAGAAGAGACCAAATAGAGGGCCCGAAGGGGAACAGATGCAGTGTGCCTAGCATCTCAGAAACCCCTCTACACAAGATCTTTGATTTGTATCAGAGTCATCACGAGATGTCTGCCAAGGTGTGGAAAATACAGAACCAGCTGGAGGGGAACTTAGACGTGAAGGCTTCCAGTGACCAGCTGAGAAGCAGAGACCAAGCGGCAGAGAGAGCCCATCCCTGATGCCTCAATTCTCTCACCACAGCCTTCCTACAGGACCACGTTGCTTCTGTGCACCAGCACAGGTATCCCCAGGGGCTGTGTGTGTGTGCACACGTGTGTGTATGTGGTCCCGGCTCCCTCTCCCCATGAGCACCCCTAGGCCCGTTACCTTTGCTAATTGCAAACCACAGTCACTGGTAGACTCATTCAGTGCTGCAACTTCCAGATCAGGAATCCTTTAAAAAAAGGCATGACTCCTACCTAACGGGGCCACAGCACCCTAAAAGAAAGCCAAGATGGCCCTCGGCATTTTCCTCCAATCAACTCTGAGTTCATCGCCGTTCTGCTCCCTTTTCTCCCTACGCGCAGCCCCCCATCTCCCACCTCAAATGGTCTTCTCGTCCCCCTCTGCGACCACAGCCGTAATCAGCACTATGAGAGGCTGAGAGAATGTGGAGTTTCCTTATCTTCCACAGAACCTAGAACAGAGTCAGCAGTCCATAAATACATGTTCTTTCAAGGAGCCTTGAGGTAGGTTTTCTGGCTGCAGTGACCTTAGGGGAAATGTAGGTGGGACATGGACCCAGGGCTGGAGAGGAATGGGCTTCCTACACATGCTGTGCCCTTGGGCAATGACAGCTTAGGAAGATCCCTCTTTGATTCTGGAGTCAGTGTATCTGTGGCATTTTCTGATTCAGGAGCGAAGGACCTAGAGAGGTGGCTTGTCCCCCATTCTGTCCTCGGGAGGCCTGGAGACAACAGTCTAGCACCTTTCTGGGCTTACTTTCAAGGTCACCTGGCTGCTGAGCGGGGTGGGGCCATCCAGTTTGTAAAATCACAAATACTGCTTTCAAAGACATGGTTCTTGGGGAAGATACACGGTGAAGTCATTATCTCCACTAAGCCAGTGGTGATGGTCGTGGGGACAAACCCTAAAGCCCAAGAGCTCAGAGCTCTCTCAATCATCACAGTAACTATTCTGAAAGTCTCCCCAGTGGATGGGCCACTTCATGACCTATAGGTGAGGCAGTCAGGTGACCTCAAAGGAAAAAAGTCCTGGAACAGGCCAGAGACGGCTGCTCCCTGAGCCGTGTGCCCGAGGAAGTGAGGATGCATGGGGCCATGCAGAGTCGCTGGAGGTGGGCAGCAGAGAGTCCTGGGGCAGCCTGAAGCTTCTCGTCAAGGTCACTGGCGGCAGGGAGAAGGCTCTGAGACACTTGATCTTTTTCCCTGCAACAGGCCAAGATCAAGTGCTGGGTTAAGCACACTGCATTGTCTCCAGCACGCTGTGAAGGAAGCTGACTTACATGAGGATATCGAGGGCACAAGAGTCAAGAAACATGCCCAAGACTGCGTGGCTAGCGGGCGAGGAGGTAGGATTGCAAGCCAGATCTGTCTGTCCTGCTTCAGAGGCTCTGTGCTCTCCAGAGGCTCTCCTTCTCGGAGGCTCCTCTACCCGCCGTGGGAGCTAGCAGCATCCTGGTCCTAGGACTTCTTTCACCTTTGACCTTGAACAGCCTCAGCTTCCCCTGCCATAAAATTGGGCTGATTGGGACCCCACTGGATTTCTGTGAGTATTAAGATAAGCTGGTTCACCTCCTGGACTAGGCTCGGAGCCTCGCTCCCACCCCGGGGGCCAGCCCAACCCTCTGTGATCTGTGGCTGGTTGATTTCAGGGCTCCTGGTGCTGCTGGAGCCGATTACCAGCTGCAACAACCTCATTCTGCAAAAATCACGCTGGCTTTTACAGGTCTTTACAGGAAGGAAATAGGCTAATGCACTGTTTCCCGTGTATGTCAGTACAGCCGAATCTCTCTAATGGGTTCAAATTGCAGTTTTAAAACCTAAACTATGAACTTAAACTCTTCCGCAGACATGGGCAGGACTGGCGTCCTCACTTCTCATGCTTCCAGTGAAAATCTAGGCAGACAACAGTCCTGGGTCCTGCCTCCCTCTGAATAGCAGGGCTCACAAGCAGGAGTGAACATGACCTCAGCTGCGCTTGCTCTGCAGAAAGGTGAGCGAGGCAGAAAATTTAGGAAAATTTTCTAACTTCAGAACTCTTTAAAGTCCTCCCTGGAGCCCCTGCGCACCCCATATTCTCCCACGATCCCTATCTCACTGCCACAGGAAATGTAAGACGGAGCCCTGCATTGGCCCTAGGACCACAACCCCCCTCACCCCCAACCACAGCTCTGTTTCCTACAGCTCCCTGACCTGCAGAACGCTGCTGCCTGAAATTAGCCTTACTTTGTGAACTCTGCTGCTGTATTTCTCCGTAGACTCCCAGGCCCTCTATGCGGCTTATATCGCTGTTGCTGTTAATCAAATACATGGAATTGTTCTCAACAATCTGCATTTCTGGCCAAGAGCTTTTGGCCAACCACAGTGCACATTTTGCATGCACCTGTATGCGCATGTTGGAGGTCCACAGTGACCCTACCCGCAGTAAACCCAGCTTCACAACTGAGGAAATAGGTTCCGACATGCTCCGCTTACTTGCCCAAGATCACACAACTGGTGAGGGGCAGGGACAGGATGGGGTCCCGGCAGTCTGACTTCAGAGACTGCATTCTTGGTCTCTTGGTCTCTGCAGTTCCCCTCGTCTTGTCTTCCTTTTTCTTTTCTTTTCTTTCCTTTACTTTTCTTTCATTTCCTTCATTTCCTTTCCCTTTCTTTCCTTATTCTTTTTTTCTTTTCCTTTTTAAAAGATTTTATTTATTCATTTACTTATTTATTTATTTAGAGGGAGGGAGGGAGGGGGTGGGGCGAGGGTGAGGGAGAGAGAGAGAGAATCCCAAACAGACCCTGTGCTGAGTGTGAGCCCAACACAGGGCTCTACCCCACGACCCTGAGATCATAAGCAGAGCTGACACCAAGACACCCAACAGACTGAGCCACCCAGCCACCCCTCCCATGGCATTTTCAGACACTGCCCTCAGAGTGGACCAGTAAATGGTCCCCCTCTCAGTGCTCATGTGAGCCTGTGGGCTCTTCAGAACAGACCACTAAGCAATGACACAGCTCAGCCGTGGAGGCCAACTGTCAGCAGCCCTTGCTTTCTCGTAGCAGAGAGGAAGGGACATGCCTGGTGTCAGCCAGAGCCTCGAAACGGGGTCCAGCGGGAGTGAGGAGGATGGGTTGATATGTCTCTGGCCCTTCACACACTCTTTCTCCTAACCCTTAGCAAGAATTTTCTAAGCACACTCTAAAAAATGGCCCATGTCTCAATAACCGGTATCATGGAAGGGAGTCAAGCAGGCATTTCTGCATTTCTCTTCTCAGCTTGCTTATACAGTGGGACTGCTTGGGTGCCTGGGTGCCTGGGTGGCTCGGTCAGGTACGTGTCTGACTCTTGATTACGACTCAGGTCATGATCTCAGGGTTGGCAGACTGAGCCTGCATCAGACTCCACACTCAGCACAGAGTCTGCTGGAGAGTCTCTCTCCCTCTGCCCCCCACCCTCCAAAAAGATAAATCTTAAAAAAAAAAAAAAAAAAAGAGAGAGAGAGAGAGATTGGCTTTTCTTGCCTTCTGAGTTCCATGACTAAGGAGGGCGTCTCCAGCAGCTGCAGCGATGGTATCCGGTAAGGGTTCCGTGTATACTGACGTGGCCATGACAGTTTCTTGACTTTGCTAAATCTGCCCCACTTGTCGAAATTTAGCAGCCTCTTTACTCCAAAAACCAGAATCCAGCCAAGCCCACAGTGATGATGCCAGGGTTGTAACGGCCGCATCGGAGTGTGCCGACTGAGGAACTGGCGAGGAAAGAGCAAACAGGCAGACACTGGCCGTGGGTCCCCTGGTGTGGAGGCGGAGCCCCCTTCTGCAGGCTGGGGGCTGGGTCTGCCCCTCATTCTGCTCCATCGGGCTGGCTTTGAGCACACACCCTACGCTTCCAGGACTCGCCCTTCTCATCTGGGCTGCGAACACTCAATAATCCCAAATTCCATTCCAGTTTCTAAAACCCTCTGTGATTTCGGGACTGTACAGATTCTGTGATGTATTGCATTGTTGCACTGGATTCCGAATTTATTTATGAGAACATAACATCCCATCGCCTTAGTTGACTACTCATCATAGGTTGAGGGGGGGGGGCGATCCCACCTCAGGCACGTAAGTGTTCCCAGCGTGTGGCAGTTTACCTCGCCCTTGGGGGATGCTCTCCAAAGCTGGGGAGGGTGGGCTCTGTTCTGAGGCTCCTGCTGTGCCTCAGCGTCACCTCCCAAATATCAACATGGCTTTATGGGGCCTGTGACAGTGACAGAGTCTATAGTGAGTGTGGGAAATGCCCAGTGAGGGAAGAGCTTGACCCTGTGCAGACAGGTGATCTTGTCATTTATCTCTTTTTCCTAAGCAGTGATCCTGGAGCAGTTTCCTATTTTGGTTCTATTTTTGAAAAATATTTATTTATTGGAGAGGCAGAAAGAAAGAGCAGACATGTGCAAGCTGGGAAAGGGACAGAGGGAGAGAATCTTCTTGCAGACTCCCTGCTGAGTGTGGACCCTGATGCGGGGCTCGATCTCACTACCCCTGAGATCATGACCTGAACCGATACCAAGAGTCAGATACTCAACCACATGATCCACCCAGGCACTTCTCCTGCTTTGACTCTTAAAACGTGGAATCATAGGCCATGTCATTCCCATTTAACTGGACTTTCCAAGTAGTTTGATTTTAGATAAGGGAGAATTTGTTAAATTGTGATTTTACCATCAAAATGATGGTCGTAATGAATTTTGACTTCTTACAATTTTTCAAGTTTATTGATCCAGAGCAATTGAATCTGACCGTGCTTGTAACTTCCCCATCAGAGTGCCCATGAACATGCCTAGAAAATCCTGAGAAGAAAGCCAGTTCCTAAGGCCTGGTAGCTTGCTTTTATATTAGAGCCCAGGTTCACATGACCGTGAGGTAGGACCATGAACCCAACCAGAGGGGTCATTACAAGAAGAGAAGAATTTACTTCTCTTGGCTCCCTGCCAGGGATGGCTGGTGGTTTCCAATGTCATTAGCTAACTACTAACTAGCTAATTATTCTTAAAGAAAGATGACTTTGGCCTGTCACATTTCCCCTAAGACGCCTTCTCTGAGACAGTGATGTTGATCTTGCTGGACCGCATTCTGGCCCTTTCTTGTACTCAGAGATAGGAAAGATAAAGACTTGGCGGGCTGGTCTTGGGAGAGAAAGCCCTTGGGAGGGGGCACCCAGGAGGGAGGGAGGGATAATGGGAGCAACTAAAAGGACACCATGGAGGTGGGGGAAAGATGGGTTCTCAGCCTGGGAGAGATGAATAATACATTGGAAGGCAAACATAAGCATTATTTCTCTTCTAATCAGGATCATGAAGCATTTTACAAATTAACCACTTTCCTCAGACACTTACCATATTGAGTGGCTCTAGGTAGAGCCATCAGAGCGCACTCTGCCATCTGCATTTAGAAAATTGCCTATACATTTATTAAAGTGAAATTCACCCATTAATTAATGCTGTTCTCCCTGAAGACTCTCATTAGCACATTGAGCTAATTACTGAAACCACAGGCCCAAGGGTTGGGTTGTGGTTTTTTTTTTTTTTTTCCTATTACAGTAAAATTTGTTCCTGCCTTACCTTTATAGAATTTAAAAAGAAAAGATGGCAGAGTCCCAATAACCTTTGGACTCAGGAATTGAATAAACTTTCATGCTGGCTGCCTTTCCCTTCTCTGTGGGAGGCATCTGCAGCTGCTATTTCAGCAAGAAATCCTTCCAGAATGAGAGAGGCCTGAATGTCTAGCCAACACTGTCATCTTCTGAGAGCCCAGCTGCTGGGCGGGGGGAGCGAGGGAATAAATTTGGAATGATACACAAGTCAGTGTCTGTCCGGGGGGGGGGGGTCCTCGCAGACATTCATTTTCTCTTTTCCTCTTACTCACCACCCATGTGGTTCCCATGGGTCCTTCCCAATGAGAAAAAAGGAAGGGGGTTGCAAATGACTAAAAAAAGGGGAGAGGGAGAGGACAGACATGTTTCTGATGTCAATTAAGGCACCTTAAACTGTCCTGGAGGCGAGGCATCGGAACCAGGGACTGGGGCCTTGATGTTGACTTTGGGGAAAAGAAGCATGCTGTAAGTCCTGCCTAGGAACACCTGTTAATCTCAGCCTGCCCTGGTATTTTCTAGAAGTCTGTTAGCCCACCCTCCTTCACATGGAAGAATGCAGTTCTCGGTTACAGTTACAAATACTTTAAAATACAGGTTAAGTGAAAAAGGCAGAACAGAGATCGTATTAAGCCTATGACAGCAATTACATGATGGTCTGGGTGCATTTAGCCAAGGACAGGAGGGAGACCAGGAAAAAGAACAGTTGTCGCTTTGTTCAAGAGATAAGTAGCGGCATGGTGTTCTCTTCTATACTTTTACAAATAATATTTTTGAAGTTTACATTTTGGAGTGAATTGTTTGCTTGCCATATTGGCCCCGCCCATTAAATGGCCCTCTTGCACCCGTTCATAGTGGAGATGCTGGGTGGAGTCAGCTGAATATTGGTTCCCCAGGACGTTCATGGCCTGCAAAGGTCATCTTCTGTGGCACAAGGGACTTTGTAGATGTGACTAACTTGGAGATCTTGAGATGGGGAGCTTTTTCTGGTTTAGCTGAAGTGTAATCACAAACAAGTGTCCTAGTAGAGGGAAGGAAGAGGGTCAAAGTCATGGGGGGGGGGGTGGGAATGCTAGGACTGAAGCATCAGGTGGGCTGATGGGTGGACAGAGCCAAGGAATGCTGGCAGCCTCCAGGAGCCAGAAAAGGCAAGGAAGCCGATTCTCCTCTAGAGCTTCCAGGAAGAACCAGCCCTGCCAAGACCTCAAGGAGACTGATTTCCAAATTCTGGCCTCTAGAATGGTAAATGAGTGAATTTGAGTGATGATAAGTCACTTGGTTTGTGTTGATGTGCTACTGTAGCCACAGGAAACGGACACAAGGTTCTCCTGGCAGGGTGGGGGGCGGGGCACGGGTGCTGCACCTTGGCCATTGGCATGCATGGAAGCCCAATGACGGGCTCAGACTTTCTTGCCTCACACAGGCTGACCCTGGGATGGGTTTGTGGCCTCCACAGCTGTTGCCATGGGCCCCGAGCTTGAGGGCAGAGTGCTTCAGTTACCTGGTTGGTGCTAAAGGCTTTGACCCTGAGACATAGGATATTGGGTATCTTGAATGAGTTCGTGGACTTTATTATCTCCGTCCAGAACCTGTTCCAAGCCTCTGTCTCCCCATCTATAAAGTGGGGATATTTATGGAATTAATGAGAGTAAAACTAGATTGTATACATCAAACTTCAAGCACACAGTGCACAGCAGGCCCTCTGTATGGAATGGGTCCTTCTATCTCCTACAGAGCTTTCCTATAGCAAGGTCTGGCCCAGCCCCAGCCAGCAAGATTGGCAACGTTCTTCTGGGAATCTAGAACAAACTGCAGGCCTCATGTAGGCGCCACAGAGTTCATGGAGTGGTGGTGGTGATCTGCACCCGGGCCTCTGCCCCACGACCCAGGTGCCCCCAGTTAGAACACCAGGCTCCCGCCCAATGCCAGAATGTAGTGGAGGTCAATAGATCAGGCCCTTCTCTGGAGAAAAAGTGAAGAGAAGCAAACTGAAGACCCAGCTGGAATGAGGGAGGGAGGAGAAAATGCTTTTTTCCTGATTTTGAAAAACTCAAGATAGAAAATAAACAGAACAAAGGCCAGGAACCTCACGTTCCCATTAACCAGCTCCAACAACGAGCAACCTTCTATGCTCCACCTCTGCGCGCCCACCCTCTCTCCCCTACTCACTGTAAAACACACACCTTGGACTGCACACAGGTTGGAAGGAAAATTTTGACCAATGAGACACCCCGTAACCCACACCTTATCACAAAATGGAACATCTCCCTTCTCGCAGAAAGATCCCCCCATCCCTCTGCGGGTAATCCCCATCAGCCTCAGAAGATCTGATGTTTTTTTCACCTTAAAATATTTTTGCTTGTCCTAGATCTTCATGTAAGTGCTCATGCAGTGGGAGTCTTTGTGTCCGGCTTCTTTCCCTCAACAGCATCTGACATTCGTCCACGTTGTTCTGTAGATCAGGAATTTGTCTCTTTTTGGCTGAGTACTATTTCACAAGAACACAGCTATTTTTTTAAGAAAACATCTATTTGATCTCCCTTGGGTAGACTGCTCTAGTGGATTGCAAGAGGGGACAGCAAAGACACAGAAGACAGGACCTCTGCTGTGCTCAGGAAGCTTGGTTGACCTGTCAGGAACAGCTCAGGGCTGAAGGGACAATGACAGGTGCTATAGGTAACCTACCTGGGAGCCTTTCCTCCTTCTTCTTGCCCACAGAACCCCATCTTGTCTGGTCGGTGGGATCTGCTCAGTCATGGTGGTTGACTCACAATGGGTATCTTCCCAATCTCTTCTTCTCTTTGTAATCATGTTCTCTAAGGTTGGACCTGCGGCCGATGAGACATACAGAGAAATACAATGGGGGTCTCCCTAGAAAAGAGGAGGAGGGAATGAAAACCTTAGAACCACATCCCCTGCCTTCATGCTTTGGACATTGTCAGGTGAAGTCAATGGTGTGTCCAAGATGGAAAAACATCCCTGACCTACTAAGGATGACAGCAGAGTCTGGTCTTTGATGATATTGTTGAGTTGTCAAACCAATCCCTGCGCTGCTCACCTCCTGACTTGCTGTTACATAAACAACACGAATCCTTCTGGCTTGAGCACCACTGAACAAGGACTTCCACTATTTGCAGCCAAATGCAAATACCTCAGGTGTGTCAGGAAACGAGCCTTGAGCTGTGGGACAGGGACACCTGCTCCCACACTGGGCTGTGTCTCAGTACAAGGAGGAAGCCCAAAGTGGAAACAGAGCAGGGGACTGAGTACCAAACAGCAAAGAGGACCTACCGGGAGGTAGGCCTGGGCAGAAGGAAGATTTTTAAGGTTTGGAGTTATTTTTAAAATATCCACACTGATCCAAAAATATGGAGGTTGGTGGTTTGGTTTGGAATTATTTTTTTTTTTAAAGATTTTATTTATTTATTTGACAGAGAGAAATCACAAGTACACTGAGAGGCAGGCAGAGAGAGAGAGAAGGAAGCAGGCTCTCTGCTGAGCAGAGAGCCCGATGCGGGACTCGATCCCAGGACCCTGAGATCATGACCTGAGCCGAAGGCAGCGGCCTAACCCACTGAGCCACCCAGGCGCCCCTGGTTTGGAATTATTTTTAAAATATCATCAGTGATCCAAAAATACGGAGCTTTGGGGTTTGGGACCAGTACTGGCGGGTGTCTGTCACTCACGGTGTGCCCAAAGAAGTCCTTGTTTCTGGTGCAGAAACTATACCTCGAAGTGTCAACTCCCACCTCCTGGTAAGCACCAGAGGGAGAGCATTACACCATAGCACAGAAAAATTTAACATGATTCTACTTATGGAGACATTTACAACCAAATTAAATCAATAGAATTAAAATAGGTATTTGATTAAAACCATGTTTCCTATGGTGGCTGAGGTTTCCATTTTGCAAGGTGTTTTTTGTTTTGTTTTGTTTCGTTTGAGAGAGAGAGAGAGAGAGAGCACAAGCAGGGGGAAGGACAGGGGCAGAGGGAGAAATAGAATCCCTGCTGAGCAGGGAGCCCCATGTGGGGCTCAATCCCAAGACCCTGGAATCATGCCCTGAGCCCAAAGCAGACTCTTAACCACCGACTGAGCCACCCAGGGCCCCCATTTTGCAATGTTCTGAAAGATACAGCCCCTGAGCCTGTGCACGCATCGGGGGAAGCTGCTTGGTCCTGCAACTTTCCTCTGGTCCTGGATTATTCCTGAGCAGAGCCTTCCAACCAGTATCTGCAAATGAGCTAAACGTGTGCCTGAAAAACAGATCCCACCGACCCTGAAGGTGGCCAGGGGGGACCTGGGACAGCTCTGGCCCCTGATCTGGGGTCTGAACATAAGCAGCATTGACCAAGTTTTTCGCATAACACAAACGTTACTTCCTATGCATCACACAGCATGAGACATTTGGGAAGCACTGTTCTGAAGGTTAATAAATGCTAATAAACACTCAGTCTTTCAGCTGCCTTTGCGGCCTGAGGTGGTCACATGACACAGCTCTGGGCTGATGAGCCATAAGCGGACATCACCCAGTGCGGACTCCTGCTCTTCCTCCTTCCTCCTGGAGTGTAGATGTAGAACAGGGGAGTGGTGAACTGCAGCCTGTCAGCCAAATTCCAGCCTGCACCTGTTTTTGTAAATCGAATTTCCTTGGAACACAGCTATGCCCTTTGGCTTGCACATGTCTGTGGCTGCTTTTTTGTGACTCCAGCGGAGTGGGCTAGCAGTGACAGAAGCCTGTGGCCCACTTGCCACTCTCTGGCGCCTTTGGAAGAAGTCTGCTGACCCTCAATACAGAGGACCCCTTATGGCTATAAGGATCAAGGCGACTCACTAAGGACCACAGAGCAAGGAGTGTCCTTCGTAAAGCCACGGACCCATCCTGGACTCCCACCTCAAGTCTACCTGTTGCACGACACAAACTTTTCCTGTTTAAGCCACTAGAGGCAGTCTTTTCTGATACTGCCTTCTACAGAAACTCACTATGTAGGCTGGGGCTCAAAGATGCAAATAACGGTGGTGTTTAAAGAGAAAAGGGATCTGTTAATGGATGTTGGGTCTCTCCAAGGTCTCAGGTGGGGCTAGAACTCAGAGATCTCGGAGCCGCACAACTAGGAACAAAGCCCAGCGACTTCGCAGATGCTGTCTCAGCAACAATACTTCCACCATTTGTTCTCTGACAGAATTCAGGGCCTAGTTCCAGAATATTCACCACTGCCCCCTTCAAAAGAAATAGATTCCTCTACCCGCATGCAGGATGCTGCTTCATCGCGCCTCTTAGTCAGCTCAGGGGCCGTACAAAATGCCATCACTGACTGGGAGGCTTAAACAGCAGAAATTTATTTCTCACAATTCCGGGGGCTGGATGTCCGCGATGGAGGTGTTGTCAGAATTGCTTCCTCCTGAGGTCTCTCCCCTTGGATGGTAGATGACTGCCTGCTCGCGGTGTCCTCACATGGCTTCTTCTCCAGCCACCAGTTGCTGGTGTCCCTTCCTCTGCTGGTAAGGACACCAGTCCTACAGGATTAGGGCCCCATTCTTATGACCTTATTTTAACCTTCATTATCTCCCTAACGGGCCTAACTCCACACAAGTCATATCAGTGGTTAGGGCTTCAACTTATGAGTTTTGGGGGCACACAAGTCAGTCCACAGCACCTTGCTCCCTACGGGGTCTAGCCCTCCTGGGGACTCACCTAATTGGTGGAGAACAGGTCAATACACCTGGAACCTAGTTTCAGGGAATTCGTACAATGGAGATTTTTCTGGCTTCCACTTCAGAAAGGCAGGACCCAATATGGGGAATTATCACCACGTGTGGAGGGTGGTGAAAATAGTAAGCAGCCACGAATGACAAGAGTTTACCCCAGCAGACGGGCAGTTCAGTACCAGGCCCCCCCGAGCAGTGTTCCTGTTCACACTGTTTTATAGGTTGTTTTACTAACAAACCTGCCTCCAGACCCTGCCTCTTCCTGAGCCCTTTCGGTGGGGGGGTGCGGGTAGTGCCTGGCCCAGGAAACTGTACCCCGTGGGAAGCCATTTACAGAGACATCGGCATGGATTCTGCCCCCTAGTACAGTCCTAGGACAGTCCTGTTTCTGGACCCTGAGCCAAGTACGCATGTGGCTTTCCGTGTTTGTATCCTGGTTCTGATTTGAAGACGTGTTTATCTTGTTTTTGAGATGGTTATTCAAAAACGTTTTCAAGATGTTTCAAAATGTCTTGAAAGATGTTTTTGTCTATCACCGGTATGTGTTTGAGCACAGGAAGAAGTGGGAGGTGGCTTCCACATGAGCTCATTTTTCTGCCTCGACAGACACTAAAACAGCTAAGTGATACGCAACTTTATTGAAGTTAGTCGTTTGTTCAGCATTTATATCACAGTAATTTTTCAAATTGACCTTGGTTTTTCTCATAGAATATAAGATTAACCCCATCAAAGTGGTGCTGATAAAAGAGTAAAAGAGAATAAAGAAATAAAGAGCCCAGAGACAGACCCAAGTATATACACTAAATACAATATCTATTAATAGGTGATAACAACCTGACTCTCTTTTGTGAACATTTTCCATACGTAGGTGCTGGGAAACAATGTCCCACAAGTCTCTCACTTTTCTGCATGTCTTGCAGGAGAGATACTAATTGTTCTTTGTTCCAGACCATTGTTTCAAGGATGGTCATAGAGCAAAGAGCCGTAGAAGACAGAGGTGTCCCTTAGAGCAAAGAGCAGGTGTGCTCACTGAGCATTATAGAAGCTTTGGAATCCCTAAGCTCAGGATTCCTTTTCTGGAAGGTACCCTCTGTGCCTATCCATTCAATGGCCATGGCCCTTGGGGCCACGATACTGAGCCAAATAGGTGATGTTTCTGCTGCCACTGGGTCCTGAGTGACAAAGTCCTTTGTCTCTGGTACAGGAGTCTCGTGTCTTCTATCAGCATCCTTGGAAGCATGGCAGCTAACTGGTTAGCTGGAAAGCAGGGCAAAATCTCAGGCTCTTCATAGTTCTTGACAACAGACCGCTTGTATGGAATTTTGCACATGTATTCTGTCACTTAATTGTTATAAATCAGCTAAACAGTTGTTATTATCTCCATTTTACAGGTGATAAAACCCATGTTTGGCGAGATCAAGTAACTTGTTCAAGGTCACGTAGGAATTTATGCCTGGGCCAGGATTTCAGCTCAGTACTCTGTTTCAGTGTTCTACAAGTTATTACTTGTTCATTCAAGTAAAGTTAAATTCTTTATCTCACAAGGTAGACTAAAATTCCACAGGGAACACATAGTAAAATACAAACATGAGAAAATATACATACCTGATCTCTAAATGGATAAGAATTTATTCAATGGTCACTGTAATTAACAGTATGGTGTTAAATACTTGCAAGTTAAGAGAGTAGATCTTAAATGTTATCACCACACAAAATTTAAAATGGTAATTATGTGAGGGGATGGAGGCATTAACTAACCTTATCGTGGTTATAATTTCACAATATACATGTGTGACAAACCATCACGTTGTACACCTTAAACTTATAAATGTCAGTAATAGATCAGTAAAGCTAGGGGAAAACTTCTTTAGGCATAAAGTAAGGTATTTTAAAAAATGATTTTGAATGCATGCCAAAAATCACAGTTGAAAAGCAAATTGAAAATTGGGGAAATACTTGAAGTAGGAAAAAGAATTACTATCTTTAACATATAAAGAGCTCATAAAAAATCAATAAGAAAAATATGAAGTCTTCATTAGAAAGTGAGTAAATAGGCAAAAAAGAACCCACTCTTTCTCTATTTTTTAAAGATTTTATTTATTTATTTGAAAGAGAGAAAGAGCACAAGCAGGGGGAGGGACAGAGGGAGAAGCAGGCTCCCCACTGAGCAGGAAGCCTAATGCAGGGCTCAAACCCTGGAATCATGACCCGAGCCAAAGTCAGCCGCCTAAACTGACTGAGCCACCCAGGTGTCCCTAGAGGAGAGAGAATCTTGGGCTGACTCCCGCTGAGCAGGGAACCAGAGGGAGGCTCCCCATGAGTCTCCATCTCACCACCCGAGATCATGACCTGAGCTGAAATCAAGAGTCAGACCTTTAACCAACTACGCCACCCAGGCGCCCCTATAGCTTCTGTTGTGTATCACTGTTTCTTCTCTTCATCTTTTCTGAAGTATTTATTTTGGTGCATTTTCACGTACTGCCTGTAGTACGTAGTAGGCTCTGTAGTTTCTGGGTTTTACTTTAACAGAGGAGAGATGGGGGCATTGTGGCCTCACCAGAAACATAGGGAGAACTCTAGCTCACAGATTTTGGGTTTTTTTTTTCCCCTTCGGGTCCTGGGAATATTGTTGCACTATCTTCTAGCATTTGGTGCCACAGGCAAGACGTCGGTTCTCTTTTCTTTGGTTCTCTTCTTCATTGTTCTGGAGTTTTTTGTTTTGTTTTGTTTTGTTTTTCTGTCTTGAAGCTAATATATTTTTCTCTTTGACCTTGGAATTGAGAAATTTCATCAGACAATGTCTGAGCAGGGTTTTTGTTTTGGTTTGTTTTTCGTTGTTTTTTTCCCCCCTACTTGACACTCAATGAGCCTCTTTCTCTCCACTCAGGATAAAAATGTATGATATATTGTCACTGATTCTTTTTCTCCTATTCATTTCATCCTCCCCTATTGGAATTCCTATTAGTCAAGAATCCGTTCTTTTATCGAGTTACTCACGCATCTAGTTACTCTGGATTCATTTTTTTAAATCCTTTCTTATGATTTCTATCACTTTTCCTCTAATTCATGGATTCAATTTTCAAGTGAATTACAAGTCAGTGTGCCCATTCCATTGATTTTTTTTCTTTTTGAGACAGTGTCCATTCATGTTGGCTTT